>NW_012149952.1:1126144-1143088 GCF_000956105.1 Propithecus coquereli
CTCTTGCTCAGGCTGGTCTCGAACTCCTGAGCTCAAACGATCCACCCGCCTCAGCCTCCCAGAGTGCTAGGATTACAGGCGTGAGCCACCGCGCCTGGCCTAGCATGATGCTTTTGCGATGCATTCAGGTTGTTGCATGTGTAGTATCTTGTTCCTTTTTCTTGCTGAGTAGTATTCCATTGTACGGACGGACCACAGTTTGTTTACCATTTTCCAGTTCGTGGATGTTTGGGATGTTTCCAGTGTTGTAGCAATTATAAATTAAGCTGCTGTGAACATTCGTGTGTGCATCTTTGTTTGAGTAAATATCTAGGAGTCGGATTGCCGGGCCGTATGGTAACTGTGTGTTTAACTTTAAAAGAAACTGTCAAACAGGTTTCCAAAGTCTGTCGCCTTTGGAGATGTTCTGTATTTTGTGCAGTATGTTGCGTCCTGATGAAGGGCACTCGTGCAAACTGAAATGCTCTCAGTTTAAGCTGAATCAAACTTGCCATGTTCACCACTCGGCTGTTCTCACCCCCTCGCATCTGTCCCTCTGTCTGGTAACTGGCCCCACCATTCATCCTGTTCCTCAGACTGAAGCCTTGGCGTTTTCTTGAGTCTTTTCTTTCTTTCACACCTCTGAACCAAGGTATCAGCAAGTCCTGTCAGCTCTGCTAACAAAGTCTGTCCCTCATCTGACCCCTGGCACTGCCCCAGCTGCCACCCCCATCGTTGCTTGCCTGGAGACTGGGGCCACAGCCACCTCACGGGTCTCCGCTTCCATTTTTGCCACAGGGATCCTTGTAAAATATTAAAGATGTACACAAGAGTACACGCTGCGGGACTCCATTCATATGAAGTTCAAAAATAGGCAAAATTGATCTATGGTAGAAATCGGAGTGATGGTTACCCCCGGGGTGGGAAAGAGACCGTGAAGGGGTATAAGGGAGGATGGGGAGCGTGGGCTGGAGATGTTTGGTATCTTGAGCTGGGTGGAGGTTACTCAGGTATAAATACATAAGGAAAAATTACACTTTATGTATTTTATGCATTTTACACCTCAATGAAAATATTATTATATACAACATATAGTTATCTTATGTACATATGATATATATTATATAGAATCATATGTACATATAATCATAGATATATGATCATGGCTGCCTGTTATGGTACATCCTCCACTGGATTCCGTGTGAGTCTGGGATCAACCGGAGAAATGGAACCAGCAGCGGATCTACATTATGAGATTTATTGCAAGGAATTGGCTCCTGTGATTATGGGGGCTGGTTAGGCAAGTCAGGAAGGGCAGGCTGGAATCTCAGGCTTGGGGCCACACTACCGTCCACAGGTGGAATTTCTTCTTCCTCGGGGAAGCCTCAGCTGTGCTCTTAAGGCCTTTCAACTGATTGAGCCAGGCCCCCCCACATTATCTAGAACAAGCTCCCTTCCTCAAAGTCAACTGATTATTTACTTTAATCACAACTCCAAAACACCCTTGCAGTAACGCACTGATTGGTGCTTGACTGAATAACTGGGACTGTTGCCTAGATAAGTTGACACATCAAACTGACCATCCCAGCTTCAGATCACATTTGCAATAAAATCCAAAGTCTGTTTCCCCCACTAGAAAGGTCAGCTCCTTGAAGGTGAGAATTTTTGCCTTTTTTGTTCACTGCTGTAGGTCCAGCAACTGGAACAGAGCCTGGAATATAGTAGGTGCTTAGTAAATGTGCGGAATGAATGAATGAAGTCATCCAGTTTCCCCTTGTATGTCAGGGTGTCATGTCCTGGAGCCCTTGTCCCCTTGGCCTTTCGGGAGTGAAGGAGCGTTTCCAAATTGCTCCCTTCTCCACAAGGCTGCCTGCCGAGGTAGAGTTAGAAGACGTGGGGTCTGTTCTTGCTATGCACTTACTCTGAAAATCACTCTCTCATCGTGCCTTGGGAATTTTGTCTGCACCATGGGGATAGCTTAGTGCCTTCAGGCTGCTACAACAAAACACCATAGTCTGGGTGGCTTGTAAACAACAGACATTTATTTCTCACAGTTCTGGAGGCTGGGAAGTCCAGTCAAGGCACCAGCAGATTCGATGTCTGGTGAGGACTGGCTTTCTGGTTTATAGATGGCACCTGCTAGCTGTGTACTCACATGGTGGGAGGGCAAGGCAGCCCTCTGGGGCCTCTCGTATAAGGGCATCCATCTCACTTATGAGGGCTCTGCCCTCATGGCCTTATCACCTCCTAAAAGCCCCACCCCCTAGCACCATCACCTTGGTGATTAGGTTTCAAACTATGAATTTTGAGGGGACACGAACATTCAGACCATAGCAGGATGCAACTCACTCCTTTGCTCGTCCTACTGGGTTGTTGGGAAGGTCAAGTGGCAGAAAGGATGTGAAGGAACATTGTGACCATGTGCACAGAGGCCATGCCATAGGAGTCCATTTATATGAAGTTCATGTGCTCATGTAAGTGTCCTGCATGCCCCATCTTCCTACCTCGTCTACCTAGAATGCCCTTCCTCCTACTTCTTTTTGCCAATTCTTATTTATTCTTTAGGACTTTGCTCAAGGTTTACTTCCTCCAGGAAGTCTTCCCTGACTTCCACAGGTTGGAGAATTTCACCTGACTCAGCTTTGCCTTCACTTACACTGGGCGACTGCTGTGTCCCAGGTACCATATGTTCATCTCATTAAATCCTCACCACAACCGCTGTGAAACAGGTCTTGTTATAGAGTTTATTTTCATCTCCATCTTTTAGGTGAGGAAACACAGGCAGAGAGAGCTTAAAGAACTTGCCCATGGTCACCTACAGGCTGACTAGGAGAGCTGGGATTAAAGTCCATGAAGCCCAGCTCCAGAGTCTGGGTTTCTGTTACCATACACTGCTTCTTGTGCCTCTAATGATGCTATACCAATAAAGCCACCACTCTGGCTGTGACGAGGCTCCGGAGGGAGAGCCCAGGAAGCCATGTTGAGGGCTGCCTGACGCCTGGCTGGTGCTCAGTGACAGCTATTGTCAGAATTGCTCTTCATATGGGGCAGGATGTGTCTATTTCTCTCTATCCTGGGATGCTTGGTGGCCGTTTCCAGTTTCTTCCAGGTCTGCAGACTAGGTGGGGGAAGGGTGGTGGTTGGAAAGCAGCGGGAAGAGAGAGATGCAGGACCAGAGGGACAGGAGTGCAACTCTTGTTTTGACATCATTTTCCAGTAAGCCACATGATAGCGGCCGAAGCATGGAGGAGAAGGGCGTGCATGCATCCTGCCCCCAGCCTCCTGGAGGGGCTGTCTATGCAGAGAGCCCGACCAGCAGAAGAACCGGGAGGAGCAGCGCCATGACCTGGGGCGCCAGGGGAGGGACAGTGGCCGAAGCGGTGGTGAACGTCTGGGTCACTGAGTCCCTGTTGCAGAAGTGCCCATCACAGCAGGAGCCCTGGAGGTCGATGTCTGTCCAGGGGCTGGTGGTGCCCATGGTGGTGCAGGACGGCCGGTGGCAGGTTCTGATGTACACAGGGACTGAGAAGTTGCCTGGGGCGGGAGGGAGGAGGAGGGGTCAGAACTGAGGGAGGTTGCTGCACCTGAACCTCTACCTTGGAGGCCAGGGCCATGCCTTGGTTCTCAGACTTACTTCGGGTTTCCCTCCTTAAACCAGGACCATGCCTCCCCGCTCAGACTAGGGCCATGCCTCCCTGTCAGGCCTGTCTGGTGCCTCCACATCCTTTGCTCAGGCCCTTCCACCCTTCCAGTCCCTCACCGATTGTCATTCTGCCATTGCCCTGGAAGCAGACACTCTGGTCCTGGTGACACTGGACCCGTCGGGACTTCTCGGGGGTG
Organism: Propithecus coquereli; assembly: GCF_000956105.1. Taxonomy (NCBI): domain Eukaryota; kingdom Metazoa; phylum Chordata; class Mammalia; order Primates; family Indriidae; genus Propithecus; species Propithecus coquereli. The sequence goes on from NW_012149952.1 coordinate 1,129,964, forward strand.
CAGTCCTCCGGGTGGACCCCCACGCAGGAGTAGCACTCGGTGCCGCTCAGCGTCTGTGGGTTGGGCGCTGGCAAAAGAGCGGAGACGCACACTCAGGTAATGGCACCCGGGCAGTGGTGCGGGTTGCGCACTGCACCTGGGCGCTGCCCTAGCCGGCGAAGGGGGCTGGAATCCCGGCGCGCAGCCGTCCAGGCGCTCAGTGGAGGCCACGCCCCTCCCTTCCCTGGGGGCGTGGCCCAGCTTCTTAGTGTTCCGCCCCGCGCCCAGCCCCGCCCTCTGGCGCACCTGGGCTCAGGTTGGGGATAGCGTCGTGGGTCACGAGGTGGGCGTTGCAAAAGTCAGTCGCGCAGCCGCGCACCACCGAGAAATCGGGCGGCAGCGCGTCCTGGTTGGCCTGCATCTCGCCGGTGGGCGGGCCGGTCCAGCAGCCCTTCCGCACCAGGGTCACCGGAGCGCGATACCCTGGGGGCGGGAGGGGGCTGTGCTTGGTCTCCAGTCTCAATGCTCCCGCTCCTCCCTTTACTCCTCTCGCTGTCACCCACACCTCCCTCCTTCCTCTCGCCCTCCCCCCATTCTTCTCTTCCTCCTCTCTCCCACCTCCTCTTCCTCTTTCTTCGTGGTCCTCTCCCGCCCCACCTCTACTCCCTCATCCATTCTTTCTCTCCTCTCTCCCTCCTCCCCTCTTCCGACACCTCCCCATCTTTCTATCCTTATCCGTTCTCTCCTCTTTTACCAAACTCCCCTCCCTTTGTCTGTCTTCCTCTCCTTCCCTAATCCCTCATCCCTGTCCCTCTCCCCCACTCCTCCTCACCGGTGTCCAGGGACAGGACGGCCTCAAAGCATCCAAGGGGACAGGAGACGCTGGGCAGCTTCATGCCACTGAGGTCAAAGGGGCCGAAGTAGGTGTGCTCAAAGCTGTAACACTGCAGGGCTCCCGACCCTGAGGAGAGGCGCAGGGGCAGGGTCAGCAGGGACAGCATGAGCCCGTCCCTGGGACTCAGGGCTCCACCCTGCACAGGAGGGCCACATGGGCCAGGCCCCTCTGCTCTGAGGCAAGCAGGCCTTGTGGCCTTGAGAGAACTACAGTCTGCTATTGCAGCTGGTCATGGCTATGTCTGTCTCGTGGCAGAGTAATGACCTCTTAGCAGCTGCCAGCCCAGTTTTTCCCTCCAGGCTGTTCCAGATCTCCACCCTCATCCAGGAAGCCCTCTGAGATTTAGATAAGGGAGGAGGAAGTGATTCACTTCTGCTCTGCCCATCCCTCCTCACACCGAACTCACAATGTCTACAGAACACTAAAAGACCTCTGACGGAGAGACATGCTCCAGTACGGGCAGAGTGAAGTGCGATCTTGTACTGTAAATGCACATACCCATCAGCCCCAGCGACACACACACAGAACACTTAAACACTGACATAAACACAACAAAATATACACAGGTTCCTGCAAACCTAACAGATATACACAGAATATCCTGAATGCATTATTCTGTGTATGCACAAAAATGCCCAGCTAATTTTTCTATTTCATGTAGAGACGGGGTCTCGCTGTGTTGCTCAGGCTGGTCTTGAACTCCTGACCTCAAGTGATCCTCCCACCTTGGCCTCCCAAAGTGCTAGGATTATAGGCATGAGCCACTGTGCCTGGCCCAGAAGTACCTTTGAATAGGGGCTCAGGCAAAGAGGATAAGAAGTGCTGGAGTGGCGGGAAGAGAGATGCCAGAGAAAATGACTGATGGGGGAAGAATAGATGAGGGGAAGAGAAATGAAGAGGACATGGTCTCCAGGCCCTCCCCCACCAAGACTCGGGAGTCTGGGCTCCCAGCCCCTCCTCCCTCAGACCCAGGGGTCCAGGCCCAGCCCCTCCTCCCTCAGACCCAGGGGTCCAGGCCCAGCCCCTCCTCCCTCAGACCCAGGGGTCCAGCCCCAGCCCCTCCTCCCTCAGACCCAGGGGTCCAGCCCCAGCCCCTCCTCCCTCAGACCCAGGGGTCCAGGCCCAGCCCCTCCTCCCTCAGACCCAGGGGTCCAGCCCCAGCCCCTCCTCCCTCCGTCCCAGGGGTCCAGCCCCAGCCCCTCCCTCTCCCAGGACCCGGGGATCCAGATCCCCAGCCCCTCCTCCCTCAGACACAGGGGTCCAGATCCCCAGCCCCTCCTCCCTCAGACCCAGGGGTCCAGGCCCCACACCCCTCTTACTACTGGACTGGGAAGTTTGGGTACCTGTCAGGCAGAGCACAGCCACAAAGAGGCAGAGCAGAATGGCTCTGGGGACCCCCATGCCAGAGCGCGGAGCTGAGCTGAGACACCTGGGACAGCTCCTCCTGCTTTGATTTGCTGCCTGGCTGGTTCTCCTGCCGAGCCCTAGGCATCCCGGCTACCCAGCCAGGCCAGTATTCCTCCACCCCACCCTCCCTCACGTGGGCTGGTCTCCTCCTAGGTAATCATGATGGGACCAGGATGAGCCCTGGGTGCTGTAGGGATCCTTGGTCTGAGGGAAGAAGGGGCTGGGAGCCTGTAGCCCTTAATTTTGGGGGGTTTGTGTTTTGCTGGCTCTCTTCCTATCCTCCTTCCCACACTCTGCTCAAGTCTGAGGTTGGCACAAATGGCCTTTTTGTTTCTCTTCTCTGCCCCCACCCCAACACACACCACCCCCATGGCTTCCAATCCTGGGATGAATCTCTGGACGCAGGGACACACCCATCACCCCCTCCTGGCAGCCTCTCTGACCCCCATCTCCCCGCTCAGCATCCATCTTCAGCCTCCAGCACCTCCCCGTCTCCCAGCCCTGATCAAACTAGGTTGGGCTGGTGTCTGTCTCCCCCATCAGACTATGACTCCTCAGGGACCTCCAGGGGTGTCTGAGATAACTGTATGAATGAATGAATGAATCAATCAATAGACAGACTAGCTGAGAGGCACCAAGGGAAAGACAGACAGAAGGAGAGACGCAAGATAGAAACGGTGGGGGGGTGTGGTTTCCAGAGAGGTGGTTCCATGTGAGATGCAGGAAGACAGACACAACCTGGTACACAGATGTGATTGTAGACACACAGACAAACCCAGAGGTTAAGAGGGGCACCCCAGTGAACAGAACATGCCCACGGATGGTGTTTAACAAATGCTCATTAAATGAATGAAATTAAAAAACATCAGGGAGATAGAGACATAGAAGACAACCAGAGGGTCACCTTGTCTCCCAAGGACACAGACAGACCTATGTGGACGCTCAGATGCTGAGGTGACGAGGACGTCCAGACAGATGCCCCAGCAGGAGGCTGGGGCTGGGGCAGAGACCCCCCGGCTAGCGCCTCCCGACTGGTCTCACTTCTTGCTGCTTGGAGATGCTGCCTGCTGTGATCAGACCCATCCACTGGCCTTGCAGGGTGGGCAGCAGGCATGTGCAGACACCTAGAATCACAGACCCCCGGACGGGTGGGAGAGAGACGACATAATGCCAGTGACCAAGAGGGCCTTAACGGTCCCCTCAGCTTGACTCAGCTTTAGACAGATTTCTTCCTGACTCTAAGCCCCTGATCTCTCTTTTCTTAGAGCACTTACTTTAGAAAACTTGTACAGTTATCTCTTGGTATCCGAGGGGGATTGGTTCTAAGATCCCCAATGTTACCACACTCCCAAGATGCTTAAGTCCCTGATATAAAATGGCGTAGTATTTGCATATAACTGATGCACATCCTCCCGTATACTTTAAATCATCTCTAGATTATTTATATCATGTAATACAATGTGCTGTGTAAATAGTTGTTACACCATATTGTTTTTTATTTGTATTGTTTTTTGTTTTTGTTGTTGCATTGTTAGTTTTTATTCTCTCATTTGGTCCAAGTTTGGTTGACTCCGTGGATACAGAGAGCCAACTGTAATTGCAAATTCTTTCTCTCCCCTTTGAAATATACATAAATCTTCTCCTGGTCTCTTGCTAGCTTTAAAACCTGGGAATGTCTTTCTCAAGGACCTGGAAGTCATCTTTTCAAAATCATCAAGGGAGACAGCGCCCACTATCTCCCAGTCCTTGGGAGGGCAAGAGCCTAACTTGGGTGATCAACAATCAGCAAACACAGATGGCCCAATCACAGAGCAAACTCAGGAATAACTATGTGCCAGACACATCCCCTTGACCAATCCCCCCGCCACTTCATTCTCTGATACTTTTCCATTAGCTCGCCCAGCACTTAAAAACCCTCCTGCCTTTTGTTTCAGTGGAGTTGAGTTCAGTCCCTCTCCCTACTGCAATCATCTTGAAGTCTCCCTTGCCTGTTTAAACTTTGTTTAACTTTGTGTTTTCTTTGACAGCAGACACCCAGCCACTGTGGACACTCACCAGGCATAGACTCCCTTGCTCTCTCATCTTGCCAAATCCCCGCCCTTCCCATCCGGTCTCACTTCTCAGAACCTGTTTTGCATCCAAATTACTCTTCTGGATTCTCTTGTTGCTGTCCCAGGCTCCCTGTGGTGGGGGCTATCCAGACGGGGGCTGCGTGGACACTCAGGACCTCTGGAGAGTAGAGTCTGGCCAGGGAGGAGGCTGGGTTTTCTGAAGTCCCTGTGGAAGGTGTGGGCATTGGAGGTCTTCACAGCAGTTCGCAGTTTCCGGGATTAAGACTTACAGAGTAGGCAGACCAGCTTGGTCAGTGTGTGTGTGTGTGTGTGTGTGTGTGTGTGTGTGTGTGTGTCTATGATTTTGACTCTGGTAGATTTCAGGTACTTTTGGAAACTTTGTGGTATCAGGTGGGAAGTTCTCCATTACAGGAGGTAATCAAGTGAAGACCCAGTGACCATTACTAGGGATTTTGGTGGGACTCTTGCATCCATACAACATGAACACTGAGCTCCCTATGAACCCAGAGATTCTTTTATTTTTTTGTGATCATTTTTTTTTTTTTTGAGACAGAGTCTCGCTCTGTCACGTGGGCTAGAGTGCTGTGGCGTCAGCCTAGCTCACAGCAACCTCAAACTCCTGGGCTCAAGCTATCCTTCTGCCTCAGCCTCCCGAGTAGCTGGGACTACAGGTGCACACCATGACGCCCGGCTAATTTTTCTATTTTTAACAGAGATGGGGTCTCGCTCTTGCTCAGGCTGGTCTTGAACTCCTGACCTCAAGTGATCCTCCTGCCTCGGCCTCCCAGACTGCTAGGATTACAGACGTCAGCCACCACGCCTGAACTGTGATCACTTTTTATCAATTAAACTTTAGTAATTAAGTAATTAATTACTTCAAAGACGGGGAAACTGAGGCTGTTTTGTGGTAGCCATTAAGGTCCTATTTTAAAAACTCTTTATTGTAGAAATTTTCAAACACAAGCAAATGTACAGAGAATAATGTACTTACTGCCCAGACTCAACAGCTATTACCTATCTCTGATCTTGTTTTATCCCTTCCCTCTTGGTGCTTGTCAGGATATGAGGTGTATTGAATTTGGTTCCTGCCTTATTTTGCTCAACATCTTAATCTCACTTAAAACACGATTTAAAAGTAGCTATTTTTCAAGGTGTAATGCTGGCTTATGTTCTAATGTGTAAATCTTTATTAATGTCCTGAACAATGTCTAAGAGTGTCAATTGTTACCTCAAATTGAATTCTTAGCAGTCTGATGTCACCAAATTAACTTTCCCTTTGTGTATTGAATAGTTTCAAATTTATTTGGGATAACCGTATTTTCAACATATTCCAACATTTATTAGAAGTGGGAAAGAAGTTGTAGAGTGCTTGAATGGTATATAAAAATTCAGGGGTGTCAAAAGAAATTTTTGCTCCATTATTCATTGTCCAGTCTAACGAATGGGCAGAATAAGGATTTACTCCTCCAGGAAGAGAGAGGGGAAGCCGGTCAGGAGGTGCTGGCCGAGCCTCAGCTCCACCTGGCTTTTGGAGCACTGTGTGGATGCCCTCATGTGCCGAGTGTCTGAGTGTCCACACGGGTCTGTTGAACGCCTTAGCGGGTTGTCAGGGATGTTCTCTCACATTCCATCAACTTCCCTGCACGCTTCCTTTTGAAATCACATTTGCAAATACCTGGCCTCTCAAATTCTTTTTTTCCAGATTTGGTTTTGGTAAGCAGTTTACCAAACATGCGTACCATCTGTCTCTGGTTATGTCATTTACTAGTCGAAATCCCCCAACATGTGTGCTGTTGAACCCCCAATTCAGGCTTGTGTACCCAATGTGTAGCTAAAGCCAAACACAGTGACGCCAGTGTTTGGAGACAGAGAAAGGTTTATTCGATTTGGCCCAAGTGAGAAGCAAGGAAAGCAAGATCCCTCAAATCCGTCTTAAGAAAAAGATGAAGCAGGGACTTTTTATGAAGCTAGGGAGTAAGGGAAGGGGAGTTTCAGGGAACTGGTGGTAGGAGTCTGTGTGGCTTTAGTCTAAGATAACACCTTGAGCAACCAGAATCCTGGGCAGTCAGCAGCTAGTCTCAAGTTTCTCAAGGGTATTCATTGCTTCTGCAAAACAAACTCATAGATTTTCCTTGTGACCCTGGAGTTATCTCCTCCCGCTTGACAAACAAGCAGTACATTAGCAATTAAGCAGTACATTAACAGTTAATAATCATTGTGCGAACGAGGGGCCCGCTGGCCGGGAAGCAAGTGGTTAACAGGTGCAAGCAAACAAGGACCTAGTCAAATTTTACATTATTTTTGTCATTAAAAAATGCCAGGGTACTAAAATCTCAAGGGGCCTGGCTACATATCCCCACTGTCTTTTTAAATTTCTTATTTACGTAGGAAGAAGGGTGTTCATTTTGGGGGCAATTTTCTGCTGAAAAGGGGCAAAGGAATGGAACTTATCCACTGGAGTTGGAAGTATTTATGGGTGCCAGGTCTATGTTTTGCATGCTGTAATATTATTACTTGAGTGTTTTTATCTATAGTTTTCCAGTAGCACCTTAATCTATATTTAATGATCAAGATATAAGCCATAAATAACAGTAATTAATAGAAGAGGTAAGGCAAATTTAAGGACACAGGAACATACAGATCAGATCCTTTGTGGGATCTAAGAAAATAGTCTGGAGAACCAATGATTTAATCCTGCTTTATTATTTTTTTATTTGTTGTAACCATGGAGTTTGTTTTCTTATTTTATTTAACTTTAGCTGAGGTGTTAATGTAAGTGTAGCAGGAGCAGTTTGTTATTATGTATATATCCCGCCTTGTTCAGCTAATAGGTAACCTAATGCTATGTGTTTGTCTAAGGCGACTTTAGCTGGAGAATCTAAAGCCTTTTGTTGTGTTGTGACAGCAGCAGAAGGGTCATTAGTTATAATTCTTAAAGTAACAAATAAGTTTTAAGCACATGTTGGTGAGTAGCCACTCTCCACCGTAGGAGGCAAGTATATCTAAAGAAGTGTCCTGTGTCTTCAGGAATCTATTTGCTTCAGGGCCCCCGCCCCCTCCCCCGATGAAACCTCTTTTTAAAATTTCTCGGGAGATCCTGGAAAATAGTTTTAAGGATATTGTCTAGTGTCTAGCGACACTTTTATTGTGTATTGAGAATGGTATAACTGAGCATCCCAGTAAACACTGTCTATGATCTCTTTTCCTAATATATCGATAGGCCCAGGGTTGGTTTTCCTGACTATAGACAAAAATATACCCCTCAGGAGCACAAGTCACAGTGTCATTAGTTGAGGCCATCATTAAAGTCATTTTCTTTCAGCTTTGGATGGGTCAGACTATTGTCACCTTTGGGTAAGGCTAGGCCCATCTAATATCTTGTTTGTGTTATAAAACTGGAGTCAAAAGGGGTGTTATCTGGATCATCATTTGGAGAGAATTGTCATATGACATCTTTTAAGAAGGGGAAAGGGTATCTCGATTGAGAAGTCAGAGGGAAAGAAAGGGGTTTGGTAGCCCCAAGTATGAATCAGGTGAGCTGTACGCTATATATTACTCTTTTGCGGATCTTTGGGTGTTTACACATGTGTAGATAGAGATATTTGAAAAATCATAAACTGGCTGGATTAGAGGGTCGTGCTGGTCTAGGACAGAATGAGGTTTGGAGTGGCGTATTTAACAACGGGATAAGTTAGCAGAAGCAGCTACACTTTGGGAAATTCACACCAATGAATTGTGTTTTTATGCAAAAGAAGGGTTTGTTAGAGTCATGACTGAAAACATAAAGACCTAATTTATTTTATTTATATGTTAGTAGGCTTGGCTGGAAACAGCAACTTAAGATCCGGCTAGCCTGACTGATCAGTGGGTGGTCAGGAGCATGTTAGAGGGGCCAGTCCATCAGGGGACGTGTTGGTCCTCTGGTTGGTCTGTGCTCTTTCTACGATTTGAGGAGGAGGACCTGGTTACTGTCTTTTTTTTCTTTTTTTTTTTGAGACAGAGTCTCACTCTGTTGCCCTGGCTAGAGTGAGTGCCGTGGCATTAGCCTAGCTCACAGCAACCTCGAACTCCTGGGCTCAAGCGATCCTCCTGCCTCAGCCTCCCGAGTAGCTGGGACTACAGGCATGCGCCACCATGCCCGGCTAATTTTTTCTATCTATATATTTTTAGTTGTCCAGATAATTTCTTTTTATTTTTTTTAGTAGAGACGGGGTCTCGCTCTTGCTCAGGCTGGTCTCGAACTCCCGAGCTCAAACAATCCGCCCACCTCTGCCTCCCAGAGTGCTAGGATTACAGGCACTAGCCACCGCGCCTGGCCCTTGGTTACTGTCTTGAAGTAGCAGAGAGGCATGTTGGTTGGGAACAGTAGCCTGTTAAAAGCAAACTCATGAGCAGAAGTTAGATTTTTAAATATTGCCTAATTGTTATTTTCTGTTGTTGCTCAAGGTCCTCTCCTGTCAGCGAGGCCAAGTGTGGTCTTCTATATGTTATCGTAAAGGGGCTTTATTGGGGCCTCCTTTGGGGGGGCCACCTAGATCTCTAACAGGGCAGAAGGTAACATCTTATGCCAGATTAAATTGATTTCTTGGCAGATTTTGGCAACTTTTTTAAGGTCTGATTTATCTTCTTTGTCTTTTTGGTGGACTGGAGTCAATATGAAGCATGAAGTTTTTAATCTATTTTTAAAACATTTGACACTTCCTAAGTTGTTTGGGAGAGGAAGTCAGCTCCATTGTCTCTGAATTTTTATAGGAAGTCTATACCTAGGGATTATTGTTTAAAGTAGGGCTTTAGTCACTTTTGTGGCCTTTTCTGTTCTGGAGGGAAAGGCTTTAACCCATTCTGTGAAGGTGGCAACAAACATCAAAAGGTGCCTGACGTTTCCAGGAGCTCAGGGCATCACAGAAAAGTTCACCTGTCAGTCCTCGCAGGGGGTTGTTCCTTTACATTCGACTCCCTTTCATGGAGGGGGAAGCCCTGCCTGAGGGCCATTTTTGGCATAAATTATATATTGTCGAATGACCTTTTGGATGGTCAGTTGTAAATCAGAGCCGAGCAGATATTTTTGGATCTATCGTAACATAGCATTTCTCTCATGATGAGTGTTTTGATGAATTTGACTTACGCTTTTTCTTTAAAAGGGCCTCAGGCACCAGGATGCTACTCTCTGAAATATATTTTTGGCCAGGGTGTTCTGGGGTGGAAGACCCAAATGCCTAGTCTTTGGCTCTTGTCAAGTTCTCTTGGGTATATCGAGGCTGACAGTTGGTAAAGTCAGTTTGGGGAATGGAGGGGCCAGATGCTCATCAAAACTTAGAGTCTGCAGGGCCTTGGCTGCTTGATCTGCCAGTTGGTTTCTCTTTTTTGTTATCAGGGAATCCCCCTTCTAGTGTCCGGCATGGTGTGTAATAGTCGCTTTTTTAGGGTCATCAACAGATTTATTTTATTTTATTTTATTTTTTTTGAGACAGAGTTTCACTCTGTTGCCCGGGCTAGAATGCCATGGCATCAGCCTAGCTCACAGCAACCTCAAACTCCTGACCTCAAGTGATCCTCCCGCCTCGGCCTCGCAGAGTGCTAGGATTACAGGCGTGAGCCACCTTATTAAAATCAACAGATTTTAATAAGGTTAAATGTTTGAAGTATATTTGATGTCTTTATTTTTAGTAGTTAAAAGTCTTCTTTTCTTATACAGGCCCCTGTGCATACACCCCTGAGAAAGCAAACATTGCATCTGTGTACATATCGACAGTTTGTCTTTATCTATTTGGAGAGCCCTGATGAGGGCTGTAAGTTCAACCCTCTGAACTGATGTGTCCAGAGGCAAAGCCTTGGCTTTTAAGGTGCCCTGTAAGGTGACAACTGCACACTCTGCTCGATGATGTCTTTGGTCCATGAAGCTGTTTTTGTCCATAAACGTCGCCAATTCTGGCTGCTGCAATGGCTGGTGAGTCAGGTCAGGGCGGCTGGGAAATACTTGTTCGATCATCTGAAGACAACGGTGTGTGGGACCTTGTTCGAGCTCAGCAGGGAGCAGCGTGGCAGGGTTTAAAGTGGACATGGCTTTGAGCCTCACCTCCGGATTGTCTACTAATAATAAGATGGCTTGATATCTGCCTAACTTTCCCAAGCTTAGCCAATATCCTCTTACGCTCTAGCAAGGGCAGGATGCAGTGAGGACTAAATACAAGTGGCGGGTTTTCTCAGTGCAAACTTCTAGGCCTCCAGTAATATGTCACCGGTGGCATCCACTGCTTGGAGACAAGGAGGCCCTCTCTCTTTGTTGTCCTATCCAGTTGTTCAGAGAAATAGGCCACTGGCCTCTTAATTGGTCCAGGGTTTTGAGTTAGGACCTCCAGGCTTAGGCTTTGTCTTTTTGTACGAAAAGGTCAAAAGGTTTTTTTAAATCAGGGAGTCTTAGAGCTGGGGTGGTTAGTACTTTTTAAAAAAACGTGATTAAATGCATTTTGGCATTCCTGGGTCCATATCAAGAGTTTAAAATTTCTTATTTTAAAAGCTTTATATAGGGGAAAGCCCTGTTAATCTAGAATTAAATATCTAAACATAACAGAAGCAGGTGGTGGCAGTTGCTACTCGAGTGATGGCGTCTCTTTTATTTGAGAGCAGGTTTTTTGTATTTTTGATAATTTAAATCTTAGATATTTCGTGGTATTTTTTTTTTGCAAATCTGGGCTTTCTTTTAGTTACTTTATAATCTCTATCAGCCAAAAAGTTTAGTGTCTGAATGGTTTTCCCAACAGAGGCTTTTTGGGTTTTATTAGCAGTAAGAATGTCACCTACATATTATAAAGGGATTCCATCTGTTAGTTGGAGGTCTGTAAAATACTCTGGCTAGGATTTTCCTAAATATTGTGGGCGAATTTTTAAACGCTTGAGGTGAAACAGTCTAACAAAACTGTTGTTTGGCATCAGTCTTAGGAGCCCGCCATTTGAAAGCAAAGATCTCTTGTGAGCCTTTATCCAATGGGATGCAAAAGAAAGACACCTTTTAAATCTAAAACCGTAAACCAGCATAGGTCTCCTGACAAGGCGGTCGTAGAGTGTATGGGTTTGGAACTACTGGGTGTACTTCCTGGACAATCTGCTTTATGGCTTGGAGATTCCGAACAATCCAGTATTCCTCCGGGTGAGGCTTGTGCACCCACAGGATGGGGGTGTTATAGGGAGAGTGTCAGGGGTGCATTAGGCCTTGTTTTAGGAAAGCCTTCAGTAGGGGCATATTCTCTTCTCTCTCTCCCTCTCCCTCTCTCTCTCTCTCTCTTTCTCTCTGTGTTTTAATGGATATTGTTTCAGGTTAGGTATCTCATGTTGTTTTTTTTAAAGATAACTTTTACTGGGTCAGCTGTTATGGCCCGGCCTGGTTTTCCATCTGCTCAGATGCTCTCTCTTACCTTGCCGAGAATGTCTTCAGTTTTCTCACAAGGAGATTCATTGTCTGGCTGCGGTAGAAGTATCTGGAAGGTGTGGGCATGTTCAGGCAGAACCTCCACCTCTAGATATCCGGGGTAAAAACAATTTGCGCATTTAATCTAGCAAGTAAATCTCGGCCCAGGAGGAGAAGAGGACATGCAGGCATGTATTAAGAAATCATGTTTCAGGTCGCGTCTTTAAGATGACAATCTAAACGTTGTAGGAAGGGGCAAGTCATAGCTTCCTCTGACACTCCTGTGACTAACAGCCTCCTTTGAATCAGGGGATAAGCGAGTGTTAATTACGGAATTTGTAGTCCCCATATCAATAAGAAAGTCAATCAGTTTGTTTCCCACTGTCTTTTGTACCCAGGGAGGGCTCTTGTGGGGATGTAATGACAGATTGCTCCGGGTGGACTGGAGATCCCCCCCTCCTCTTTACTTTTTGTCTGTGTTCATCTTGAATATTGCACACTCCGTGGATGTGCGCCTCACCTTCCCCTCATTTTCAAATAATACGTGATGGTTGCTGCTCATCTGTGCTGTCGCAGGTTGGGCTCTTCCGGGAGACAGACTCTGAGGCTGAGATTGTTGTGCAGGACCTTGGGATCCACAGCTGCGGAAGGGAAGCGAAGGAAGTTGGACTGAGCAGAGGAAGAGGTTCAGCTGTGGTTCCGTCCCAACAAAGGGCTCAGCGCGCCCCACCGGGAGCTCTTGTGCTGGGCTCCTGGGCTCTGATCAACTGAGACAAAGCCCAACGGGGCTGACAACAGAGGCAGCTGAGAGAATCCTTCATTCTTGAAAAGATCTTGGTGGCCGATCACAGCATCTACCACATTCCACGAATCCTTTTTCTTTAGTGTGTTTTTTCCACCGTCAGAGTTTGACACAAAGGTTCGTTACAGGACCCTTTGAGATGACACAAAGGTACGTCGATCTGATCATTTATTCCCCAGTTGGGAGGATTTGTGTGAAATAAGTTTTCTGCCTACCATTACTATCTTCTGGGAGTTGAATGTTCTTATTTAAAGCGAATAATTTTTAAAAGTTTAAATTTACTGATTTAATATTCAAATATTCAAAATTTCAGAGTTTATTATTCAAATTAGACAGCTGGGTACCTGGCTTGGCAAAAAGAATATTTAATGAGAGGATTCTTCATTTCCCCCCTTTTCCAGTCATTTCTTGAATTTTTCCTTCTTGGTTTCTGTGGAGCTGGAAGGTAAATTCATGTTCTGTTCTGCTCAATCATTAATGGATCTGTACTATATTTTGCCAAAATAACAGCTGTGGAATATTTTTTCCCTTGCCACTTATTTTTCTCAAAAATTCATTCAGTGAT
>NW_012149952.1:1143138-1147453 GCF_000956105.1 Propithecus coquereli
TGTGTGTGTGTGTGTGTGTGTGTGTGTGTGTGTGTGTGCAGATCATTTCCCTCAGAACTTTATTGGTAATAACCGTTTGAGATTTTGGCTGAATTTATTTCCATCAGTTTCATGGGGGAATTTTCAGCTCAGAACTATTTAAAAATAAATTTTATATTGGTAGAGACAGGACGTGGTATGTTGCCCAGGCTGTTCTCGAACTGCTGGCCTCAAGCTATCCTCCCACCTTGGCCTCCCAAAGTGCTGGGATTACACGTGAGCCGCCTCACCCGGCCTTATCTTAGAATTTTAACGTCTTAAAATAGTATGTGGGTAACAAATCATTAAATTTTAATAATAGCTTATTTTTATACTGTTGAAGTTTCTAAAACAATAATAAACAGCTACTATCGTAATATAATTAACAGATGATTGCATAATACTCTTTCATTTCCACCCACCCACATTCTTTGTGGATTATTAATGGTAATTGGATGTCCATGATTATATAGTGACTCATGCCAAGTGAAAGGACTTGTAGATTTAAATTTGGAATTCAGTAATTCCAGTCTGGTACAGTAAACAGCTGAAAGTATGAACTGGAACATGAAATATCGAATACAGCCCATGTGCAGACACCAAGAGGAATTTTTTTAAAAAATATCCTGTATATCAGGTGGAAAAGCAGCTCCTTGTTTAAAGGCACAGACTGTTTTAGATTATATGAATCAACTAGGTCTTTTCATTTCAAAACTGCTGTCTCCTTAGTGTACTGAAGTGGAATGGAAGCTATTACACCAACCCTGTTGGAACAAGATACTTTACTGCCATCTGCTGGAACATTGTTGCAATAGATTATAAATCACTTAAACTTTGTAATCGGCAGAGGAATAACACAGTATACAAAAATTTCCAAAACTTTGTTTTCAAAATAATGAATATGTCTGTGATGTGAATGACACCTCCTTACATATAGTGCTCTTGTGCAGTGCCCGACATGAACAACTGTAATGGTGACAGTGGAAAGCCACACAAAGATGGGCGGATATAGGGGGAGGATTGACTTATGACAAAGTGAAAGACAGAAGGCTTCTAGGAGGAGATCCACAGCAAGAGGAACAGGACTTGGGAATTAGGTTGAAGTGGATTTTAGGACCACTTAAAGGGATGGTTGCGGTGAGGGGGAAGCAAATCAAGGAGGCCGGTGTTGTTGGAAGATCATCAGATGTGGGCCAGAAGCCCCAGGCTCTAGCCTGCATTCACCGTGTGTCCTTCACAGAGTCCCTCCCCTTTCCCTGAACTTTTGCTTCTTCCCGATGTGGGGGAGGGCAGCTGTTGCTGCATTCTGGAAGCGCTGCCCTCTGACCTCCCAGGTCTCCGACAACTGTGGAGACTGGGGTCTTCGGAATGGGTCAGGGTGTGAGGGATCATATATGCTCATTGCCTGAGTTTTGGTCCCAGCAGTAGAGATGGCTGAAACTCAGGGGAAGCTTGGCCACGTTCTGGCCATGACAGTGTCTGCACACACACCGTCCACACTGGTGGGGTGGGGGACGAGAGGGCCTCAGATAAATGCTGAGAAGGACACTCAGCAGAGTCTCTCTTGACCCTGGATTCCTCCATTTCTATCCTCAACCTTCTAATATTCCCTAATATTCCCTCTATATTCTGAACTTCTCTGCCTTTCCCAAGATTCCCATCGCCTGCCCCTTTTCTACCCTCCCACCCTTCTCCCACTTGCATCCTTGATTTCCCTCACCCCTCTATCACCCCCTTCCCCCTACTTCTCCTCCACCTCTTGATCCATGTCACCTGGCCTCTCTTCCACCCCCACCCTTCTTCTTCCACCTCTTTCTCTTTCCTTTCCCCCAACTCCCAACTCTCTTTCCAAGTTGTCCCTTATACTGCAAAGTTATTTGTTTTTTATCTGAAATTCAAATTTTATTACATGTCTTATATTTTTATTTGCTAAATCTGGCAATTCTACTCCTGTCTCTCCCCTACCTCCTTGGTTATGTGCCCTCTACCCAGGCCTCAGCCTCCTGAGTAGCTGGGATGACAGGTGCATGCCACCACGCTCCACTAATTTTTTTCATTTTTTTAAAGAGATGAGGTCTCTGGGTCTTGCTGTGTTGCCCAGGCTAGTCTCAAACTCCTGGCCTCAAAGCGATGCTCCTGCCTCAGCCTTCCGACTAGCTGGGATTATAGGCGCAAGTCACTGTGCGTGGCTTCCTCTAAGTTTTTGGTGATGGTGTAATTCTCTGGAATTCTCCCCATGATGGTGTTGAGTTTCAAGGGTTTCCACTTGGCCCTTTATACTATCATGACCCTTAGCCACTATGATGAGCTCTACCGGATGGTAAGCGTATCTATCCCAAATAGATGTTAGAGGGTAGCGGAAAACAACTGTAGGGTGGGTTCCTGGACTCACTGAACTCACTGTGAGATCCGACTTGGGCCAAAGTTGGGTAAGTAATCAAGGCTTGAAATCCTATCCCATGGGTCTGCTTTTGAAGGCCTCTCCTGGAAACAACCCTCTTAGCTTGCATTCCCCGCAGGGAGGATCCTGAGAAGTTTCCGTGCTATCGTTTTATTAAGGAAGTACAATTCCAGGGAAACAGGAGTGAGGGAGAAGTGTGGTGTGGTAAGGAAGGAGGGAGTGGCTTGTGTGAAGTTCAGCTGCATTTCCAGGTTGTGTATGAAAGGGAGTTTCATGGGTCCACTCTCAGCATCTACAGGGAAGCCCTAGGGCTTGAGCTAAGAGGTGCCCAGTGCAGGCTTGAGGTCAGGCTCTGTTGTTGCTTGTGCTCCTGGAGAGTTGGTCTGAGTTCATGCACAGTGGTTGCGGCAGAGAATCAAGAGAAACAAGTTTCCAAAGGCCCCAGGCACAGGTAAGGCTGAGAGGGCCTGAAGTGGCACATAAGATGTGTCTGACCTCTTCCCTGAGTCAACTATGTCACACAATTATCTGAGCCTGGTGATGATTAGAATTTAAATTCTAAACTACTGATACTGTATCATTAATGGCTAATTGTTTATTAAAAGTTTCTGTCTCTTCTTGTCAATTCTTTCAGTTATAGCTTTCTAGGAAACTGACCATCTGTTTTCAAATTTCTAATTCAAAAATATTTTCTATTTCCGTGCAGTCTTTTCCTTTCTTAATATTATATGTGCCTTTTCTCTTTTTTATTAATTAATCATTTCAGAAGTGGATCACTTCAAATAAGCAGTTGTTGGTGTTTAGCTTATATTGCATCAGTGTTTTCTACATCTTTAATTTATGCTAATTGTTTACTTCAACCTATCTTTTGGGTATTTATTCTGTTATTCATTTTTTTTTCTTTTTGAGACAGAATCTTGCTTTGTTGCCCAGGCTAGAGTGCCATGGCGTCAGCCTAGCTCACAGCAACCTCAAACTCCTGGGCTCAAGCAATCCTCCTACCTCAGCCTCCCTAGTAGTTGGGACTACAGGCATGCGCCACCATGCCCGGCTAATATTTTATATATATTTTTAGTTGTCCAGCTAATTTCTTTCTCTTTTTTTAGTAGAGACAGGGTCTCGCTCTTGCTCAGGCTGGTCTCGAACTCCTGACCTCAAGTGATCCTCCAGCCTCGGCCTCCCAGAGTACTGGGATTACAGGTGTGAGCCACTGTGCCCGGTCTATTCTGTTATTCTTTATTTTTCAACTTCCCAAGTTGGACACAGCCTAGAATTTTTCACCCTTTTCACTTTTTCCTTCTTTTGAACTTCTTTATGTTACATTCTGTACCCAAGAAATGTAGTACCTAAATACCTTGGTGTTAGAATTCTGTTGTTTGTTGTTTCTGTTGCTGTAATTCATGGTGGCTTGTTTCCTTATGTTAAATTTGGGGTTATCTGTAAAAATTCTTCAAAGTGTGAATAGAAGTTACATCCTTCCAGAGAGTTCTCTTGATGGTTTCTCCAATTTCCCTGGCACTCCAAGCTCAGGATAAATTTTGTACTAATTTCTCAGCCTGAGTTTGTGAGACCCACCTGCCAGTGTGTAAGTCAAGCCACTAAAAAAATATTAACAGAGATATACAGCAATATACAAAAAGGATCTTATATCATGACTTAGGTGATTTATTCCAAAACTGTAAAGTTGGTTTAACATACAAAAAATTTAATATGTTCTACCATACTAACAAAATAAAGAAAAGATTTTATGGTCACATTAGTAGCTGCAGAAAAGGCATTTGATAAAAATCAACATACCTTCATAATCATCCTAATAAAAACTCTTAACAAACTCATTATAAAAACATGAATAATATTTTGTAGCAATGGAAAATCATGAGATTCAAATTTCATAGC
>NW_012149952.1:1148264-1149093 GCF_000956105.1 Propithecus coquereli
TAGCTACTCTGGAGGCTAAGGCAGGAGGATCGTTCGAGCCCAGGAGTTCAAGGCTGATGTTGGTACAATGATTGTGCCACTGCACTCCAGCCTGGGTGACAGCGTGAGACCTCATCTCTTAACAAAATGAGAGGGAGGGAGATAGGGAGAGGAAGAGAGAAATGGTATGTATTGCTCTTTCAGAAAGTTCATTGGCACTAATAACATTTTGAAGAGCTAGCAAGTTTTGATTGGTAAGTGACAGCAATGGGTAAAACTATCCTTAGAGTCACTGGAGATTGTTTCAGAAGCTATTAGATAGAACTGCTAAAGGTTTCAGCAGGCAGTTTCACCAGCCAGGCTTGCAGAGAATCATATTCATGGAGCAACGTTTTGTGTCCTGAGAGCTTTCTCCCCTTCACCTCTGGACTGTTTCAGTTGGGTATGACAAGAATGAGTCAGTTTGTATGATCAACTTTCACGGTAGGCAAAGGGAAGCCCTGGCTGCCAGAAGGTCACGTTTTCCTTAGCTGATCAGTGAACCCAGACTAGAGCTATTAGAGAGGGGAGGCGAGTAGACTGTGGAGCTGGAAGAACAGTGGCAGGTGGAATGTCAGCCCCGACACAGGAGTTCGTTGCTGATGCTGGACCTCCTCAGGGTCTGCTCTCAAGCTGTACAAGTCCCCTGGGCTCCACTCAAGAAGTGTTTGCTTCCTCATATCACAGGCAAATTTCTCTTTGGTCTCTTTGGATTTTTCTCATCAAACACTTATTGCTCATGTTATTATTATTATTATTATTTTGAGACAGAGTCTCACTCTTTTGCCCAGGTTAGAGTGAGTGCCGTGGC
>NW_012149952.1:1150048-1153832 GCF_000956105.1 Propithecus coquereli
GCCTCCCAGAGTGCTGGGATTAGAGGCGTGAGCCACCACACCTATCCTGTCCTGTGTTTTTACTGCACTGAGTTGAGTTATCCTCTTTCCCTTCCTTTCCTGTTTGTTCTTGTGCTTTCTGAGACCTCTGTTCCATCTCTTCCTCCTACTAAACTTGCCAGAATTCTCCTCCTTTTTCTCCCAACATTTTAAACCTTTTCTTTAAAATTGAGGATCACTGCACCTCCATGGCACGAATGTTATGAGGAATAACTAACATCATAGACATGTCTGGCTTTACGCATGGACACAGAAAATGTGGGTTCATTTTATTGTGTTTCCTTTGTGGTCCTGACTGGCTTTTGAAAAACATTTATAAAGAGTTATCCCTTGGGGTGGTGTTCGAAAAAGGTATAAACCCTATTCTCCTCCGGTTCTTCTCACGCCACAGGAAAGGGATGTGATTATTGACTCTGAGTCTTTCGAGGAGAGACATGTTCCTGAATTTATTTCTCAGAACCAATAATGGATATAAAGCCATCCATTTATCCCATCAGCAGCACTAAGCAGTAGCCATTGGACTGTCATATTAAGACAGGAAATCTTGAGTTCTGGGCTCTGATTCAGGATGGTTCCCTCTCACATGCCCACATCCGACCCCACGCTACTCTTGGTGCTAACGGAGGAAATGAAATATACTAGTGAGAAAATGTGCTGTATCAGGGCAGGCGCAGCAAAGAGCCCATTGAATGTAGTGTTATTTTTAACACGGACTGTTGGTACATGCAGGGACCACATGTTGCCATCTTGCTTCTTTCCATCAGACTAAAGCCAAATACCTAAAGAAGAGAAAACCTGAACGAATTAACCTCCTTATTTCAAAGCTGCCTTTTCTGTCTGCACAGCTGACTTGCTATTATTTCCTCTTTAATGACTGATACATTTTTCTTTTCTTGCTCATTATATGTAGTGCTCTTTTGGCTCCAGAACATCTGGATGTCTGTGTTCTCGATCCACATTTTTAGTCCTCATTATCTCATAACTAGTTTTTTATCTCCACACTGTAATTGTTTCTAATGATTTATGCTCATTCATAACGTGTAGAGGACCCTGCGGGCTTATCGCAGAATCTGCTTATGGTGTTCATGATACTGCACACCTTGAAGGCACATTGAAGGGGGGCAATTTGTGCCCTCTCTCGCCCCAGATCCCTTGAACCTGTCTGGCACACACATCTCCAGCTGTTGTGAAGGTTGGCTGCTAAAGCCTCCCATCTGCACCCCTTTTGGGAGAACTATCTAAGATGAAGAGCATCCACTTCACCTACAGGTTACTTGAATGGCCAATGGCTAATAAGTGACCGAAATGGGGGTCTGCAAGCCCATCCTGTCATCTCAGTGAGGGACTAATTCTGTGCAGCAGTTCAGAGCCCCCTGTGGGCTTAGCCTCTGCCCTGCCCTACCTGTTCCCCTCGCTCCCTTCCCTTGACAGTTCTTCCCCAATAAAACGCTTTCACGGCTTCCTCGTTTTAGGCTCTGCTAGGGAACTTGACCGAAGACACTGACAATCTTATTTCACGTTAGAGTTGAAAAGGCACAAGATCTTCCGAAAAGGCGTTAAGATCCCATATCTGAGCTGCTAAGACCTGATATTCCTATCATCAAAGGTATCTCTGAGTTAGAGTGTGGGGTCTCTTGAGCACCATGTACTGGAGCTAAAAATAGGAAGTAGGGGTCTTCTCACTGTACCATTGTTCTGGAACCCTTGGGAATTCTTTTAGTGTAATCCCCATTGAAAATGACTCCAGGTTTTTTTTTTCCTTCCTTCCTCCCTCCCTGCCTCCCTCTGTGGTGAAAATGGATTTTTAAGGTGTTATTGCTGACACCTTAAATTGAACCCATCTGTTCAATTGCCACTCTTCCAGGCGCTCGTACCCAGGTAAACTGGTGGTGTCGCTCAGAGCCATTTCACGGACTTGACCTGGACGCCCCGGCTCA
The DNA here is from genome assembly GCF_000956105.1 of Propithecus coquereli. NCBI lineage: Eukaryota > Metazoa > Chordata > Mammalia > Primates > Indriidae > Propithecus > Propithecus coquereli. The sequence continues at coordinate 1,152,025 of NW_012149952.1, forward strand.
CTCAGGTCTGAGTCCCCGGACACCCCATTCCCATCTTCGCCCGTTCTGGACACTAGAACGCGTCCTTTAGCCTTTGCTGAGGGTCTTTTAATTCGTTCTCGATCACACCAAAGACGACTGAACCACCAGACTCCCTCAAGCCGAGAACTACTCCGTCCTGCCTGCTTTGGAAAAAGCGCCTTGCACAGGCGGAGCCGAGTTGCATGCTGGGAGTACTCCTGCCGCCCTCCAGGGACTACATTTCCCAGAAGTCTCCGGGGCCGCGTCTTTTAAGGACCGGGCGAGCGTGCCTGTGAGGAGCTCTTTGCATGGCCCCGCTTCCAGCCTGTCAGAGTTTCCCGGTTCTTATTTCCCACAGGCCTCTGCGTCCAAACTAACCTCGTCTCCGGGTCCCTTTACGGTGTCCTCAAGGATTTTGGACTCTGCGCGGTGAGTTGGTTGTGTCCGTAGAAGTAATCAGCCCCGCTGAGGCCAGGAGGACTCAGCGGACTTTACTGGGGCCCTATCGGAACCGGCAGTGAGGGTGGGGGTGACATCGGGGGCGCAGGATGTGGGAGGCCCGGGTCACGGACAGGGCGTGTTGTGTCCTGAGCCTCAAGCCTGTGTGTACTCGAGCAGCTGAGGGGGACAGTGTGTGACAGACGGAGTGACAGGGCCAGGGTGTGTTTCCGTGACAGTGGGTGCGGTTGGGGTGGTGGGTACTTGGCCTTATTCGTAGGTGTGGTTTGCTTTGACCGAGTGCTCTAGGTTCCCGTTAGGCTGTCTTTGGGCCTGCCACAGTTAAATGACAGCGAGAGAGAAGTCTATACTAACTAAGGCCCAGAATGAAAGTTTCAAGCAAGAGGGACGAGAGTTTTAGAGCTGGAAGTATCCTTGTGACAGACTCCTGGGAAAACATGATGGGGAGGTTCTAGAGGTAGGATTCCTAGAAGGGGCGCGTCTGGGAGCTCTTTGGGGGCCAGCTGCACCGCAACCGGACCTCTGTCCCCAACTATTGCTGTCAACTCCAAGACAGATGGCAGCCTCCCTTTTATAATCATTTCATTGGTTATGTGTGGATGAAGGTAGATGTGGTCCTAGAAGGTGTTTTGTTTTTGTTTTTCTTTTTACATTAAGTATATCTGTACTTCTAGAAATGCTGCTGTCTCATAATTTCCCTTTTCCCTCAGTGCTGCCAGGTTCCTAAGAAGGACCTTGAGAAGAAGGAAAGAATTTTTTCACATTTAGAAATTGAGATTCAGGTGAGTTTGCCTTTTTTTTTTTAATACATTCAATTACTTTTGTTTCTAGGTCATGAGAACATTTGCTTTTCTTGGCTTGAAATATGTTGACTAGTAGTGTCTCTCCTGGGTCTTCCTTCTGGTTAATGACCCACCACACTGGTGCGTCCTTCTCAGTAACCCCTTATTGTCCTTCTCCTCAATTATTAGCCACCTACTCAGATGGCAAATTGTTCAAATCCTCCAGTGCATTCTGATGGTATAGAAAAACACCACCTGGAGTTACGGCTTTATTTTAGACTAGATTACTTGAGGAGATTAGTATTTAGGTGTGGTATTGCCTACAAACTATTTTTTATCTAATAGTCATGATTTTTTTTTTTTTCGAGACAGAGTCTCACTCTGTTGCCCGGGCTAGAGTGAGTACCGTGGCGTCAGCCTAGCTTACAGCAACCCTAACTCCTGGGCTCAAGCGATCCTCCTGCCTCAGCCTCCCGAATAGCTGGGACTACAGGCATGCGCCACCATGCCCGGCTAATTTTTTCTATATATTTTTAGTTGTCCAATTAATTTCTTTCTATTTTTAGT
>NW_012149952.1:1157352-1158579 GCF_000956105.1 Propithecus coquereli
CAGAATGATGTATTTGAAACTTGATAATCCCTAATTTAATGGAAATCGCTTTTAGAAAATAGAGATTTTATAATATATTTGGAAAAAAGTTTTTATATTTTCTTATTTCTTAAAGGGAAAAGATGGTTAGCAATTCACATTTACAAAGACTTTATGAGGCAGGCACATAGTAGATTGTATATATGCATGTCTGTGTACACATACACACATTTTATTTAATGGAGAAGAAACTATGATTATTTTATATATTACCAGGCAGATCTAGATAGCTGAGTTATCTTACAGTATCTAGGAAGGTTTTTTTCTTTTTGCTATAACAGGATTCTTCTAGAACATGTAGACACTCTGCTTTAGTCACTCTAATTTTCTCACTTTTTCCTACCTGTATCAGAGGCTTCCAGCCTACTCGATTGTTAATATTTTCCCCTTCTTTGTGGTTTATCCTTCATATCCTCTTTTTTCTTCTTGGAAATATTTTCTTTAATTTCACTAGTAATACGTGGGTTTTTGGTTTTAGGGGTTGGTGACATTCAGGGATGTGGCCATTGACTTCTCTCAGGAGGAGTGGGAATGCCTGGACCCCGCTCAGAGGGACTTATACCTGGATGTGATGTTGGAGAACTATAGTAACTTGGTGTCACTGGGTAAGGTTATCTGCCTGAAATAATTTAGAATCTCTTCTTTACAACATCAGCTTTCCCTACTGGAAATTATAGGGCTATCTTTGAAGAAACCAGGTGAATTTCTTCTGTTTTTATATTTGTTTTGTTAGAAGTGGGTTCGTTAAGCACCTTGACTTTTCCTATCCCTCAGTGAGCTTTACATCTGGGCCCCTTCCTGCAATCTCCTCTCTTCCTTAATGATCAAGGGGCTGATTTTGCTTTATAGGGCATTTATTTCATAACCATTGTCAAAGGAACCAGGTTCCATACTGTGTTAAACTTCAGACTTTCTGTAGATGTGTGTCTTTGCTACTCAAATCGTGGTTCTTTTGTTTGAGGAACCATAAGAAGGGAGAGCAGAATTGGTGAAGGAGAGAGTACCAGGAAATTAGTGACGGAGATAGGCAGGCCAGATGATAGACAGTTTTGTTGGTTTGGGGGAGAAATATGGATTGTCTTCTTAGTGATTAGAAGCCATGATTTGGTTTATAGGGTGTGTGTGTGTGGTTTTTTTTTTTTTTTAAGTTTTAACTTTTTATTGTGAAGTAATACATAATTAACATAA
>NW_012149952.1:1159521-1161672 GCF_000956105.1 Propithecus coquereli
TTGAGGTTGCTGTGAGCTAGGCTGACGCCACGGCACTCACTCTAGCCCGGGCAAAAGAGTGAGACTCTGTCTCAAAAAAAAAAAAAAAACTAGGTATAGAAGGAACTTAACACAATAAAAGCCATATATTACAGACCCACAGCTTGTATCATATTGAATGGGGAAAAACTGAAAGCCTTTCCTCTAAGATCTGGAACAAGACAAGGATGCCCACTTTCACCACTGTTATTCAACACGGTACTGGAAGTTCTAGCTAGAGCAATCAGACAAGAAAAAAATAAAGGGCATCCAAATTAGGAAGAAGGCAAATTATCCTTGTTTGCAGATGATGTGATCTTTTATCCAGAGAAACCTAAAGACTCCACAGACCAAAAAAAAAAAAAAAAACTATTAGAACTGATAAACAAATTCAGTAAAGTTTTAGGACACGAAATCAATATACAAAAACAGTAGCATTTATATATGCCAATAGTAAACAATCTGAAAAAAAATCTAGAAAGCAATCCCATTCATAATAGCTACAAACAAAATAAAATATTTAGGAATAAACTTAGCCAAAAAAGTGAAAGATCTCTACAATGAAAATGATAAAACATTGATGAAAGAAATCAAAGGGGACACAAAAAAATGGAAACATATTCCATGCTTATGGGTTGGAAGAATAAATATTGTGAAAATGTCCATTAAAATACCAAGGACATTCTTCACAGAAATAGAAAATATAATCCTAAAATTTATATGGAACCACAAAAGACCCAGAATAGCCAAAGCCATCTTGAGACTGGAGGAATCACATTACCTGACTTCAAATTATACTACAGAGCTATAGTAACCAAAACAGCATGATATTGGCATAAAAACAGACACATAGACCAGTGGAACAGAATAGAGAACCCAAAAATAAATCCACACATCTGTAGTGAACTTATCTTCAACAAGGTCCAAGAACATACAGTGAGGAAAATCTCTTCAGTAAATGGTGCTGGGAAAACTAGAAATCCATATGTAGAAGAAGGAAACTGGATCCTCTTGCCAAATACAAAAACCAAATAAAAATGGATTAAAGACTTAAATCTAAGACCTGAAACTATGAAACTACTAAAAGAAAACAAACACTGGGAAAATGTTTCAGGACATTGGTCTGGGCAATGATTTCTTGAGTAATACCCTCAAAGTTCAGGCAATCAAAGCAAAATTAGACAAACGAGATCATATCAAGCTAAAAAGCTTCTGCACAGCAAAGGAAACTATCAACAATGTCAAGAGATAGCCCACAGAATGGGAGAAAATACTTGCAAACTACTCATCTGACAAAGGACTAATAACTAGAATATATAAGGACCTCCAACAACTCAATGGGAAAAAATCAAATAATCTGATTAAAATATGGGCAAAGGATCTGAATAGACATTTCTCAAGACATACAAATGGCCAATGGTATATGAAAAAATGCTCAACATCATTAGCCACCAGAAAAATGCAAATGAAAACTACAGTGAGAATCAAAACTACAATGAGATAATCATCTCACCTTAGTTAAAATGGCTTCTATCAAAAAGGCAGGCAATAATGAATGCTGCTGAAGATGTGGAGAAAGAGGCACCCTTACACACTGTTGGTGGGAATGTAAATTAGTGTAATCACTATGGAGAATAGTATGGAGGTTCCTCAAGAAACTAAAAATAGAACTACTATATGACCCAGCAGTCCCACTGCTGGGTGTATATCCAAAGGAGGAGAAATCAGTATATTGAAAAGATATTTGCACTCCCTTGTTTATCGAAGCACTATTCACAATAGCAAAGATTTGGAATCAACCTAAGTTCCCATCAATGGATGAATAGATAAGAAATTGTGATATATATACACAATGGAATATTATATAGCCACAAAAAATGAAATCTTGCCATTTGCAACAACGTGGTTCGAGCTGGAGAACATTATGCTAAGCGAAATAAGCCAAGCACAGAAAGACAAATCTCACATGTTCTCACTCATATGTGGGAGCTAAGTATTAAAAACAGTTGATCTCATGGAGACAGAAAGTAGAATGATGGTTACAAGAGGCTGGGAAGAGTAGTGGAGAGGGGGAATAAAGTGAGGATAGTTAATGGGCACAAAAATATAGTCAGATAGTTAGAATGAATATTT
>NW_012149952.1:1161722-1164931 GCF_000956105.1 Propithecus coquereli
TTTTGGGTTTTTTTTTTGGAGACAGAGTCTTGCTCTGTTGCTGGGGCTAGAGTGCCGTGGTGTCAGCCTAGCTCACAGCAACCTCAAATTCCTGGACTCAAGCAGTCCTTCTGCCTCAGCCTCCCGAGTAGCTGGGACTACAGGCATGCGCCACCATGCCCGGCTTATTTTTTCTATATGTTTTTAGTTGTCCAGCTAATTTCTTTCTGTTTTAGTAGAGACAGGGTCTCACTCTTGCTCAGGCTGGTCTCGAACTCTTGACCTCTAGTGATCCTCCCGCCTCAGCCTCCCAGAGTGCTAGGATTACAGGCCTGAACTCCGGCGCCCGGCCACCAGAGCTTTTATCTTAATTTCAACAGAATATACCTCCCACATTATGTTACAGACCTGCTTGCCTCCCTAACGAATTGATCATGCATGTCCTTCTCCATCAATGAATACGAACCAATACCATCGTAATTAATGAGGATATAGTGGGTCATAATTAATTAAACCTTTTGCCTACTGTTACCTAGTTTCTAGTTTTTGGTTATTGGAAATTATTTTTGGTTGAATATTTTTGTGTATACATCTTACGTACTTCTCCAGCTATTTCTTAAGGATGCATTTCTAGAAGTGTAATTTTGGGTTAGAATTTGCCCCAAACGCAAGACCCTGTGATAGTAGTACTTAGGGGGGTAATACAATGGCTAGAAGACATAATTGTTACTTTGAATACAAAGAAAACAAAACATGCATAGAAATAAGTGTAAGGCAGCCACCAGCAAAGGCTAATAGGCAATCCAGGTGACCTGCCTTAGGAATTCATAGGAGAGTAATTATAAGCAATATTGCTGGGTCACAGCCAACTATGTGGAGGCAAATGGAATTTATTCTGTCAGCTTCTACCTTATAGTTTTTATTCTACTAATGTTAGTTGCAAAGTGAGGCTAATAGCATCAGATGATTCAGCAGTTATTTGGAGGGTGTCATGTCTAAGATAAGTTTAGATGCAAAATAAACCCGTCTGTCAAGAAGACATGAAGGGAAGCAGGATCAAGACCTCATCAATATATCCACAATATTACTTGGGGAATTCCAGCCTTTATTTTCTAGGCAGGACATGGGCATATGTAGAAATCACAGAGTTAATATAATACACGGCCATGGTTACAATTCTGCAGAATACCTAAACAAAAAGAACATTGTGATCACAATAAAAAGATAAACATTATTAATATATAGATGTATAACTTTCCAAACATCTATTGATGTTTGATTGCCAGTCTTTCTGTGTGTGTGTGTATGTGTGTGTGCGTGTATGTGTATGTTTTTTATATGTATATAATAAGTGTAATCATACTGTATACCTCATAACCTATTTTTTCTATTGACAGTATATCTTGATTATTTCCCCAAGTTAGCACTTACTAACTTTATAGTGTTCTGTATCATGGATGTTCTGGTATATGCATTAAGAAGTCAGCATTTTTGGGCTCCTGAGCAATTTCTTGTCCATCCTGTCCAACTCCCATGTCTTGACCAATTTCCTTCAGTCCTGAGCCCATGAAGTACATTCTAGCTTGGACTATGTGGCCCTTTATCAGTCCTGAGAGATGGAAATTAAAGGAGGAGAATCTGATCTGGGCAGGACCAAGTAGTCCAATCCCATGTCTAGATTAGCATCCCTCAGGCACTGCTGGAAACCTTCCTGCTGAGGAACTTTGGAGTTTTCGGTAAGAGTTTAGATTCCATAAATGGCGTGTGGAGTAGAAGTAGGAATGGAGAAGATAAACTCTTTTTAGTAGCTTAAATCAGCATGGGATCACATAAATATACCTGGTCTAATGCTACTTTTTCCTTCCCTAGTTTTCTGGCTTTTCTGGAGTCTGTGCTTCACCAGTAGAGGAACCCCATGGAGTGTTAATTAGTTCTTGCAGTTCTAGAACCATGACTGATGTAAGTTGGTATTTTTCTCTTTATGAAATACTGTGACTTTTTAGGTCATGTGAATCTTTTCCTTAATTTTCTTAAAGCTTTCTACCTGACAGAACTCCATCCCTGAACCTCTTCTCAGTTCTTCCTATTCCAGTGAAGGAATAGCCCAGTGTCCTCCCTGTGTGCCCCTCCCCTTTCCAATCAGTTTCATATTCACTGATCATATTGTTCAATATCTCCCGTGTGCTCAGTCTTCTAGGAAGAGCAGTGATAGAGCAGTGAAGGAATGAAGTCTTTCGAGGGAGATACTTGAGCTTCTGTCAAAGAATAGTTCAAAGATATATAGTACCAATTAGTATGCTTTTACTTGTATATAAGGAAAACCAATAATAGATTGATTTCATCTATCAAAGGCACCAACAGGATTCATATAAAGGAGGAAAGGGAAGAGAATGAAAGACTTCAGGAGTTTTGAAAACAACAGTTTTCCCTTTTGAGGGTAAGATGCTGATTAGAGGGCAGCTAGCAAAGAATCCAGTCAAGATACTCTGCCCTTAGACAACCAGATGGTCACTCAGAAGAACAGCTCCAGTTGTTTATGCATTGCTTGGGAGAGCTTTGGTGTTTAACTATGGCATATCCATGGCAGGCTGTCTTGGTAATGCCCTTCGTTATCACCTTTGTTTAGCACGGTCTGTACCATTTCCCTTACCTGAATTTCTCATTCCTCTGTCAAGTCTGCAGTGTGATAAGTTAGTGATGAGGATCCCATTGGACCACAATGGAAAACCTGGGCTCCAAGAACTTGGGTTTTCCAGACAGATAAGATGGAATTTAGAATTACTTCGTCTCAACCTTAGTTTATGTGACACTGTTACATGCTTTGGGAGGCTCTTCTGATTAGAGAGGGGAGTAAGTGGTTCTTTCCAGGAATTCCCTAAGAGATGAACACCAGTGGTCTTTGGAGTCGCCAAAGAACTCCATCCCCAATGGACTTTGAGCCCAGTGGACTTTGATCCATTTTGTCATTGACCAGGACATGCAGGTTTTGGGTGACATCTGTGTCATGTGTAACATCTTATATCAGTATACTCTAACTCAGGAACAAGGAAAGTATTAGCAAGGGTGGTTGATGGTAACAAGTAAGAAGATTCGCAGAATTAAGAAAATCTTCAGAGGTTTCGTTCATCTTAAATGTACAAATATAATTATTAATCTCATATATCCGGAGATAAAATGAATTTCAGCTAAAAAAAATTTTGTTTATTCATCATAATAATAAGATAATGCTT
>NW_012149952.1:1177612-1179351 GCF_000956105.1 Propithecus coquereli
TGTTTTCTTTCAGATTTGGAGTCAACAACATATGAGACAAAACAAATATTTTCAGAAAACGATATTTTTGAAATAAATTTTTCTCAAGGGGAGATAAAGGAAAAAAGTAAAACCCTTGACCTTGGGGCATCCATTTTCAGAAATAATTGGAAGTGCAAAAGCAAATTTGAGGGACTACAAGGACATCGAGAGGGATATTTCAGTCAAATGGTAATCAGCTATGAAAAAACGCCCACTTATAGAAAAAGTAAATCTCTTACTTCACATCAAAGAATTCATAATAGAGAAAAACCTTATGTTTGTAAGGAACGTGGGAAAGCTTGTAGTCATGGCTCAAAACTTGTTCAACATGAGAGAACTCATACAGTTGAAAAACACTTTGAATGTAAGGACTGTGGGAAGAATTATTTTAGTGCCTATCAACTCACTGTGCATGAGAGATTTCATACTGGTGAGAAACCCTATGAATGTAAGGAATGTGGGAAGACCTTTAGTTGGGGATCAAGTCTTGTTAAACATAAGAGAATCCATACTGGTGAGAAACCCTATGAATGTAAAGAGTGTGGGAAGGCCTTTAGTCGTGGCTATCACCTTACTCAACATCAGAAAATTCATATTGGTGTGAAATCTTATAAATGTAAGGAATGTGGGAAGGCCTTTTTTTGGGGTTCAAGCCTTGCTAAACATGAGATAATTCATACAGGTGAGAGACCTTATAAATGTAAAGAATGTGGGAAGGCCTTCAGTCGTGGCTATCAACTTACTCAGCATGAGAAAATCCATACTGGTAAGAAACCTTATGAATGTAGAATTTGTCGAAAGGCTTTTTGTTGGGGCTATCAACTTACTAGACATCAGTTATTTCATAGTGGTGAGAAACCCTATGAATGTAAGGAATGTGGAAAGGCCTTTAATTGTGGATCTAGTCTTATTCAACATGAAAGAATCCATACTGGTGAGAAACCTTATGAATGTAAAGAATGTGGAAAGGCCTTTAGTCGGGGCTATCACCTTACTCAACATCAGAAGATTCATACTGGTGAGAAACCTTTTGAATGTAAGGAATGTGGGAAGGCCTTCAGTTGGGGTTCAAGCCTAGTTAAACATGAGAGAGTTCACACTGGTGAGAAATCCTATGAATGTAAAGAATGTGGGAAGGCCTTCTGTAGTGGCTATCAACTTACTAGACATCAGATATTTCATACTGGTGAGAAACCCTATGAATGTAAGGAATGTGGAAAGGCCTTTAATTGGGGATCAAGTCTTGTTCAACATGAAAGAATCCATACTGGTGAGAAACCTTATGAATGTAAAGAATGTGGAAAGGCCTTTAGTCGGGGCTATCACCTTACTCAACATCAGAAGGTTCATACTGGTGAGAAACCTTTTAAATGTAAAGAATGTGGGAAAGCTTTTAGTTGGGGTTCAAGCCTAGTTAAACATGAGAAAGTCCATACTGGTGAGAAACCTTATGAATGTAAAGAATGTGGGAAGGCCTTTGGTACTGGCTATCAACTTAGCGTTCATCACAGACTTCATACTGGTGAGAAAATTTATGAATGTAAGGAATTTGAAAAGACCTTTACTCATGGCTCAAACCTTGTTCAACATGCAAGAACTTATAATAATGATAAACCCTACAAATATAAAGAATGTGGGAAAGGCTTCATATGGACAACTTACTCAAATGAGGCAACTTTATGATTGAAAGATGTGAAAGAACACTTTTGTGTGTGTAT
>NW_012149952.1:1179401-1181032 GCF_000956105.1 Propithecus coquereli
GTACTCATAATAATTAAAAATATAAAAGAAAAAAAAGATTACAGGCCAGTTATTTTGTACAGTGTTCCTCTATTTGGGTTTGTCTGCTTTTCCCTCATGATTAGATTTAGAGTATGGATCTTTGGTAAGAATATCACAAAATTGATACTGTATTGTTCGCCTTGCATGATTTGTCATTACTGATATTACTTACTTTGAGCACTTGATTGTGGTCATGTCTCCTTCAACCTTGGAAAATTACTCTTTTTCCTTCAACAAGTATTTTGTGGGGAATAACTTTGATATTATTAAATATCATGTTCCTCTTAAACATTTCCACTTATTTATATATTGGAATTTTAGTCAATAGCCTATAATCTGTTCTTCCCATTATTTATTTTGAAGCTTAAAATACTTGATCTTGAGCTTGTCCCAGATTTGGTCAGTGGGGACCCTTTTGTGATGGCTTTTGTGCCCTTTTGGCACATCTCCATCACTCTTTGAGCACCTCCTTGTTTTCTGACACAACAAGGTGTTCCAGGCTCATCTTGTTCTTTCCCTGCTCCAGCCCTAAAGTCAGCCATTTCTTCAAAGTGCCTGGTTACTTTAACATAGATTTATAGTATTGGTCTTTTAAATCGTATAGGGAAAGCAATAACTTTCAAATGAAAACTACAATAATACTGACTTTTATATTTACCTATATAGTTGCATTTACTGATACTCGTTATTTCTTCTTATGGCTTGAGGTTACTGTCTAGTGTCCTTTCTCTTTAGCCTAAAGGACTCCCTCTAACATTTCTTGTAGGGAAGGTCTACTGGAAATGACCTCCCTCAGAATTTATTTCTCTGGAAATGTCTTAATTTTGCCTTTATTCTTGAAGGATAGCTTTGTTGGATATAGAATTTCTTGGTTGACAGATTTCTTTGTCCTTTCAGGACTTTATGTCATCCTACTGCCTTCTGTTCTCCATGGTTTCTGATGAAAAGTTAGCTGTTAATGTTGAGGATCCTTGTACATGATTATCTCGTGCTTCTCTCTTGCTGCTTTTGGAATTCTCTTTTTGTCTTTGGGTTTCCATAATTTGACTGTAACGTGTCTTGGTGTAGATCTCTTTGGGTTTATCCTGTTTGAAGTCTTTGAGCTTCTTGGATATGTGTATTCTGTCTTTCATCAGATTTTGGAAGTTTTTGGACATTATTTTTTCAAATATTTTTCTGCCTCCTTTTCTCTCTTCTTTTTCTGGTTCTCTTATCATGTGTGTGCTGTGTGCTTGATTGTATCCCACAAGTCCCTCAGGCTCTGTTCATTTATCATCATTAATTTTTCTTTTTATTGTTGAGCTGCAATAATTTCAAATGACCTGTTTTCAAGTTCACTGTCTCTTCTACTGAATCCCCTAGTGAACTTTTCATTTCAGTTATTTTACTCTAGAATTTCTGTTCGGTTCCTTTTTATAATTTCTGTCCTTTTATTGCTATTCTCATTTTGTTCTTCCTTTGTTTCTCTGATTTCCTATAACTCCTGGTCCTGTGAAAGGGCCATACTTTTCTATTTCTTTGCGTACTGTATAATTTTTTTGTTGTTGAAACTGGGCATTCTGAATATTATAATATGGTACCTCTGGAAATCTGACCTCCTATTCCTCAGG
>NW_012149952.1:1189661-1191353 GCF_000956105.1 Propithecus coquereli
AACAAGTGACCCTTTAACAACAAAAATTACAAACATGTATACATTTCATAAAACATAAATGACAATTTAAATTAAATGCATATAGTAAGACCACCAAACATAATTTCAGCTGTTTAAAGATGAATGTCTGTTTTTATTTTATTTGTTTTTTTTTTTTGAGAAGGAGTCTCACTCTGTTGCCCGGGGTAGAGTGCCGTGGTGGCAGCCTAGCTCACAGCAACCTCAAACTCAGGGGCTCAAGCGATCCTCCTGCCTCAGTCTCCCGGGTAGCTGGGACTACAGGCACATGCCACTGTGCCCGGCTAATTTTTTCTATTTTTTTTTCAATTGTTTGGCTAATTTCTTTCTATTTTTAGTAGAGACGGGGTCTCGTTCTTGCTCAGGCTGGTCTCGAAGTCCTGAGCTCAAACGATCCACCCGCCTCGGCCTCCCAGAGTGCTAGGATTACAGGCATGAGCCACCGCACCCGGCCTGAATGTCTATTTTTAAAAGGCAGCAAAAGTTCTGAAGCATAAAGTCTATATTATTGGGACATTTAGTAGGAATTTTTTATGATATAGAATATTGTCTGATTTTTTTGTAGAAGTAGGGGACAGGCCAAACCTTGTTAAGTATTTTTGCTTCCAGAGTCAAAGGAACCTACCTACTCTCTTGAGTTTAATTCCTGGAATTCTATCAGCCTCAAGGCTGAGAAGGCCAAAATTTACAATGTGGAAATGAAACAAAGGATAATTGGAATTTGGGGGGATATATTTACTCAGTTCATTTTTATAGCACAAACATAGTACTAAATTCAAAAGAAATAAATGTCTTATCTCTCACTTTTCGTCAAGCTACACAATGACCCTCTTCATAGACAACTACACTTTTTTGGCCTCTTCTGTATTCTTGAGCAGATAGTCTGTCTAAATAGCAGAATATATTGCCTCAGAGTAGACATTTAAGATTTGAAAGTATTCCTTTAATGTCTCATAATTCAGAGTTAGCCATATTCAATTATCATTGTAGATTTTACTAATAAAAATTTTGGTTCAACTTACTTTCACTATACCTAAATGTTTACTGTGGAGGAAGAATCTTCATTGTCCTTGACCACGATTTTTTTTAATATGATTCTTCTGGACTGGTTGCCTATTGTAAAAAAGATACTGTGGCTTCCTCCACCACCATCACTATGGGGATTCTATTCAGCTTTCTCCTATATTGAATTTCTCATTTTCTACTCATTCATCTTGGCAGAAAACCTGTTCCACTTGCTTTCCTAGAAGAGGTGACTTGGAAATAATTCACATAGTTGAAAAGGCTTTTATTCTATCCTTCTGTTTCATGTGTCTCCTTATTCTGGCCAGCAGGTTCCTAGACATGTTCTTTTCATGGTGGATGACAGAAACACAAGAGGCTGAGCCAAAGCATATTTAAAGTGTCTATATCCATTCTAATCTGCCTACATTCTGTTGGCTAGACTAGTCACATGGCCAAGCCCAACCTCAATGGGGCAGGGACAAGCTCTGCTAAAGGCAAGGAGTAAAGGAAGAATTTTGGACATAAACTCTAAGCTACTAGACTCATAAACATTACTGGCATCACCGTAAGTCAACACATTCCGTGGTGGGGACAACTGAGCAATAATTAATGATTTGATTGATAATAGTTTACTCCCATGGCATTATTCAATAAGAAGATATAAACCTT
>NW_012149952.1:1193486-1195671 GCF_000956105.1 Propithecus coquereli
TTAGAAACACTTTGAATGGAAGGAACGTGGGAAGGACCTAAACTTAATTCAGTTCTTGCTGCACATCAGGGTATTCATACTGCCGTGTAATCCTATGAACATGGGAATTGGGGACGACTTGTAGACCTGGTAAACATCTTTGAGTACATCAGAGAATTCATCTGAATGAGAAACCCTTTGAATTAGAATTGTAGGGAGGCCTTTAGACAAATGCTACTCAAACTGTTTTCCAGGGACTAGTGCCAGTGTACAAAATTGTCGTCTGTCCATCATGATATAAATACAGAAAATGAGAATAAATGTTTGGAAACTTTTATAGCAATTTGATATTGCCATGATGTTTTCATTGTATTTTATAAAACTATCCATTCATAAATGATTAGAAATTAAGAAGTTTGTCCTTCCCCAGAAATAGTTTTACAGAAAACATTCACACTTTTTAAAACATGAGATAAGTCACAGTATGATTTAATTCAAATAGAAAATTCGTGCCTTGTCACCTCTCTGATTAGACTAGCAGGATGATTTTGTGAATGAGGGAATCATGATTTTCTAATGCTCATAACAGCATAAGAGAATTTATACCAGAGATATTAAATGTGTAGAAGCCTTCCAACACTACAACCTTTGTTAAACTTTAGCAAATTCATCCTAGAGAATAACCCTGTTTATGTAACAAATGTAGGAAAACTTTTATCCATGCCATAAACCATTCTTATTGTCATCACCATTCCACCTCCCTGCTACCTGTGGGATGTTGGGTAAAATGCTTATCCCCTTTGGGCATAATGTTTAAAATGCTGGTGATGGTAACTAATAATGCTGTTGTAGAGACTGGATGGGTTTAGTATGCATCAGATCCTTGGAAGAGTATCTGGTATGCAGCCTATGCTCAGTATATTAGCTATTGTTCATATTATCTTCATCATTACTATTACTACTGATGAGTTCTCAGGAGAGGGACAAACATTTGGTACAGTGAATTTAGAAAAGCTTCCCATAAGCACTCATTCATTCAAATTTCAGATAGTTCATTCTATATAAGATCTGGCAAAATGTAAAGATTTTGAGAGGATTTTTATTCAGAGTTTATCCCTTAAGCTACATCAAAAAGAAATAGACTTTTGAAGAGTTTAGGAAAGCTGTTTTATAGAATGCCACACATTTGTTTGTTTCTTACGGTGAATTTATTTCTTTCCTCATATGAAATTTAATATGTGCTTCTATCCTCGTATCATTCATAAAATGAAGTTGGAACTAGAGGCTTGAACATTCTTGACCAGAACACTTCTTAAGTGGTGACGTGTGCTTCATATGGCAACACATCCGAAGCACTTGATACCCATTTTTCATCAATGGCATCATCAATGCCAAATTTGATCACTTGATTAAAATGATGACTGCTAGAGCTCTCCATTATTAAGATCCATTATACAATTAGTGGGATTCGTAAACCTTGGTCAACTACTTTTGGAGATGTATAATCATATGTATGTATTTTAATATTTGGAAATTGCGATGCATCTTAAAATTGATGGCTTCTTGTAATCACTCTCAACCAGGTGGCTGTCATGACTTAATGCTAGCATCAGAGAATATTAGTCATGATGAAATAGTGTGTGTGTTTATATACTCACACAGTTAGAAATTGACACTATAACACTATTCCTTTTTAAGAAATGATGTCGGTTTTGTCAAAACTTCTGCATCAGCAACCAAATGTCTGTGGTTTATCATAAATCTGCACCTCACCTCTATATTTTGTGCAGACAGGACATCCATGATATCATTTTTCAGTCATTCACCATCTAGTGGTTGACATCATCCCACACAATTGCAGTTTTAATAATCAAGTGTAACACAAAGCAGAATCCTTTGAGTGTTTTAATAGAATACATCATTGCTAGTTGGTTATTCCCTCTGGGCTCCATATTTGCATGTTAACCAGGAGATGTGGAGATGACGCCTTATCCTAGCATTTTTTAAATTATGTCTCAAGAATCACCAGTGCTTAAAAGTACTTGAAAAAGAAGTTGGAGTCTCTGGTTAAGGAAGCTTACAAACTAGCATCTACTGAATCTCCTCTTAAGGAACAAGCAAAAGAACGTCATCAGCTTATCACCAGGCTAAAGAGTATTCTAGTGAAGAACATTGTTCAACTTTGTTTAAACTGGTGTATCTCAAA
>NW_012149952.1:1197031-1198407 GCF_000956105.1 Propithecus coquereli
CTTGAGAATACTATGTTGAGAAGTCAGAGCTCCTTACAGGGCTGTTATGATCATACTGTACATGCTTTTTGAAGCGCACATGTATACAATTCTGTATATACTGAGAGTGGTATTGCTGGGGTTTGGTCATGGGTATGCCTATGTTCACCTATAGTACATTTAAATTCTAAACCAGAGGTGGGGAACCTGCAGCCTTAAGGCCACATGTGGCCTTCTAGGTCCTTCAGTTCTGTACAATTTGGATTCAGTCAAAAGGCTGCACTTAAGGACCTAGACAGATGGCCATGTGTGGCCTTGAGGCCACAGGTTCCTCATTCTGTAAACAGAAATACAAACAAACGTACCAATTGACACTCCCAGCAGCATGCGAATGTTCTGCTTTCTCTACATCTTTGACAGTACTTGGCATCATCAGTTTAAAGAAACTTTTTTTTTTTTTTTAACTCTGGTAGGTGTACGTATCAGATGATCGTGATTATTGTGGTTTAAATTTCCACTTTGCTGATTGGTTTTTTTGCCTGTTTGGATGTTCTTACAATCTGTCCCTACTCCTTGCACCTGGCATTGGATGCAGGCGTGTCTAGTTTCACAAAGCATCTGTACAATTTGTAGGACAACACTTAACACCTAGGCCATGACTCTCTATGTGCGTGTATACGTGTTTATCCCCCATCAAACAGTGAGCTAGTTTTGATGGCTGCGATGGGATCATCTTTATCTCTTCATCTCCAGCTCCCAGTATGAATCATGACCCTTGGTTATTTGATCGAGTTAGAATACACTTAGTAGAAATTAAAGTACCACTTTGGATGGAGCAATGAGGAAGTATATCGAGTAATATAACAGGCTTTCAGAGGGACAGCAGGCTTCAGAGATTTTTGATTCATTAGCAAAATGAAACATTCAGAGGCTCAGATTCTTTTCTGTTTTCTACTCTGCATTCCCCAGTGTTGGCTGCTGCTGATGGCTGGCAGGTTTCTAGATATTAAAAACAGGTAAGACAAAATCCAGAGAAAAGAGTAGGGGAGGCTATTTCCTGTGACTCTCATAGGAGAAAGGAAACATTTCCCATTAGCCAGCAATATACATTTGCTCTTACCTGAACTGCTAAAATGGGTCATCTGTAATTTCTGAAATAATCACTATGTGCTGCTTTAGCCACAGAGTCGCAGAGGTTTTATTTAAATAAGAAATCTGTCAGAGTCTTCAATTTCATTAACTTTTTATGCATATGTGAAGACAGAACAAGTGACCCTTTAACAACAAAAATTACAAACATGTATACATTTCATAAAACATAAATGACAATTTAAATTAAATGCATATAGTAAGACCACCAAACATAATTTCAGCTGTTTAAAGATGAATGTCTGTTT
>NW_012149952.1:1207352-1209467 GCF_000956105.1 Propithecus coquereli
CACTCTCTAATTTTTCAACAGCTATACTCCAAACATTGAACAAATATATAGTATTTCTTTACAGCTTTAATCTTCAGGTGTATAATTCTAAATTTAAGAATTTCTCACTTAATATAGTCTGTAGCATTTTGTCCAGAATGAATGATATAAAGTGATGATAGGCTGAAGCAGGAGGATCACTTGAGGACAAAAGTTTGAGACCAGCCTGGGCAACATAGCAAGACCCTGTCTCTACAAAAAATTAAAAAAATTAGCTAGGGATGTATGTTGCCATGCACCTGTAGTGTCAGCTACTTGGGAAGCTGAGGTGGGAGGATCACTTGAGCCCAGAAATTTGAGGCTGAAGTGACCTATGATTGGGCCACAGCACTCCTGCCTGGGCTACAGAGCAAGACCTTGTCTCTAGAAAATAAATTAAAAAAAATAACATGATGATAGAAACTTTTTTGAAATATTACACTTGTAGGGTCTTCCTTCCATATGAATTTATTTTTAGTAATACTAATCATCATAAAAAATATACCTGTATTTAGTAAGCCCACACTAAATGCCAGATGCCTTTCCGAGGATTTATATTATATGTTAACTAGTTTAATCTTCACCACAACATCATTAGGTGGTAGATTAGTGATAATGGTAAAGAATGTGCAATGGTTAAAGGATTTGCCACTAATTACAATAAGAGTTTCTCACCACTGTGAAATCTTTGATGCCGAGTAAGTTGGTAGCAACGACTGAAGGCCTTCCCACACTCCTTGCATTTGTGTGGCCTCACACCAGTATGAACTCTCTGATGTTGAATAAGTCGATCACAACGATTAAAGGCTTTACCACATTCTTTACATTCATAGGGTTTTTCACCAGTATGAATTCTCTTATGTTGAGAAAGACCTGAGATGGAACGAAAGGCCTTCTTACATTCTTTACATATATAGGGTTTCAAACCAGTATGAACTGTCTGATGATAAATTAGTTGAGAATTAAGTCTAAAGCTTTTTCCACATTCCTTACATTCATAGGGTTTCTCCCCAGCATGAATTGACTGATGTGTTTTAAGGTCTCCAACACGACTGAAGGCTTTCCCACACTGCTTACATTCATATGGTTTCAAATCAGTATGAATTATCTGATGTTGAATAAGGTATGCATGAAGCTTAAAAGTCTTCCCACATTCTTTACATCCATATGGCTTCTCACCAGTATGAATTCTCTGATGCTGTGTAAGCTGAGAGCCTCTACAAAAGGCTTTCCCACAATCCTTACAATTGTAGAGTTTCTCACTACTATGAATTCTCTTATGTTTAAGAAGGCTTGAGCTCCTACTAAAAGCCTTTCCACATTCTGTACATTCATGAGGTTTCTCACCAGTATGACTTCTTTGATGTTCAATTAGTAGATAGCTGCGGACAAAGGCCTTTCCACATTGTTTACATTTATATGGTTTCTCACCAGAATGGATTTTCTTATGTTGATAAAGACTTGAACGATGACCAAAGGTCTTCCCACATTCCTTACATTTATAGTGTTTCACACCATGATGAATTTTCTGATGAAGACACATATGTCGGTACAATCTAAAAGTTTCCCCACATTCCTCACATTCGTAGCGTTTCGAACCAATATGAATTTTCTGATGTTCAGTAAGGTGAGAATGACGTCTAAAGGCTTTCCCACATTGCTTACATTCATAAGGTTTAAGACCAGTATGAATTATCTGATGTTGAATAAGCTGTGAATAAAACCTAAAGGCCTTCTCACATCCATTACATTCATAGGGTTTCAAATCAGTGTGAATTTTTTGATGTTTAATAAAATGCTGTAGAATTACAAAGGCCTTTCCACATTCCTTACATTCAAATGGTCTCACACCAGTGTGGACTCTCAGGTGTTCAGTAAGGTGTGAATATTTTCGAAAGCCCCTCCTACATTCCTTACATTCATATGATTTCACTCTAGTGTGAATTCTCTGATGTACAGGAAGGGATATGTGTTTTCTGAATATCATTTGACTAAAATATGCTGCATTAGGTCCCTGTTGTCTCTCAAACTCAATTCTGCACTGTGAGTCATTTCTGAAAATAAAGCCCATAAAGTTGAAGGTTTTACTTCTTTTCA
>NW_012149952.1:1210547-1211713 GCF_000956105.1 Propithecus coquereli
GCTAATTTTTTCTATTTTTAGTTGTTTGGCCAATTTCTTTCTATTTTTAGTAGAGACGGGGTCTCGCTCTTGGTCAGGCTGGTCTCGAACTACTGAGCTCAAACAATCTGCCTGCCTCGGCCTCCCAGAGTGCTAGGATTACAGGAGTGAGCCACCGTGCCCGGCCACCATTTTGTTTCTGAAAATTATGCATCAGTTATCAACTATCTCTCCCTGACTCCAATCTCTTACACCTTATTATAGTACTCATTTACCTTACATTTACCTTACATATGAGAAAAATGCACTTCTAAAGTAGCTCAATCAAGAATGTAAATGTAAAAGGTTGATACCCGATCATTGTCCAATTTCCTGTCCCCTTAAAAATATACATACCTCTATTACTATTGTTGAGTCTTTCCTTTGCATAGCCATGGTTGCTTTTCTGTTTCTATCTCAATCAAGGTAATCAGATGCACTATTACCTTCTTTGGTAATGCTTTAATATTATTCATCCATCCTACCGATATTCAACCTGTTTTATTTCTTTTATGCCTTTCCAAAATTCTCATTTCTATTCCTTTACAGCCAAGACTAATCATTCTTGAATTTTGCAGAAACGTGTATCAATAACTTTTCAGGAATTAATGAATATTATTTTGAAAGGCTTATCAAAGCCTAAGCAAATAAACTTAGAGATATTGGGAAAATAGAGTCCCTAGATAATTTGGAGAAAGAGCCTATGAAATTGAATGCCTAGGACTCTACAACAAAGGATATGTTGAGTGTAGGCTGAAGACTGACCATCTGGATGGGGGACCAGCCTAAAGAAATCTAATGTGCTACATAGATCGAGTATGAGTTGAAGACAAGTGGAATTCTATGAATAAAGAATATGTTTTAAAAGTTGAAATAATACAAATAATGTTCTCTGAACCAATGTATTAAATGAGAAGTAACCATCTCAAAAAGCCAAGATGCTTTGTATTTATAAATAAAAAGCACTCAACAACTACTGTTAGGTCAATGAGAAAATACAAACTGAGACTGCAGAAATTCTTGAAAATAGTGATAATGAAGATACTACATGCCAGAATCAATGGCCTTCAACTCTAGTGCACAGAGGCAAACCCAAATACACAAATGCTTATATTTAATTAAAAGTAGAAGAATTAAACAAATTAAGC
>NW_012149952.1:1211763-1214049 GCF_000956105.1 Propithecus coquereli
GCAAAACTGAGATGACAGAAAAAAGAATCAGTGAACTTGAAGGTAGAGCAACAGTAGTTATTCAATCTGAAGAACAGAAAAAAGACTGAAGATAAATAATAGAGCCAGTGACCTGTGGGACAATACCAAAATATTTAACATATGAGTACCTGGAATCCAAGGAAGAGGAGAAGGAAGGGCAGAAAAAATATCTGAAGATATAATGGCCAAAAATTTCTGAAATTTGGTGAAAGTGTAAGTGTACAGATTGCAGAGAGCTAGAGACCCCCAAACTGGATTAACACAAAGAAAACCATATGTAGGCACATCATAATTTAAAACGGCTGAAAACCAAAGATAATGAGAAAATCTTGAAAGCACCCAGAGAAAAAGGACACATTATACTACAGAAGAAAAACAATTGAAATGACTTCTTATCATAAACTACAGAGACCAGAACAGGAGTCAATGACAGTGACACACACACACACACACACACAGAC
The DNA here is from genome assembly GCF_000956105.1 of Propithecus coquereli. Classification (NCBI taxonomy): domain Eukaryota; kingdom Metazoa; phylum Chordata; class Mammalia; order Primates; family Indriidae; genus Propithecus; species Propithecus coquereli. The sequence continues at coordinate 1,212,246 of NW_012149952.1, forward strand.
ACACACACAATTATCTTCTCTCTCATTCTCTCTAAACCAAAAAGCTACCAACCCAGAATTATATAGCCAGAAAAAATTCCTTCAAGAACGAAATTATTTCCGTAAAAGAAACTATGAAAATTCATCACCAGCAGACATGCACTCCAAGAAATGCTACATTACATTTTTAAAACTATAGGGAAATGATACCAGAGAAAAATTCCTATCTTTGGGAAGGAATAAAGAGCATGGGAAATGGTAAATATAGGGGTAAATATAAAAGATGAGGTTTTTCATCTTAATTTCTTTAAAATACATAAGGCTGATTAAATTTCCAAATGGAGTGCCAATGTGATTTTCCATGGATTACTTATTAATTGCAAAAAAAAAATACCAATACAATGGAGGGAGCTAGTGGTCAATACATGAATCAGAGATCAAATATTTTATAATATTAAGTACACAATACCATGAAGTAAGTAGTCTTGTCAAAAATGTTTAATCTGAAACTGAATCAAGCCTCTAGATATAACCTCCAGTTTACAGTAAATATAGAAGGTAGTGAAAGAAGCTAAGTACACCTTGAGAAACAACAGGAAAAATACAGGATGTGCAACATTATATAGGTCAACTCTCCTAAGTCTTCAAAAAGCCTATGTCACAAAAATGGTGGAGGGTAGGTTCTTGACCAAAAGAGACTTAAGCCATAATCATATAAAATATATAAGGTTAGTCTGGTTCTTGGCTATTAAAAAAGCCAGTGCTAAAAGACACTCTTCAAACAACTGCAAAAATTTTTGAGTGGATTGGATATTATAAGACATAGGGTTACTGTTAAATTTTTTAGGTGACAATGGTTGATAGTCATGGAGAAGAGTATCTTTAATTCTAGGAGTTGTATGTTGAATTTTTAGAGGTGAAGTGATAACTAAAGCATTCACTCAAAAAACAGCAAAAATGATATGTGTAATATATATATTCATGTATAGTAAATAGCACGTCTGTATATATGCATATACAAACATGAGACATGCATGTGTATATGTATTTGTATATATATGTGTATGCATATACACATATACATATGAAAAAGAGAGACATCAGATATATTGAAACTAGGTGAAGGGCCGATGAACTTTCATTGTACCACTAAAAATGGTTACCTTTTAAGTATGTAAATCTAAACATTTTCATAAACTTGGGAAAAACTTTTCCAAGTCAACGTCTGTCTTTTGGCTACCCAATTATTAATTTACAGTGTCTTTGAATTGTAGCAAATGTGTTATCTGTGCATGTTATCTGTGTCATAAAATTTATTATGAAAATATTTCTTTAAACCACTCTCTAATTTTTCAACAGCTATACTCCAAACATTGAACGAATACATAGTATTTCTTTATAGCATTAATCTTCAGGTGTATAATTCTAAATTTAAGAATTTCTCACTTAATATATTCTGCAGCATTTTTGATATAAAGTGATGATAGGCTGAAGCAGGAGGATCACTTGAGGCCAAAAGTTTAAGACCAGTCTGGGCAATATAGCAAGACCCTATCTCTACAAAAAATTAAAAAAATTAGCTAGGGATGTATGTTGCCATGCACCTGTAGTACCAACTACTTGGGAAGCTGAGGTGGGAGGATCACTTGAGCCCAGAAGTTTGAGGCTGAAGTGACCTATGATTGGGCCACAGCACTCCTGCCTGGGCTACAGAGCAAGACCTTGTCTCTAGAAAATAAATTTAAAAAAATAACATGATGATAGAAACTTTTTTGAAATATTACACTTGTAGGGTCTTCCTTCCATATGAATTTATTTTTAGTAA
>NW_012149952.1:1222719-1224794 GCF_000956105.1 Propithecus coquereli
AACTACAAAAGTAATAACTCAAAAGGTAATGACCTTGAATCATTCTACCACTATAAAATTATAGAAATTCTTTTGTAGTAAAGGGAAAACCAGGACCCTTTATTACCTGTTCTCCATGTAGGTGATTCAGCAATTAAAATAGAGTATTTACAGAACATTCTGAATATATACAATATATAATTTGTTTTCTTTGACAGTGGTTATGCAGAAAAAATCCCAGAACTCAAACTTCTAGTTATTTAGAAAAAGGAGCAATTACAGGACAGGACAGAGGGAAGCAGGAAGGCAAATGAGGAATAGGGAACATTCAGGTGCTGAACAAATGTATCTATTTCCTTCTAACAAACCTCAAAGCAATCCTTTGAGAACGTGGAACAGAAAATTAGGTGGTTTCTTGGTATAGAACATAAAATACACAGTGAAGAAGGCTGATGATCCTGAGAGCAGATGCTACACCATTTTGTGCACGTGGCCTTACCCAGTGAGACCAAGTTAGTATAATTCTCCAACATCACATCTCTGTACAAGTCCCTTTGATCTGAGTTTAGACATTCCCACTCTTCCTGAGAGAAGTCTACAGCAACATCACTGAATGTCAATGGCACCTGAAATGACAAAACCACGTATTATTTGTAAAAGTTAAGAAACCTTCTTCAAGATGGAATACTGAATTGCAGTAAAAAGGCAATATATAAAAATGAACAGTGTGAAGCTATGAGATCATGACATGGTCAGACAAGAGTAGATAAATTAGCGTATCTTAGGTAGAGTATCTTCACAATCTTGAAGAAGCCTGTTGGAACACACAAATTTCCTCAGCGACATAGAAACAAATCCAAATGTATGAAAATGAATAAAGTAATCAGGTTTTTCTAATTAAATGAAATAGTACACGTAAGCACATTATCTTGTATGTATCTAAACCACAGATTATCATTAATGAATACAAGTTCTTACATTTTTTTTCTTCAAGGAATATGTGAAAAAAAAAAAGAAAAGAACTGATAAAATTCCCTCCCCTGCAAAGTAATGTAAAATCTCTTTTGGACAAGTTGGAATAAATAGGGATTGAATTTACTCTCCCGTATGAAATAACTGAAAACCTGGACAAAACATATTAAATGATGGTTTTTATGACAGAAAACAATGGGCAATGGAAAACTAATTCCTGAAAGACCAGTAAAAATGAGGTGAAACCTATGATTGCCCTGGCTTACTGCAAGGAGACAGTTTCCGGGCTATGGCACAGGGATGGGGAACCTAAGCAAAGCCCAGTGGACTCTCTATTATCCTCATAGGAAAACCACCTAAAAACAATACAGGAAAAGAAAACTAAAAACCAATATTGCTCATGAATATATTAATAAATGCAAAAATTCTAAACAAAATTTTAGCACATCAAATCCAACATATATTAAGGACAATCCATCACGACCAAGTGAAGTTTATTACATGAATCCAACACTGGTCTAACTTTTACAAATCAATGTAATTCGCCATGTTAACAAAAAAAACTATAGATCTTCTAGGAGAAAATGTAGTATAAAAATGTATGTCATTTTGGAGTTAGGCAAAGATTTCTTAGATACAACATCAACAGCACAATCCAGAAAGAAAAAGCTGATCATTTGGATCTCATCAAAATTTAAAACTCTGGTCTTCAGAAGTCAGTTAACCCTACAGAGAAATGAGAAACCCCGCCCAAAATTTGCTTCAGATGTCGAGACTAATGACACCACATGCCCTAAGAGGGTATGAAAAAATGCATTATTCACACAATGGGGTTTTCTGGGGAGAGCAGGGTGGCTCTCAAGCAGGTATGAAAGGAAGTCCAGGAGAGCAGAGAAAGGAGAATGGCTTGGGATTTTTATTGGGTTTACAGGGTAAGGCAGGGTGAAGGTCCTCACCACAGCAGGGGCTTATGTGGTTTGAATCAACCTTCCACCAGCACCAAAGGAGGGAGCACCTAAATTTTCTTATCAGCTTGCCTAGATATGGAGCAGAAGGGAAAGACCATGGGGTGAGACTTAAAAGCTATCAGCAATGAAACAGCACAAATGGAGTCAGATTATTTA
>NW_012149952.1:1228718-1230041 GCF_000956105.1 Propithecus coquereli
GGAAAGGAAGGAGGGAAGGAAGGAAAAGAAAAGAAAAGAAAAAAGGTTGCCTGGGTGTTATGTTTTCACTCTGTGACATTGTGGCTTGTAACCATGTATGGGATTGTATACCTGCCTACGATTTGTTTCTAAGTGTGTTACTTTGAATGTGAAGTGATTTGTGTTTCAGATTTTGAGGTTATATACATTTATTAAGCCCTCTTCCCTCACCTCAACCCCTCCTCTGAAACTTTCTGTGCCAGATTGCCTTTCTCTACTTAAAATGCAAATCTGGCTGATTTGCTCAAGACACATCCTAGCAAGACCTTTTTATTCGTTAGGGAGAGTTGGCAAAGTGCCAAGGGCCCACAAAAATGTTTGAATTTTTTTTTTTTAATCAGAAGAAAAATGAATTTTAAGGTTAAAGAAAATATTCAGGTCAAAGAAACTTAATATAGTAGTCATCATTGAAAGAAATTAAAGAAGACCTAAATAAAAGGAAAGACATCTCTTGTTCATGGATGTAAAGACTTAAAATTGTTAAGATGGCAGTACTCCTGAAATTGATTTCAGTGCAATCCCTATCGATATCCTAGCTGGCTTTTTTTTTTTTTTTCCCAGAAATTGACCAGCTGATCCTAAAATTCATTTGGAAATGCAAGGGACCCAAAATAGCCAAAGCAACTTTGGAAAAGAAGAACAAAGTTGGAGGACTCATACTTCCCAATTTCAAAAGTTACTACAAAACGACAGTGTGGTACTAGCGTAAGGGTAGATGTATAGATCAGTGGAATAGAATTGAGAGTCCAGAAATAAGTCCTGACATTGTCAGTTAACTTTCAACAAGAGTACTAAGACCAGTTAGTGGGGGAAAGAATAGTCTTTTTAACAAATGATGGTGGGACAACCAGATATCTAGATGCAAAAATGAATGAAGTTGGACCATTTCTTTATACTATACTCAAAAATTAACTCAAAAGAGATCACTGACATAAACATAAGAGCTAACAATATAAAACTCTTGGAAGATAATACAGGGATAAATCTTCATGACTTTGGAATAGGTAACACCAAAAGCACAAACAAACAAAAAAGGACTATATCAAAATTAAAACTGTTGTAATGCAAATGATACCATTAAGAAAGTGAAAAGATAATCAACTAAATGGGAGAAAATATTTACCAATCATCTGATGAGGGACTTGTATCTAGAATATAAGAACTCTTACAACTCAACAATAAAAAACCCCCCCAAATAATCAGACTTCTGAAAAGTATCACTCCCTTCCTCACAACAACAAAAGACTAAACAAATTGATGACTTCTTCTGGATTTGTCAGAGAA
>NW_012149952.1:1230091-1230413 GCF_000956105.1 Propithecus coquereli
TAGGCTCCAATCCCATCTCTGCCCAAACCCAATAGCTTTTCAAAGCTGAGCTGTCACCTCAAACTAAGACCGAGACCTCTCATAACAAGTTTTCCCTTATCTACCTGGAAAGCTGTGGAGAAAGTTTTCCTTCCTGTGGTCAAAGAGGACCATCATTTCTGTATCATGAAACCATGAACCTGACAGGATCAGCTCAAGTATCTCAAGGTACTTCACCCTTTCACTGTGCCAACACTGCTCCTTAGAGAAGACTGAACATGTAGAACGTGGATGAATTATTTGATAAGTAAGTGAAAGTCAGTTCAAAAAAAGGGTGCAAACA
>NW_012149952.1:1230463-1232056 GCF_000956105.1 Propithecus coquereli
GCCAACACTGCTCCTTAGAGAAGACTGAACATGTAGAACGTGGATGAATTATTTGATAAGTAAGTGAAAGTCAGTTCAAAAAAAGGGTGCAAACAAGGAGGACATCATCCTTCACTGTAATGGGAGGAACTATGAGATAGGTTCAGAGAGACAGCTTTCTTAGGTAGGAGGTTTTCATGATCAAGAATGAAAATATTACACGATTAAAAGTCATAATATTTCGGGAAGGATAAAGAAACATCAGCTTACCTGGGCCATGGTTTTAGAAATGCCAGTCCTTCTCAGGTTTCCTCTACTACAGAAGCAGAGTTCAGACAAGACAGAGCTGGGAGAGGAAAAAGAGGTTTTGAGACCTGGTGTATCTCACACTTCTAAAAATGATTTAAGATATCCTTTTTTCCCCTTCTTTATTCCTACTTCTTGCTGTCCCCACCCACTTCCCACCATCCCAAACACATAAACGCATGTCAGGCGATGCGAGAAATGCAGACAAATCCAAGCCCTTCCCTATACTTAGGGAAACAAGTTGCACAAGCATGGATATAAAGCAAAGGCACCCAAACCAGATTAAGACATCCTACTCTGGCTTATTTCTCATCCTGATGAAGCAAACGGTACCAAAGCTTGGGTCACAGTGACAACTCACACTGCCACACAACCTTGGCTCACCCAGGAGTTACGCATCCCATCACTCAGTCAAATAAGCACAATCAAGGGCCATTATTGATGCACGAATGCACACACTGTCATGGAGACATTCTCTCTCACACGCACACACACACACACACACACACACACACACACACACACACAGCCTCTCACAGGCACACACAATCTCCGCTGCTCACGTTAACACAGGCCTGAGACTCCAGGCATGACACGTCCCCGGTTCGCGCCCTGGGCCTTCTCGCCTTCCGCTCGTCTCACTTCCACCATCAGTTCCATTCTGGTCAGGGACTGGTGGAAGCCTCACCTGATTTTTTTTCTTCGGACAAGATCCACTCACCCCATAGGGACCGTAGCCGCTTGGACACCAGAAAAAGACCTAGATCGCGAGGGTGATCCAAGCCCGGTGGTTTCTGGGAAATGTAGTCCACCCGGAATCATCATGGCCGCGCTGCCTGCGGTTCTGCAGCCCGTGCTCGGAGTGCGCGTGAGCAGGCGCGTGGCCGTCCACGCAGGTGGTTGACCCGCCCTGTGGAGGACCGTGATTTCACGTCGACCTGCGTGGTCGGAAGTGAGTGGAATTTGCGTCCGCTAGAGAAGACAAAGGCGTGCGGTCTCCTAAATCTCAGACTTGCGTGCGGGAGAAGGTGGCGGGCTATAGAGTACTGTCGGCGAATGGCACCCTAGGTGCGAGCTCTGTGAGGGCAGGAGCTTTTGTTTTTCGCTGCCCTCCTCACCCCCCTGAGTAGCTCCAGGAGCACAACAGACGTAAAGTGTACATTGGCTTTAGAGATCGTGTGGGGCGGGGCGCAGTTACTCTTGCTTGTAATCTTAGCACTTTTGGGAGGTCGAGGCGGGAGGATCCTTTGAGGCCAGGAGTTGGAGTCCAGCCTGAGCAACATAGCAAGACCCCATCTCTACAAAAAA
>NW_012149952.1:1233276-1235510 GCF_000956105.1 Propithecus coquereli
TAAAACTGTTGTAATGCAAATGATACCATTAAGAAAGTGAAAAGATAATCAACTAAATGGGAGAAAATATTTACCAATCATCTGATGAGGGACTTCTATCTAGAATATAAGAACTCTTACAACTCAACAATAAAAAACCCCAAATAATCAGACTTCTGAAAAGTATCACTCCCTTCCTCACAACAACAAAAGACTAAACAAATTGATGACTTCTTCTGGATTTGTCAGAGAATCGAGGTCACAGGGCAAACCACCATCCCAATATCTGGAGAGACAGGCAAATAGAGTTCAGTTTACTTTGAGCAAAAGGAACACTTAATTGGTAACTACCAATTACCAAGTGTTACCACTTAACGGGTAACAATTACCAGTGTTATTGGTAGGAACACTTAATTGGTAATTTAGACAAATGCTGGAGGCTGATTTTATCTTAAGAGTAAAAGTCTCCTGGGGACCCAGTCTTAGGGGCACCCTCACACTTTCATGGAATTTATCTCCAGGAACACACTACCAGGTTCTCATGGTGAATATACAAGAAAAATCCCCTCATGTTTGGGGAAGGGCAAAAGCAACTATTTTGAAAGGCACTCAGAGCATGCCACGTAACAAAGGAATGCTCTCCAAGAGGAATGACTTTATTAGAGACTTATATAAACTGGGAGAAGGGCAATATGCCAACTCCTGCCCTCTTTAGCCTTATTGTCTCACCTCAGGGGAGAAAAGAAAGGCTAAGAACTTCTTCTGAAGGTCACAGCTTGGGGATTCAGGCCCACGGAAAGATTTAATCATATGATTGTAGAATGCTTCTCCTCTCCCCACACTTTACCATCATATCAATAGGGTTCCTGTATAACAACAGATTAAAATTGAAAGGGCTGCAAGACACAGACATTATTTTTAAAAGAGTTCTTAGAGGGACTGAAGGGACAGTAGGGAAGAAAACAAGGGACATTAGAGAAAACTGACACTGAAACCACTGACTTTACAGCTATAGCAAACATTAAACACAGCCCAACTCCTAGCCAGATTGACATAAAACCACACATTCAAAGCCTATTTACCTCAGGTCCTGCTTGATACATCATGTCTGGCTTTCAACAAAAAATTATAAGGCAAGTAAAAACAGAGCCCAAAGAGACAAAGAAAGTTTCAGAAGCAGTCTCAGAAATGACACAGACTTTGGAATTATCAGATAGGGAATTTAAACCAATTATGATTAATATGTTAAGGGCTCTAATAGAAAAAGTAGATAGCATGCTAGAACAGATGAATAATGTAAACAGATGGAAACTCTAAGAAAGATTAAAGAGGAAATGCTAGAAATCAAAATCCCTGTAACAGAAATGAAGAATGCCTTTGGAGCAGATGGCTGCGGAAAGACCCAATAAGCATGAAAATGTGTCAATATAAACTTCCAAAACTGAAATGTAAAGAGAAAAAAAGAATGAAAAAACAGTATGAAACAGAATATTCTAGAACTTGGGGACAAATGTAAAAGGTATAATGCATGCATAATGGGAGTACCAGGAAGAGAAGAAATTGGCAGAAAAAAATATTTGAACTAATAATGGATGAGGATTTTTAAAAAAATTAACGACAGACACCAAACCACAGATCCAGGAAGCTCAGGATAAATACCAAAAACTACACCTATGGATATTATATTCGAAATACAGAAAACTGAAGACAAAGAAAAAATCTTGAAAGAAGCTGGAGGATGGGAGTTTGGGGAATAACTTACTTAGAGAGAAGCAAGGATAAAATTTTTGCTTCTCAGAAAACATGTGAAGAAAAAGAGAGTGGAGTAAAATATTTGAAATGTTGAAAGGAAAAAAAAAAACCCACCAACCTAGAATCCTACATTCAGTAAAATTATCCCTCAAAAGTGAAGGAGAAATAAAGACTTTCTCAGACAAGCAAAAACTGAGGGAATTTGTTGCCAGTAAGCTTGCCTTGATAAAAGTGTTAAAGTTTTTCATAGAGAAACAAAATTATGCAGGCCAGAAACTCAGATATACATGAAAAAAAGAAAATGACCAGAGAAGGAATAAATAAAGATAAAAACTTTTCTTTTTCTCATTCTTACTGATCTATAGACAACTGTTTGTTCAGAGAAATAACAATGTATTGGGTGATTATAGCATATGGATAAGTGACATGAATGATAGCAATGTTGTAACAAGACAAAAGAAAGGAATTGGGAATACTCTAAGGTATCTGCACTACCCATGAAG
>NW_012149952.1:1241577-1242510 GCF_000956105.1 Propithecus coquereli
TCAGGCTGGTTTCGAACTCCTGAGCTCAAACAATCCGCCCGCCTCGGCCTCCCAGAGAGCTAGGATTACAGGCGTGAGCCACCACGCCCGGCCAGGAGAGTTTTTATGTTACTGAATATTACCTGCTTTTCTGCAACTAAGAAATAAGGTACTCTGAAAGTGTTCTCTGAGCTTTCTCCCTACTCATTTAATTCTTACTACAATCCTATGAGATTATTAATTTTCTCATTGTGAATTTCTCCATTTTATGGTTGAAAGATTGAGGCACGGAGATGTTAATAAGTTGTCTGAGATTTCACAGCTCATAAGTAGCAGTGCCACGAATCTAGACATTTGGCTCCAGAGATTACTCTCTTAACCTGCATACTTTACTATCAGTTTCTACTCTTTCTGGAATCATAGTTATGCCTTGAGAGCCACAAGGAGAACTTGTGTTAAGGGAACACTATGAGTGGTTGGGCAGGTCGCTCACTGGGGGTTCTTACAGCCAAAGGGGTGAGTGGTGTCTGGAGCCCAGCATACGCTCTGCTCATCAGGCCACCCTGAGGAAGGGACACTGTTGCCATTTCAAGTAAAACAGCCATATGGGTTATCGATATCCCCGGCCAAACTCTCATAGCTTTATTCCTCTTTCCCACATATGCCTTCCTAAGATTTGGCCTTTCCCCAGAAGGAGGAGGACAAAATGACCAAGTCCGAGGTGAGTTGGGCTTCCTTTTCTAGGTTATAATTGTCCTCTCATTTCTCAAAGATTACACAGATCTTATTCTCTTTCTTGGGAAGGATTAAGGAGAAAAGTAGACATTTGAGAACCTCTTGTGTGCCAGGTGCTTGCTACTTTTTATTTTAGTGTAGTTTAATTTTTGTTTTATTTTATGACTTTATAGTTTCATAAATAAGAATAGAATAGAAAAGTCTATAACAGAGGATAAA
>NW_012149952.1:1242560-1244342 GCF_000956105.1 Propithecus coquereli
TATATTTCCAACTTCTGCCACGTGTGAAAGGCAAAAGGTAAAAGGGCAGGCTGAGTTCTATAAGCACTTACTTAGACTCCACCTGCTAATTCAAAAGGAAAATTGCAGGCTGGCGGGAAGCTCAGCCTTACAGAGGATTCTGGGACGTGAAGTCCAGAAGCTTTCTGTGGTTGGGGCACTTCCGCTCCAGGAAAAAGCATGGCTTTGTTACTTGCTCCGCTGAGCAATAGGGAAGTATAATCTAGTGCTCTGAGTGTTTGGTGGCATTTCGGCTACCTGAAGGCTTGAAGGTGAAGCCCGCTCTACTCGGGGATTCTGGGAAATACGAGTCAGGCCCTGAGAGCTGGAGCCGGCAGTTCCGCCCTAAAGGGGCGGAGCAGCGGCGTCCGTGCGCCTCGGGGATCCTGGGAACTGTAGTTCCCGAGCTCCCCGTAGTCCGAGGCACTTCCGCTGCCGGAGGTTGTGAGCACGGCCTCGGCTCCTCTGTGAGAGGTGAGTGAGCCTCGCGACCCCGCGACCTCTTTTAACTTGTATGGCCTGGTCGTAGGGTCAGCGGGGCCCGCGCTTCGGTCGCCAGGAAGAGAATCCGCGGCCAGCGGCAGAAGGCGGGGTCGAGGGACCGGGGCGGCTGCTCGCCTTCCCCTCTCTGGAGCCTCTGCGCTTGGGGCGGTCCCCAGGTTGGCGATGGACCTGGATGGGGCAGTGTCTGAGGGTGTCCCCGGCTCTCCGCTGCCCAGCCCGCCTTCCCCCACCTTCCACACGCTCTGTCAGTTTCTAGCGATACAACGTTGGGTGAGCACTTCACCTTTCTGTTCTTTAGTTTCCTCTTCTCTAAAAGGGAATATTAACGAGTTCCTACTTTATATATTTGCTTTGAGAATTAGTGATATAGTACACGTAAAATATTTATAGAAGAGTGCAGGCACGTGACAACGTGTTGGCTGTTAATATTATTGCTATCCCAATGACCTGAAAATTATTCCTTTCACAGGAAGCTCCTCGAAATACCACTGGCTCTTTCCGCTCTCTGCAGGAAAGGAGGCTGCTCCTGGACAACTTCTGACCTGTGTTTCAAGAAAGAATGCATCACTCACAGATGGAGTCTGGGGCTATCCTCTGTCGATTTTCCAGAACCACAGACAAGATCTCCCAGCCTCCTTTCTTTCCTCTGCCCTGACTCCTGAAAGAATGCTGCAGAGAGGAGGAGGGAATGAAGTCTAGGCTCCTGGCACCAGAGCCCCACTGTTACAGGACTTAGCAGTCACCTTTCTTTTCTCTTACAAGTGGGAGAAGGTATTTCATTCATTAGCAAATGTTTCTGCTGCAAAAGTGTTCAGTTATTGTTGAATCATTGGGAAAATATGTAACATGAGTAATAATCATAATAGTTAAACACTGAGTGCTAAGTGTCATTCTAAGGGCTTTATAAAAATTAACACCTTTAAGCTTCACAAAGGCCCTGTGATGTGGGTACTGTACACCTATTTTGTAGATGTGGAAATGGAGACAGAGAGAGCCTAAGTTACTTATGCTATGTCACAGTGCTTGTAAGAACAATGGAATTTGTGTCTAGGGCTTGTGTTCCTTATATCTTTGGATATCCTTGGTTCCATAGTTAGGAATCCTAAAATTGGTATTAGGAAATAAAATAGGAAAAGCAATCCATGTAAATACTCAACCATAGGAAACTGGCTATAGACGAGTCATTTGGGATAAAGTTGGGGAGGGAGGTTGGAATTTTATTGTAGAGGATTTTGAAAGCAAAGTTAATGAGTTTGGACT
>NW_012149952.1:1244392-1245676 GCF_000956105.1 Propithecus coquereli
GAGTAGCTGGGACTACAAGCATGCGCCACCATGCCCGGGCGCATCCACTTTTTCTCACGCGTCTCGCCACTTCTCTCTGATCGAACTCTTTTTTTTTTTTTTTTGAGAGTCTCACTCTCTTGCCCGGGCTAGCGTGCCATGGCATTAGTCTAGCTCACAGCAACTTCAAACTCCTGGTCTCAAGCGATCATCCTGCCTCAGCCTCCTGGGTAGCTGGGACTACAGGCACATGCCACCGTGCCCAGCTAATTTTTTTTCTATTTTTAGTTGTTTGGCTAATTTCTTTCTATTTATACTAGAGACGGGATCTCACTCTTGCTCATACTGGTCTCGAACTCCTGAGTTCAGGCAATCCTCCTGCCTCAGCCTCCCAGAGTGCTAGGATTACAGGCGTGAGCCACCATGCCCGGCCGAAGTTGCATATTCTTTGACATTGTAATTTTCACTTCTTGAAACTTATCCTAAGAAAATAGTTAGACAGGTGGGCCAATATCTATGTAAAAAATTTTTCTTTTCAGCACTTACTGTGAAAAGGAAAAAACCAAAACAATGCACATTATTTGAATAATTAACTCTATAGTAAACTTGGACTGTGGTCTCAGAATCCAGAGCCATTTCCTACACATCTTTTACACTTTTCTCAGTGCTGTCTTTCTTTTAGTGGACCTTTGTTGCAAGCTTTAGGTGCAGTTTGTTCGATGTTGTAGGAGGCAGTGACGTTCAAGGACGTGGCTGTGGTCTTCACGGAGGAGGAGCTGGGGCTGCTGGACTCTGCCCAGAGGGAGCTGTACCGAGACGTCATGCTGGAGAATTTCAGGAACGTAGTCTCAGTGGGTGAGGACAGGCACTCTCCGGCTACACGTCACCTCCTTCGGGAGTCTCTGTGTCCTTGGGTGTGCAGGGCTTTGGAGCTTTCGAACAGGTTTTCGGTTTTCTAATCATCATGTGGCACAGATATGGAGTTTTTTAAAGCTGTCTTCCCCGGCTAAAGTGTGTATTTTGTTAATGCACTATAAATTGACAGCATGACTACTCTGCGGTTTGTCCTTTGTCAAATCGTGGTCATCTCCAATTAGTGGGTCATGATATACATTTAGTGAATTGTACCACTGGTTTTTTTTTGTTTGTTTGTTTGTTTTAAATTGAGACAGAGTGTCACTCTGTTACCTCGGCTAGAGTGCCGTGGCGTCAGCTCACAGCAACCTCAAACTCCTGGGCTCAAGCGATCCTACTGCCTCAGCCTCCTGAGTAGCTGGGACTACAAGCATGCGCCACCATGCCCGG
>NW_012149952.1:1245726-1251484 GCF_000956105.1 Propithecus coquereli
CCCTATCTCCAAATGCAGTCACATTTTGAGGGTCAGGACTTTAACATATGAACTTTGGGGGTAAGGGGGAAACAATTTAACCCATAACAGATGTAACAGTAACTCTGAGGTTTTCACTGTTGGCAACTAGGAGAATGATACTTATGTGAGAAACCTAGAAAGAGTTGCAGTTAGGAAAAGAAAGATGATGGATTTTCTTTACTCCTTTGGAGCTATACTTGCCACTGGCATGTAACTCTTAGTTTCTTATCTCTCTCCCATTAGACTGCAGGGACCTCTGTGTCATGGACATCATCATATTCTTCTCAGAGTGCCCAGCAAAAGGTTGACAAAGAGGAGTTATTCATTGAGTAAGTATGATTCTTGTAGCTGTCAAACAGGCATCTGGAAATAAGATACTACAGCTTGGGATTAGAGAACAAAATAGGAAGACTATCCATATTCCTTGTCCTTTATCTCACTTACTTTGGGTGGGCTGTAGAATCCATCAACTTTTTCAGAGTGTTCAAAAGTTGATATACAATTATGGATAATATTATCATGATTTCATACAAATTCCCTTACAGATAAATCAACATTAAGATTCAATGTTTTTTTATTTGCATTGTAATGGTGGTGATGAGAACAGCTGACATTTCTTGGGTGTTTCTTATGACTTGAAGAATTTCCAGTGCTTTACATATACTAATTCATTTATTTTTCATAACAATCCTGTTCTTATTCTCATTTTAAAGATGAAGAAACAAGCACAGACAAGGTAATTGAACAAATGACCTGGTGGCACAGTCAGCAAGGGGCAGAGTCAGGATCAAGCCTCAGCTGCTAGGATGGAAACCTAACTCTAATGCTCAGTAACTGGATAACCTTGGGCAAGTTACTTAATCTTTCTGTGCCTCAGTTTTCTTTCCTACCAAGTAGGGATAATATCAATACCTACCTCCTAAGGTTTGTGTCAAGATTAAAAGGTATGTAAAGTGCTTGAAATAGTGCCTGGCACGTAGTCAGCCCTCTGTGTATTACAACTAAAGCTGGCCATTATCTTCTGTAGATGCTTGTGCAACATGAAAAATGCAACAAGTTACTGAAGGGGCAAAGGTATATTTTAAGTATTCTTTTCTTCCCCACCTTCCACTTTTTATATTTCATCTCTATCATACATTTGATCAAAAATGTATTGTTTATGGTAAGGATTGTTTAAACCTACAACTAACACTAGTTTTCTGTCTTTTGAACTAAGTGAGTCCCTGGGGGTTGATTATATGGTCTATATATTGCTTTGATGAAAAGGTCTACACCTGTGCTATCCAATGTGGTAGCCATTAACTATATGTGATTATCAAGCCCCTGAAATGTGGTTAGTCTGAATTGAGATAAAAGTGTAAGACACAACAGATTTCAAAGACCTAGTATGAAAAAAAAAATGTAAAATATCTCAATATTTTTATATCGATTACAAGTTGAAGTGATAATATTTTGGATATATTAGGTTAAAGGAAATATATTGTTAAAATTAAGCTCATTTCCTTCATTTTACCTTCTTAAATGTGGCTATGGGAAAATTTTAAATTACACAAATAGCTTGCATTGTATTTCTGTTGGACAGCACTGGTCTGAAGGAAAGCCTCCTTTTTCACTCTGAGAATTTACTTCCAGAGGCATTTACCAGTTACTCTGCTGCTCTTTCCTCTTAGGGAGAGCTCCAGGGGCATCATATAATGGAGGGGAGCGGGGAGCTGGTAACCAGGCCTGAGTGCCAGGTCCAGCCCTGCCCCTGGCTTCCTGGGTGCCCTTTGGCAATTCCATCGACTCCTTGAGAGGCAGTATAGAATAATGCAGTGGTTCTTGAACCGCCGTCACATCAGAATCACCTGGGGAACTTGGTACAAAAAAATATGAAGACTCAGACCTTACAGCACTTCAGTGAGCTTGAGCTTATTAGTAATTCTGACATTGTTCTAATCACCTATTTATCCCATTGGTGAAGGAGGGATTCCCACCTGCTGTCCTCGAAAATTCATATGTTGAAACTTAATCCCCATCAT
The DNA here is from genome assembly GCF_000956105.1 of Propithecus coquereli. NCBI lineage: Eukaryota > Metazoa > Chordata > Mammalia > Primates > Indriidae > Propithecus > Propithecus coquereli. The sequence continues at coordinate 1,247,769 of NW_012149952.1, forward strand.
GGTGGTATTTAGAAATGGGGCCTTTTAGGAAGTGGTTAAGGCTCATAAGTATATTAATGCCCTTAAAAAGAGACTGCTGAAAGAGTTCACATCTCTTGCTCTTTTGCCATGTGAAGACACAGACGTCCTCCCCTTTTCTTTGTCCTTCTGTCCCTTGTGCACTGTGAGGACATGGCAAGAAGGCCCTCACCAGACACACGACCTGCTGGAGCCTTGAACTTGGACTTTCCAGACTTCGGAGCTGTGAGAAATAAATTACCCAGCCTGTGGAATTTTGTTAAGCAGCATAAACGGACTAAGCCATCCCGCTAAATGCTATGAAGTGGTTGAACACACAAACCCTACACTCAGTCTACACAGTTAAGATTGGCAATAATTTATTAGTCAACGTGTATTCACAGCCTAGGGGAGGAGAACAGTGCACTCCATGCAGGGCCATGTGGGCGTTGCACTAGGAATAGATTGAACCAACAGGGGCTGTGGTAGGTTGACTTCGTAGTGACAGAGGGTAGGGCGATCCTTGGTTCCCAAAAGAGGATGTGACTGGCTTGTTTGAATAATTTCAGAGGCTGGGATAGAGGTAAAACCTGCTGTGTTGAGGATCTGGTAGGTACAGCTGGTCTGGCTGATGGGATGAATTGTGCCTGAGTCTTATTTATGAAGTGGCTGAGTGACAACATGGGGAGGTTAATGCCACTGAAAGAAGGTATAGTTCCACTGGAAATCATTATGGTTTGAATTGTGCATTCCTGCCCATCTTTTTCTGCCTTTTGTTTGTCCTCACATCATAGCATTTGTTCTCTGGCAGCTTTTTTTAGCAGTTCTGCTTCTCTTTGGCTAATAGAGCTCAGTCATCTTCCAGGACTCAGATTAATCCACGTTAAGAACCCCCTGCATTGCAGTGTGGGTTTAGGAGCCCATTCCTGTGCTTCCAGAAGACCCTGTGCATTACTCTGGCACTTAACCATGTGTAGCACGATTGCTGGTTTCCTGATCACTTGACTGTGAGCTTCTTGAGACTAGGGAATTGTATTAAGTATCTTTTTTAGTAAGGTTCCCATAAGTGTTCATTGAATTAACAAACGTACTTATTTAATGAAGAAGTAATAAGTTAACCTGTCCAGTGCTAGTTATGCAGGCAATGAAATAGTTGTCATTGTCAATATTTTGGTGGACATATTCTGTGGATTCTGTAACAGCAATCCATATAGGCATTGACTTTGAAGTGGAGAAAGCACCTTCCTAAGATGGTATTTAACAAAATCCTGAGACTGTTTTCCTTCCAAAGATGATCTTGATCTTGCCCAAGTTCAGCAAATATTGTGAAAGACCTAGAGGAATAAATTGGAAATAAAACTCTCCAAATCCTCCCAACTGGGGTCAATCTCAGAATGATACAATTCAGAGAGACCTTAGACCAACTAGTTTAGTCTTTCCATATGCCTCTGCCTGTGTGGTGGTGAGTTCATTCATTCTTTCAGTCAGTTCTGTTGAGCAGTTACTCTGTTACAGGCACTGTTCTAGGTGCTTGCGATATAAAGCTGAATAAGCATTAATCACAACATAGGTAGTTAATTTACTAATTATCCTTTTTCCCCCAAAAGCAATAGAAAGATCCCCCTGCAAAACACTCTTACTGAGGAGAAGTTGCTGGGCAAATGCAGAGTTAGAACAAAGCGAATTATAAATTCTAAAAGGCGATTTCTTCCAAGATTGGAAAGTTTTACATTGCCCTTTTCCATAGTTCTTCTGACTGAAGTAGAACTATCTAATAGTAATTTACTAATAAATACATTAAACAATAATTAAACTTACCTTTTAACCTGGGTATTTTACTCTTAGTTTCTACTCTCTCTGGAATCAGAATCATACCCTGAGAGCTACAAGGAAAACTTGGTTGTTCACTGTCCTGGGGCTCTCGGCTGAAGGGTTGAGTGGTATCTAGAATCCAGCCCCGTCCTCTGCTCATCCAGCCATGTACAGCTGCAGCCACCCTAAGTGTCTTAGTTTGTGTTGCTATAACAAAAGTACCAGACTGGGTGGCTTAAACAACAAACATTTATTTCTCACTGTCTTGGAGGCTGGGAAGTCCAAGATTGAGTTGTCGGCAAATCCAGTGTCCCGTGAAGCCACTCGTTCTGGTTTGCATGTGCTGTCTTCTTGTATCCTCATGTGGGGGCAAGAGAGAGAGCACTAGCTCACTTTCTCTCCTTATAAGGACACTAGTCCCCTCATGGGGACTCAACTCTTAAGACCTAATTATCTCCCAAAGGCCCTACCTCCCAATAACATCACATTAGAGCTTCTACATAGGAATTTCAAGGGAATACAAACATTCACTCCATAGCACCAAGGAAGGGGCTCCTTGACTATTTCATGTAAAGCAGCCATATGGATTTATGGATAACTTATATTGATTGTTTAAGCTGTCAGACATTGTTCCAAATGTTTCATGTATATTTACTCACTTTGACCTTCCTATGAGGTTGGTATTATTATTATTCCCAATTTATAGACTTGACATTAAGGCTCAAAGTACTAGCAAGTTGGAGATGCCGATATTCCAGTACTGTTGGGCTGGTCTGTTCTCCCCTCCCTCAAGCAGCTCCTTTGGCTTCAGAGTACTCTCTCCATTTCTATGTCTTTCTTTTATCTCTAGCTCTTAAGCTGTCTTTTCTCTTTCCATGAATACTTAGACTCCCATCTGCTTATTTTTGTCTTTAGAAGCAACAGAGAGACAAGATTTAGAATACTGGCTCTGGTATGAAAGCTGAATTCAGATACCACTCCTGCCTCTTGACTTCACCAAGCCTCAGCTTCCTCACCTGTTAAATGGGTACAATGATTTTCACTATCATCATTTGTTGAGAACTTCCTAAAATGCCAGGTATTGCATAAATTCATTTATTTATTCCTCACAATAATCCTATGATTAAAATTCAGTTTTTTTCTCCTTTTTATGGTTGAGGATAGGCACAGAGGTTTAGGTAGTTGGATCAAGGTTATATGACTGGTACAACAGTAGCTTCTTCACAATCGTATGTTGAGTACCTTCATGAAACAATGTGCACCAAGTGCTTCATAAGGTCCCTAACATGTATGTATTCTTCATTTAATGTTAAACATTACCATTATTGTTTTTACCATTACTGTGATTATTATAGCTTGTTAATTTCAATGGCATACTGGTTATCTAACTTACGGTTGCATAAATCTTGCAGAGTCACAGGATTTTATTAAATTTTCTTTATCTCCATGATAGCCTTTTTAAGGCCCTACTGTTAACAAAGTAAATCTTGCAAGGACTTATACCTTCTAAAAACCAGTCATGGATATAGTCAAATTCCTAGAGGCAAAGTGGTTACCAGGGACTGGGGGAGGGGGAATGGGGAATCACTGCCACAAGAGTTTCAGCTTGGGATGATGAAAAAGTCCTCGAGATGGGTAGTGGCAATGGTTGCATGACAAAGCAAATGTGCTTACTTAACTGTATACTTAAAGAATGGTCAAAATGGTAAATTTTATGTCACATATTTTACCACCAAAAAACATCAGTCATCTATGTACAGTAGTCCCCACTTACTCGCAGGGGATATGTTCCAGGGCCCCCAGTGGTGTCTGAAACCCCAGATAGTACTCAACCCTATATATACTATGTTGTTTCCTATACATACATACCTAGGACAAGGTTTAATTTATGAATTAGGCACAGTAAG
>NW_012149952.1:1254331-1254774 GCF_000956105.1 Propithecus coquereli
GTAATTTTCACTTCTTGAAACTTATCCTAAGAAAATAGTTAAACAGGTGGGCCAATATCCATGTAAAAAATTTTTCTTTTCAGCACTTACTGTGAAAAGGGAAAAACCAAAACAATGTACATTATTTGGAACATTTAACTATATAGTAAACTTGACTGTGGTCTCAGAATCCAGAACCATTTCCTACACATCTTTTACACTTTTCTCAGTGCTGTCTTTCTTTTAGTGGACCTTTGTTGCAAGCTTTAGGTGCAGTTTGTTCGATGTTTTAGGAGGCAGTGACATTCAAGGACGTGGCTGTGGTCTTCACGGAGGAGGAGCTGGGGCTACTGGACCCTGCCCAGAGGAAGCTGTACCGAGACGTCATGCTGGAGAATTTCAGGAACGTAGTCTCAGTGGGTGAGGACAGGCACTCTCCCGCTAAACGTCAGCTCCCTCAAGAG
>NW_012149952.1:1258439-1264538 GCF_000956105.1 Propithecus coquereli
TATTAACAATGGTTGGATACTTTCCGGACAGCGCTCATATGTATAGAGTGTGTGTGTGGTCTTAATGGTCTTAAGCATTTATGCAAAGAGATGCCTTTACTGCTTACAAAGCACCTCTGATATTTTTCTATTCTGTTAATGCTTGTCATAGCTACTAAGTTTATTTCAAACTCACTAATGAGTCCCAGCCTTCAGTTTGAACGTCCATATAGGAAAATTTATCTACAACACATTCCCCGGTTTTTACAGTCGGCTTTCAGAGACTACATTATTCCTGAGTTCACTTCCATTTGAAAAAGGAAAAATTTCAAACGGGGGGAAAGAACAAAACTTTCAGAAACAATCAATCGATAGGCCACATGCCACTTTTATGCTTTGTGATTTTTTTTCTCTCAAATAATTCTTACCATGATTTTGTGATCAGCATGATTTTCTTAGCAGCATCCGCTTAGCTTAGCCCTGAATCTAGTGAAGGCTTTCATCTTCCCCATGATATACCCTGTAAAGCAGTTGGTGTTCCCCATCCCTTTGCTATTATGGATAGATTATTTGAAAAAGCTCTTTTTATTTTGTAACTTGGCTTGAAGTCCCCCCAATGAAGTCAAACTGGGATTGATTTATTCAACATATTTATTAAACACTATGTGTCAGGCAGTGTTCTTGGAGTGGTGATAAAGTAGTGAATGATATAAAATACTTGTCCTCTTGGATATAAAGACAAACAGTGATAAAGGACATATATAGTTTTTCAGAGGATAACAGGTGCTGTGTAAAAACAAAACAAAACAGGTGAATGGAAATCACCAAACAGGTGTATGGTAGACAGGGAGAATTTACTATTTGATATTTGGTGATAAAAGAGGACTCGCTGATGAGGCTTATTTGAAAAGAGACCTGAATAAGAAGGGAGGAGCAAGCCATGATGCTAATTGGTAGAACAAAGTTCCAAGGAGAACATAACTCTTCCTGTCCAGTGTTGACTTTGAGGTCTGTACTCTTGCCCTACTTATTTCCTCCTCACAAGTTCTTGCTCTGTTTTAAAAGATTAGATTCTAATTTTTTACCTTTTTTGGCCCCTGTAGGTTATAGAAGCTTTAATTGTGATCAGGTTTTAGAATAATGTTTGTTACTACCATAATCATCTTCTCCCGGTTGTTCTCATAGAGGTTGTTTCTCACAGGAGGTAAAGGACCACTATCTGTTTATACTCAAACTTCAGCTACTTAGATGATGAGTTATTTTCTTTCCCAAACATCTTGTCTTTCCAACCAGTATGGTGTCTCAGAGGTGCCTAATATTGGAGTAAACTTCAAATGAAATCATCCAAGGCAAAGGTTTTTGACATTGCTAGGGGACATCTGATAATCTACCTGTAGGAGTATCGCTAGACATTTTGAGCAGGGCCACTTTTTTCAGATGTCCATGCAGTAAGCAAAATTCTGTGGAAGCTATTTATTAGACACTTGCTGCAGCAAAAGATGAGGACTTTAGTGAGGTGCAACTTCTTGGTAAAGATCGCCTAGGAAGTTTTTGTTTTGTTTTGTTTCACTTTGTAGCCACCAGTTTCTAACTTGTAGCTCACTTAGAAATTTAGCATGATTCTAAATGAGTTTCATTAATGTGCAGTGAATGGGAGCCCAGTGGACTGCCTCTTGGTTTCTTGGGCCATGTAAATCAGATAAGAAGATGACACGAGGTCGGGCGCGGTGGCTCACGCCTGTAATCCTAGCACTCTGGGAGGCCGAGGCGGGCGGATTGTTTGAGCTCAGGAGTTCAAGACCAGCCTGAGCAAGAGCGAGACCCTGTCTCTACTAAAAATAGAAAGAAATTAATTGGACAACTAAAAATATATAGAAAAAATTCGCCGGGCATGGTGGCGCATGCCTGTGTCCCAGCTACTCGGGAGGCTGAGGCAGGAAGATCGCTTGAGCCCAGGAGTTTGAGGTTGCTGTGAGCTAGGCTGACGCCACGGCACTCACTCTAGCCAGGGCCACAGATTGAGATTCTGTCTCAAAAAAAAAAAAAAAAAAAAAGAAGATAACACGATGATGAAAAACAGAACCTTCTCCTGGTTCAATGAAGCCTTAAGCTATTGGCTTAAGTTTATAACCTTGACATCTCTGAACAAAGCATTCATACGCCCCATCTCCGAATTTTCTTTATCCTTTTAGGAGGCAAGAATCTAAAGGAGATGGAGACTCTTCAAGAAATAGGATTAAGGTACCTGCCACATGAAGAGCTTTTCTGCTCACAAATCTGGCAACAAGTTACAAGGGAGTTAACCAGGTATCAAGATTCCGTGGTAAATATTCAAGAAATTGGCTCTCAGTTGGAAAAACAAGGTGTTGTACCCGGTAAAGATGAGGCATTCAGTAATCAGAATTCACATCTTCAAGCTCACCACAGAGTCCACACTAGTGAAAAACCCTACAAAGGGGAAGAGTGTGAGAAAAGTTTTAGCTGGAGCTCTCATCTTCAAATTGACCAGAGGGCTCATGCAGGCGAGAAGTCCTACAAATGTGAAAAATGCGATAATACTTTCCGTCGGTTTTCAAGTCTTCAAGCCCATCAGAAAGTCCACAGTAAAGAGAAATTATACAAATATGACGTATCTTGTAAAGGTTTCAGTCAGAGGTCACATCCTCACCATCATCAGAGAGTCCCCACTGGAGAGAATTCATACAAATATGAGGAGTATGGGAGGAATGTCAGGAAAAGCTCCCGTTGTCAAGCTTCTCTGATAGTCCATACAGGAGGGAAACCCTATAAATGTGAGGAGTGTGGTGTAGGCTTCAGCCAGAGTTCATATCTTCAAGTCCATCAGAGAGTCCACACTGGAAAGAAACCTTATAAATGTGAAGAATGTGGGAAGAGCTTCAGTTGGCGTTCACGATTACAAGCTCATCAGCGAATCCACACTGGAGAGAAACCATACAAATGTGATGCATGTGGCAAGGGCTTTAGTTATAGCTCACATCTTAACATTCATTGTAGAATCCACACAGGAGAGAAACCCTATAAATGTGAGGAGTGTGGGAAAGGTTTCAGTGTGGGCTCACACCTTCAAGCCCACCAGATAAGCCACACTGGAGAGAAACCATACAAGTGCGAGGAGTGTGGGAAGGGCTTCTGCCGGGCCTCAAATCTTCTGGACCATCAAAGAGGCCACACTGGAGAGAAACCATATCAATGTGATGCTTGTGGTAAGGGCTTTAGTCGTAGCTCAGATTTTAACATCCATTTTAGAGTCCACACAGGAGAAAAACCCTATAAATGTGAGGAGTGTGGTAAGGGCTTCAGTCAGGCCTCAAATCTTCTGGCTCATCAAAGAGGCCACACTGGAGAGAAACCATATAAATGTGGTACATGTGGGAAGGGCTTCAGTCGGAGTTCAGATCTTAATGTTCACTGTAGAATTCACACAGGAGAGAAACCCTATAAATGTGAGAAATGTGGTAAGGCCTTCAGTCAATTCTCAAGTCTTCAAGTACATCAGAGAGTCCACACTGGAGAGAAACCATACCAGTGTGCAGAGTGTGGGAAGGGCTTCAGTGTAGGTTCACAGCTTCAAGCCCATCAGAGGTGCCACACTGGAGAGAAACCATACCAATGTGAGGAGTGTGGGAAGGGCTTCTGTCGAGCCTCAAATTTTCTGGCTCATCGTGGAGTCCACACAGGAGAAAAACCATACCGATGTGACGTGTGTGGTAAACGCTTCAGACAGAGATCCTACCTTCAAGCCCACCAGAGGGTCCACACAGGAGAGAGACCGTACAAATGTGAGGAATGTGGGAAGGTGTTCAGTTGGAGCTCATACCTGCAAGCCCATCAGAGAGTTCACACTGGAGAAAAACCATACAAATGTGAGGACTGTGGAAAGAGCTTCAGCTGGAGCTCAAGTCTTATCATTCATCAGAAAGTCCATGCTGATGATGAGGGTGAGAAGTACTTAACTTCGTCAGAGGATTCACACAAGAAGGAAGCTCTGTAAAAATTATGTTTTAATATCTCAAATGGGTGCTTAAATATTCCAATTATCAGAGCCATCATAGGAGACAAAACATTTGTTTCATAAAAGAGTCAGTATTTCAGCTGGAGCTCCACATGTCACAGTGATTAGGAGACCGCACAGCAGAGAAGCCTCATGAGAGTGGAGACATACAGACTTCATTCAGAACCTTGACACTTAGCAGATACATGCAGATGAGAGGCTCAGGAAGGATGATTCTGATCTGGAGTTAACCAAAAGTACTATGATGGAAATACCAAACTCTATTCTACTAAAATACAAGCTCAAAAAAGAGAGAGACTTTATTGACTGCCAAATCTACTCTGCCTTTTCAGTGCCTAATATATTGTAAGTTTTTGGTAATATATGAATTACTATCATATTTGAAATTTTTATTCAGTTTCTAAAAGTTTCTATAAAATTATACTCAAGAGGAATTCTGCAAGGCTTGGAGGACATTGAAGTTAGTCTTATGGGCTCATTTTTCCTTTCCTGCAGTCCCTGTGGACTAGTATTTATCGAACTGAAGGTTGCAACCCATTAGTGGTTCCAGAACTCAGTTCTGTGGCTTGTGACTAGCATTTTCGTATGCTAACAGTAATTTTATTGAGGTATTATTTGCATGCAGTAACATGCATACATCTCAAATTTATGGCTCCATGAATTTTGACAAATGTATACACGTAATATAATCATCACCAAGATCGATATATACAATATTTCAATTAAACCAAAACAATTTCTTGTGCCCATTCCCAGTCAATCCCACCTCCAGTGCCAAACATTATGATTTTTGTACCATAAATTAATTAGGTCTGTTCCTGAGTTTCATATAGATTTAGTATGTACTCTTTTGTGTCTGGATTCTTGTGATCAAATATATGATCATCTCAATAGATTCAGAGAAAGCATTTGATAAAATTCAACATCCATTCTTGGTGAAAAAATTTCTTAAGGTAAAAGGCATCTATGAGAATCCCATAAACTAACACTCTTTTCGTAGTTAAGGAATAATTTATATAATGTTAAAATTGACTCTTTAGTGTATCATGAGTTTTGGCAAATGCTTACTATCATATAACTGCCATCACCACAATCAAGACATTAAACAGTTCTAGCACTCCCTGCCCAAAAATTCCCTTGTTCTGTGTGGTCACCTCCTCTCCCCATCGCCAGCCCTTGGGAACCACTGACCCATTTTCTGTTTATGTAGTTTACCTTTTCCAGGATGTCATATAAATGGAATCCTACAGTATGTAGCCTTTTGAGTCTGGCTTATTTCACTTATTTTAATGATTCTGAGATTCATCCATCTTGTTGTATATATCAGTACAGTAGTCACTTTTTATTGCTCACTAGTATGCTGTTGTGTGGATGTACCTCAATTTGTTTTTCCAGTTTATCACTTGAAGAATATTTGGGTTTCCAGGTTTTAGCAATAATCAAGGAAGCAGGTATAAATGGTACGTACAGTTTTCTGTATTGGCATAAATTTTCTTTTGTCTTAGTAAATACCTAGGAGTGGAATTGCTGGGTTGTATGGTAAGAGTATGTTTAACTATGAAAAAGTGACAAACTTCTAACAAGGTTAACTACCATTTTGCATTCCCACCACCAATGTATGAAAGCGCCAGTTTCTTATCCTCACCCTGGTGTCAGGGTTTTGTTTTGTTTTTATTTTGTTATTAGCATTTCAAAGGTTTATAATGATGTCTCATTTTTGTTTTGATTTACATTCCCCTAATGACTATGTTAAACAATCTTTACATATACTTGTTTGCTGTCCATATACCTATTTTCTTTGGTGAACTGTGTCCACATCTTTTGCCTTTTTTGTTTTTAAACTGGATTGTTTATTCTCTTGTTCCTGATTTTTTAGAGTTCTTTGTATGTTCTAGATACACATCTTTATCAGTTATGTGTTTTGCAAATATTTTATCCCATTATATGGCTTGTGTTTTTATTCCATTAATAATATTTTTCACAGAGGACAAGTTTTTTTTTTATTTTTGATTAAGTTCAGGTTTTGTCGTTGATGGATTGTAATTTGGTTTCAAATATAAGAACTCTTTGCCTAATCCAAGATCACA
>NW_012149952.1:1264588-1265788 GCF_000956105.1 Propithecus coquereli
CTTCCCATGACCCTCTGTTAATTATACCTTCTCCTTCCTTCGCTCCCCCTTCCCTACCCTGTTTTATTTTACATGTAAGCACTGACCACCACTTACCATATTAACATATATTTTTGTTTACTTATTTATGTCACTGCATTCACACTGGGATGTAATCTCAGGACAGGAGAAATTTCGGCTGTTTGTTTATTGCTATATTGTCAGTATGTAGAACAGACTTGGCAGAGTGCAGATATGCTGTAAATATTTATTGAATGAGTTAATAATGGTTACATGGACTTTTTTCCATTAAGTCACAGAGATGCTTAAAGATTGGTAAATAAAAAAGTGTGATGAAGGCATAGACCAGAACAGTTTTTTTTTCCCTGATGAATGTCTAATCTAATTTTAATATATTTGATGCTTTTGGATATATGTAGATAGGAATCCATTAATCCACTATCTTAGTTTATTCGGGCTGCTGTAATAAAATACCTTCGACTGGGTGTCTTATAAACAGAAATTTTCTTCTAACCATTCTGGAGACTGGGAAGTCCAAGTTCAAGGCACCAACAGATGCAGTTTCTGGTGAGGGCCCAGTTTCTGGTTCACAGATGGAGCCTTCTTGCTGTGTCCTCATGTGGAAGAGGCAAGGGATCTCTCTTGGGCCTCTTTTATAAGGGCACTAATCCCATTCATGAGGGCTTCACCCTCATGCCCTAATCCCCTCCCTAATACCAACACCTTGGGAGTTGGGATTTCAGCATACGAATTGCAGGGGGCCACACATATTGAGACCATAGCACCCTCACATCTAATGAAAGCTTAGCTTAGCTTTGCAGTTGTGATCAAATTGAATGTTTCCCCCATGTGGTTTTCCTGTAGCCTTTAGTAGTGAATCATACTCACTTGGTGAAGAACTACTTTTTAGAAAAGATTAATTCTCATAAGCCACTTTTTAGGCAGATCTCCTATAAAAGAAAATAGCTATACTTTATATAAGGAAAGAAAAATCTTGAGTCTTTCCCTTTAAGGATGTTCCTCGTGACAGCTGTCTTCCTCTTCCAAAGAGAGTTACAGCAAAGACTGTTACCTATCATTTTAGTCATCCATATTCAAAAATACAGTGTACATGTCCCTGCCTTTATTCTGTACAAACTTAGTCACTAAACAAATAAATGTTACAGAAGATAGCCATTAAAGAAACACATGTTAAAGAAG
>NW_012149952.1:1280059-1288326 GCF_000956105.1 Propithecus coquereli
AAGTAGCTGTTCTGTAGATTCCTTGTGATTTTCTATGTAGACAATCATGTTATCTGCAAAAAAATTTATTTTTCCCTGCCGATCTATATGCCTATTACTACACCTCCACTGTGACATGTGGAAACTCCCTCCAAGGTTACATAGGTTTGGATGTCAAAATTCATGACAGTAGTCCTTTGGAATGATCAAAGAAAGATGGGGGAGAGGGAAGTGGCTGTTCAAGAAAAGGTCCAGAGCAGAGAGAAAGAGAAAGAGTTGTCAGTGTTCAAGCATTTTATAAAAGGCAAATCTTGCCAGCACAGAGTTTAAAAGAGGTGGCAGGAGGACATGCGCACTTGTGAAGGAGGCAATGGACATGGGGAGATTAGGCTTCCAGGTTGCTTCCACTAAGTTAAAATTCAAGTTTCTTTCCTACGATCTTCACAACTCATCCCTGATGTTTGTGTTAGCACAGTGACCTCCCAGGTTTCCTATAAATAAACATATTTGAGAAAGACCAAATATGCCAGGTTGGCCCAATAAATAATAATTAGGCCAGCAATCATAACTCCCTGAAAGATAATATTAGGCCAGATAATGTTAATCCAGGCAGGAGGAGGCAGCCAGGAGAAGAAATCAATGGGGATTCAGGAAATCTCTTGCCATATTTTAGTAATTTAGTAATGGCTATTTTGACTTGTTGGTTTATCTGTTGAACTATTCTGGAGACCTTTCCTATTTTAATGACCTACATGCGGCCAGAGGTTCATTTCAACGGTCCACCTTGAATGCCAGGATGTAGTCTAAGGTGGTATTTTATTAGCTACTATAGAAACTACAGAACTTTATATTTTATTAAGGGCTTCTAAATCTTGGGCTGTTTGGTATATATGGTCTGCCAGGAGTTGTCATGTTATTAATATTTGGCTAACAGCTACCTCTAATAGCTAAGTCTGCTTTAGAACCTATTATACCAAAGATTGCAATGAGGCCTAATTTGTAATAGATATAAAGGTGGCCTGCTCTGCTCTTTGTCAGAAGGGCATACACCATTGTATACGTGTGAGGGCCATATAGTTTCAATAGCTGTATATGGTATCAATTGTTAGAGGCCAGGAAGCATGTGGGATTTGTGAAAGGAAAGTTAAGGAAGAACCTGGTGAGGTTGAGGGAGTTCCCAGGGAAGTAAAGGAGCTGGAGGGTAACCAAAGAGAGTGGTGAGTAGTTAATATGGACATCGAATACCTCCAATAGTGTGGGAATTCATCGTATGAGTGGTTCCTCAGACTGGGATGCCTGTTAGCAGGCCCAGCATTATCGAAGTTTTATCTCTTGGGTGACATGTTCTGTTGCTGTTTTGTGGGTATTATCTGGTAAGTTAAAGTAGGAAGTGGTGTGGTAAGGGAATAGTGGAGAGTGAAGCATAGATTGTTGGACAAGGAGATTAGAGCTTATGTGGTTGTGTAGGTCATTGTGGGACATGTTGGGGCAGTTATCATTTCCAGGTCCCAACTGTTACACACAGAAGAAGGTAGACTTTGAGGCCTCTTTGTAGGGCTAATTTCACCTAAAGGATGAAATTCAGTGGTGGGACACCAGTGGGTGTATGTTATCTAATTTGTAGGGCATTAGCTTTTAACAAGAGAGCAATATGTGAGGAACAAATAGAATGGGACAAGGACAAATCTGGGAATTCTTTGATGCAGTGGAGTCTGTAATGGGAAATGGTAGATCCCTGTGTGCTGTCGTTCATCAGGGCTTAGGTATGTTTTAAGTAAGTAAGGACCTGCCAGTAAGCTTTAGCTTCTTACAGAGTATGACTACATTGTGTAGGAAAATACAGAATTGCAGAGACTTACATAAGAAGGGAGGGTGGGAGCTTCAGTTAAGCAGTCTACAATAATCATGTTAGCATTGGCTATGGCTAGCCTTGGAACAAATTGTAAGCATGGCTGCATGGATTGAAACTTGGGGGATAAGGTGAATGAGAAGAAAGGGCAGTTGGGAAAGTTATAGGAGATAGAGGTGGGATGACACCAAATGGTCACATTAGGAGGGGAAGGGCAGGGTTTGGGTTAGGGCCACTGGCATGGAGATGCCATGGCTTTTGGCCCAAAGTTTAAAGGCCGGGGGTTTGTGATGAAGGTATTAAGTTTGAGATACGGGAACAAGTAAGATAGCTGTGGCATTTAAGTGAGCCAACTCCAGGGGGCCGTGGTAGGAGCTGAGATAATGAAAGACTATAACTTGTGGGATCTGAGAGGCAATATATTTCCAACGTGGATGGTCCCATAGGGGATGACCCTAAATGTGAAATCTATTTTATACTTACTGACTGGACCAAACATCCCAGGATTCTGTAAAAATATGAAAAATTGACATAATTTTCTTGATAATGTCCTCTACTGCCAAAGTGACTGCAATCAGCTCTGTGATTTGGGCCATTGCTTGGGTTCATCCTATATCAGGAATTTCCTGGGCAAGGGATGGAAAGTGGCAGCTCTCCAATGGCTCCATGTGTGGTGGTGCTGCTGCTGTCTGTGAAATAAATGGACTCACTTTTCACTGGAGTCAGTTTATCTTAAGGGGACCCACGAATGGCCAGTAGGCTGGGAGGGAGTGACTTCTCCTATAGCCATGGACTTGGGCAAAGGACAGAGGGTGGGAGAAGCCACATTCATTTGCAGCTTGAATATGCCTGAGAGCCCAGTTCTAGCTTTATCAAGTAGGTTCCATTTCCATTTAATAAGAAGGCTTCAGTGACTGCTCCACAGCCTGTGGGGTGTCACTTTCATGACCCAGGGTAAAATAGGCAGTTGCACTTGAAGGGTCATGGGTCAGAGCCTTTGATGGCTTCTTTCTCATGTAGGGCCCCATCAGCTGCTGAGAGTTGTCTTTTAAGAGAAGTATACCTGCTGGGTGCCAAGGCTTATGCCTGTGATCCCAGCACTTTGGGAGGCTGAGGAGGATCACTTGAGGCCAGGAGTTTGAGACCAGCTTGAGCAATGTAGTGAGACCCTGTCTCTACAAAAAAAAATTTTTTTAAATTAGCCAGACGTGGTGGAGGTGTATGCCTGTAGTCCCAGCTACTTGGGAGGCTGAGGCGGGAGGATCGCTCGAGCCTATGAGTTTAAGGTTACAGTAAGCCGTGATTGGGCCACTGCACTTCAGCCTGGGTGACAGAGCAAGACCCAGTTTCTAAAAAACAAACAGACAAAAAACCCGAAAAGACAAAGACATATACCTCTCAGCTGCTGAGAGTAGTTGTTTGTATTAGAAACCCATGAGGAGGAGTTGGCTATCATATTAATATGTAATCCAGAGACTCCAAAAGACTTCCACTCTATAGGAGTCACTAGGTGGGAGGAGTTGCATCAGTTGGATGGCTTTTTGGGTAGACCTATTGCTGGAGTCGCCTTCATTTAAATTGAAATGATTTTTTAGTGACCGTATAAATCTGTTTCTAAAGAACTATTATGAAGGGGAAATTGTTGCCACTAAAAGCCAAATGACTTATTTGAGAGAGGTAGAAGTGAAGAGAGCCAATGCTGATTGCTTGACTGGATCTGGCTTAGAGCTGCTTCCCATGGGCCAAATTATTGTCCCCAATTTTTTTTCTTTTTTTGAGACAGAGTCTTGCTCTGTCATCCTAGGTAGAGTGCAGTGGCATCATGATAGCTCACTGCAATTCAAACCCCCCAGGCTCAAGTGACCCTCCTGCCTCAGCCTCCTGAGTAGCTGGGACTACAGGTGCATGCCACAACGCTGAGCTAATTTTTCAATTTTTAGTAGAGATGGGGTCTCGCTCTTGCTCAGGCTAGTCTCCAATTCCCGAGCTCAAGCAATCCTCCCACCTCTGCCTCCCAGAGTGCTAGGATTACAAGCGTGATCCCCTGGACCTGGCCATAATATTCTTGTTTATTAAATTTTGTCTTACTGTCTTGGTGTCCATTTCTTGGAGGACCAGGACAAACTCAGCACCCTGAAAGCACCCCTGTTATCTCATTCTATTCACAATCTTTTTCCCGTATCAGCCACTAAATTGTAAAATCAAGGTTCATGTACTTTACAAAAAAGGAATCGTACAATATGTACTATTTTGCGTCAGACATCATTTCCTTAGCTTTTTTGTCCATGACATTTGTCCATATAGTTGGAAGTTGATGACTTTGATTCACTTTGATATCCACTTTGATTGGTGGATATTATTGCAGTGTATAAATTTATTATAAATCATTGTATTACTGATGAGCATTGAGTACTTTCCCCTAAGTGGAAACTCCCCTTTCATTCCTTGAAGATTTTATCTCTTGGCTCGATGTTTACTCTTCCAGCCATACTGTAATAATTGGATATGTTTAGTCTTGTAAGAATCATGTCTGTGGAGTGTTTTCTGCTCTAGTACTCAGCAGAGGGTAACTTTAAGCTGCAGAGTAGGAATCCATACTACCACTCTCGAGGTCGGAAATGTGAACTTTGCTCTTCTGGGGCATGGTGAAAACTATCGTCCAAGAGCTCCAAAGCGCCCCAAACGTTTCCGCCTCAAGATGGCGAAACAGTGGATGGTGCTTTCTGGGAAGTTTCCTCAAGTTCCGTCGCGTCTCTGGCACTTCCGCTCAGGTGGCCAGGGCAAGGGAATTCTGGGAAGTGTAGTCCCCTCACTACCTGGAGGCGTGCGATCTTCCGCTCCCAGAGGAAAAGTTGCTGCCATCTTTTTTGTCATTGTGCTGAATTTGTTCAGCGTTTTCCACCCTTCCAAACTTTCTTATCTCCCGGTAAGACACAACCATCGATTGTGGTAAGAGAGCCAGGGCTTCGGGCGGTGTTCCCTTTGCCAAAGCTTCTTCGTATTTGGATCGGGCCGAGGTCGTCCATCCTCTGGTGTTGGGGTTTCCCGCGCTCTCCGCTTCCTCATCTCGCCTTTGTCACCCCTTTTCCCCTTCCACCCTCTTCCCCTTCCACCCGTTCTAGAACTTTTTTAAGATGGAATGTTGGCGAGTTATTAATACTTAAACTGACTGTTCCTCTGATTGTTTTTCTGTATTTTGGGATGATATTAGTACCTGATTAGTAGGGTGTTTTGAGAATTAAACGAGATAGTACAAATAAAAATCTTAAAACAGTTCTTGGGACATGGTGAGTGGTTGTCCCTTGTTTTTAGTACTGTTTAATTTCCTGGTAAGTGCTTAGTTTTCTAAAATCTATGAACCTGGCATTGCTTCAGAGCCCCAGCTGTATTTGACTTTAGCTCCTCTCTTATCCCTGTAGGAAGCTGGATAGTCCCTATCCCCTTCTAACCTTTTTTGTTGTTTTTTCTTTCTTTTTTTTTTTTTTTTTTGTGAAGGGGAGACCCGTCTGGGGAGGAGTAAAGGAGAAGGGGGAGTGGAGAGGTGAG
This sequence comes from Propithecus coquereli, assembly GCF_000956105.1. Lineage (NCBI taxonomy): Eukaryota > Metazoa > Chordata > Mammalia > Primates > Indriidae > Propithecus > Propithecus coquereli. The sequence continues at coordinate 1,285,434 of NW_012149952.1, forward strand.
AATATTCTGTGATTTCTTGTTACAGCAAGTGTTACAGCGGGTGGTCCCAAGGACAAACGAGCGGCACACGGAGAGTCAGAGAATCAAAGTTTATTCGCCGGGGGTGCTCAGAAGGGGCTCGTCACCAAATTTTGAGCCCCATCTGCCCGATTTTTCTCACTTTTATTAAGTTGGGGTGGTCCAAGGGGTGGGGTCTCAGATGGCTAAGATGATAGGGTAGTTGATGTGTCAGGTAATAGGTTAGTATTATGTTGATGTGGGTCTTTCGTGAGGGGTGGGGATCTCAGGTGGCTGATGTGTCAAGTAATAGATGGGGGTTTTCTTTATTATTCTCAGAGACAGAGACATAATGGTGGTATTTCACAGCTTCTTCCTTCCTTTGACCTAGCTTCACAAAAGGGCTCCTTTTCTTTTTCTACCATTGTTACTGAATGGTTTTGTTTGATAATTGTTGATACTGTACAAATCATTTATCATGAGTTGAAAACACCAAGACCTAGCTGCTACCAGCTATCAGGTGTCATTGTGGCTTTTCTCCCTTCACACTTTTATCATGTCTGTATTTTCATTTTCCCCAAAGCATTTGAGATTATGCTGTAGAGGTGATATTTCCTTAGCTCTTAATAATATTTAAGTATATTTTCTAAGAACAAGGACATTCTCTTCTAGAATCAGGGTTTCATGATCAAAGAAGAATTATATTGATGACATGTTTTTGAGGTTGTTTTTTTGGTTGTTGTTATTTTTCTTTTGTTTATTTGTTTTTGAGACAGAGTCTCACTCTGTTGCCCCAGCTAGAGTGCAGTGGCATCATCGTAGCTCACTACAACCTCAAAATCCTGGACTCAAGCGATCCTCCTGCCTCAGCCTCCCAAAGTGCCGGGATTACAGGCATGAGCCACTGTGTCTGGCTTGCTAACATGTTATCTAATCTACAGTCCATATTTAATTTATTGTTTTTTATTTAAAATTACTTATAACTGATTTTTCCCCAATTCTGTCTACTATTATGGATTGTCTTAAGCTGTCATGTTTCTGTTGTCTCCTTTAATCTGGCACGATTCCTCAGACTTTCTCTTTTGCTCATAATGTTTTTGAAGAGTACAGGTAGGTTAGGAGAAACTCCTTCATTTGAGATTTATCTGAATATGTTTAGATTCATATTATGGTTTGTTGGCAGGGACATCACAGTAGTAGTGAGGTGTCCTTTTCAGTGCAAATAACAGCAGCCAAAGGATGTTTGTCCCCCATATTGGTGATCTAATTTCATTCTTCTGCGTATGTCAATTCAATTCTTCTAACACCATTTACTGAAAAGGGTGTCCTTTCTCCAGTGTGATACACCACAATTTCTATATCAGTTCACCCACAGATGGACATTTTAGTTATTTCCAATTTGTGGTTATTCTGAATAACTGATATGAACATTTGTGTGCAAGTCTTCGTATGGATATGTTTTCATTTCTTCTGGGTAAACACATACGAGTGGAATTGCCAGGTAGCTTTTTTTTTTTTTTTGAGACAGAGTCTCACTTTGTTACCCAGGCTAGAGTGAGTGCCATGGCGTCAGCCTAGCTCACAGCGACCTCAAACTCCTGGGCTCAAGTGATCCTTCTGCCTCAGCCTCCCCAGTAGCTGGGACTACAGGCACGAGCCACCACACCCAGCTAATTTTTTTGTTTGTTTCTATTTTTAGTTGACTGGCTAATTTTTTCTATTTTTTTTAGTAGAGACAGGGTCTCACTCTTGCTTAGGTTAGTCTTGAACTCCTGACCTCAAGTGATCCTCCTGCCTTGGCCTCCCAGAGTGCTGGGATTACAGGCATGAGCCACTGCGCCCAGCCTATACATAAATTTTTGAGAAACTGTGAAGCTGTTTTCCAAATTGGCTGCATCATATTTTTTTCCCCTAGAATCTTCTGTTTCTTAATAGAAACTAGAAACCAATGTTTTTCTTATCACCATATATGTGGTTAAAAAAGGAATTTTTAGTCCTTTCCTACTTAACAGAAAAACTTCACTTGTTTTTCCACTGTTTAGAAAACATGAAGTTGTGACCACAGGCATTCCACACTGTCAAATGTCTCTAGGAAGCTCATTAGAGAATGTGTCAGGTTTTTATTGTGGGCTGGCCATGTAGGCATCCTCTGTCTAGCATGTACCAAAATTTCAGACTCCCAGAAGGAATGCAGGTATTTAGGTTATACCACACTGTACAGTTTAGGCACAGTGAGCCAGTCTGACAGTTTTAGAAGGGTAGGATATGGGTTCTGGGACTGAGATTCTCATGGTTAAAAAAAAGAAAAGAAAATAGAATGGTAGGAGCCCTTGTGAAACCCATGTTTTGTGACATCAGCCTTCTAGGCAGGGCTTTCTAAGGATAGAAGTCTCAGGCCTGCCATGCTAACTCTTCTGCACATGTGTTAAGAGAAATCCAGGACTTTTGAGTATTGTTTTTCTTTTTTCCTCCCAGCAGATATGAGAATAGGTTTTCTTCCCTATTTTAAAGGGAAGTTAAAACTGGAAACATTTCAGTAGATTAAATCTTAAATATTTGTTGTTCCCTGTAAATGAAAAGACCAATGTGGCTTTTTCATCTTCCCTTCTGAGTTATTTGTGCCTTCAGGTCAATCACAAAATATTAATAGCAGTAGCACCCATGGTGTGCCTGTTTTTTTTGTTTGTTTTTGTTTTGTCGGTTTTTGTTTTTGTTCATATCCAAGGGAAGAGAATTGTCTCATTTGTAGTGTGTGTAGTTCATGTCTTCCAAAGCGCATGGAGCTTCTAATTTTGACTCTAATTCCCCAAGCCTATTTTTCAGCTCCCAATTATCACTGTGTACTTGAATTCTTTTTTTATTCCTTGTTGCTGGGATTGCCCTAATACAGCTTTCA
>NW_012149952.1:1296946-1298024 GCF_000956105.1 Propithecus coquereli
GAAGAATCCAGTCTTGTTAAGTTAAACGACATGTAGATTAACAATTATTTTGTTCAGCTTTATCAAGGTGTATTTTATATATCATGGAATTCACCCATTTCAGGTATACAATTGAATGATTTTTAGGGACTTTGAGGAATGGAAGAAGCATCCCCATAATTCAGTTTAGATCATTTTCATCCCCAAATTGCACTCTTCATGCCTACTTTCAGTTGAACCTCATTCTCACCGCCAATCCAGTGCAACCACTAACCTACTTTCTCTCTATATACATTTGCCTACCATGGACATTTCATGTAAATGGAATCACACAATCTGTGGTTTTTCGTCACTGGTTTCTTACACTTAGCATAATGTTTCCAAGGTTCGTGCATGTTGTAGCCTGAGTCAGTACTTCATTCCTTTTAGTAGCTGAATAACATTCCGTTGTGTGGGTATGCCACAACTTGTCTATCCGTAAAAGGGCATTCTGGTCGTTTGCAGTTTGGGGATATTATGAATAATGTGGCTATGAACATTCACGTGCTGATCCACAGTGCACATTCACGTTGGTCAGTGGCATCCCTGGCCACCTTTTCATGTCTCCTTTTCTGCCTTCCTTGGCACTTTTCAGGAACAATTTTGCCTTCCCACGAAGTGCATAACTCAGGACTCTACAAATTTCCTGAACAGGAGAAAAATGGTGATGTTCAAGGTGAGTAGGGTTTGCCTCTTGCTGTTAAAATTCCGTCTCACTACTCAGATTGTCACATATAAGACTCAAGAACAGGCATTTGAGGACCTGCTGTATGACAGGTGCTTCCTTTCTCCCTCTTGAGTTGACTTTGTATTTGCTTTTAATTCTTGTTTTTTTATATCATTTTTTTATGGAATAGAGAAAATATCAGGAATGGATAATATTTCACTTCACTTCACTGCTCACCAATCAGCTATTTTTATCTTATATTCTTCCTTATGTACATTCATAATTATATTTGCATTGATATACATCTAATTTTAAATTGTGCTTTTTTAATAATATTACATACTGTTCAATTTTTATAGTTGCATCATATGCCCATTGAATTGATATACTTTT
>NW_012149952.1:1298074-1299893 GCF_000956105.1 Propithecus coquereli
TTTTATATTTTCAAAGAAAAAAATTTTATTTTTTTCTGCTTAGAGGAATAACACTCGAACACTGAAAAACACATTGTTACTGAAAAGTATCCGATGCCCTATGCATCTCTGCATCTGTATCTTTTTAATATCATTTATAATAAACTAGTAAACATAAGTGCTTCCTTAAGTTCTGTGAGCTGCTCCAGCAAATTAATTGAACCCAAAGAGGGGGTTGTGGGAACCCCAGCTTCAAGCTGGTTGGTCAGAAGTTCCACAGGCCCAGACTTGCAACTAGTGTCTGAAGGTGAAGGACAGTTTTGGGGACTGAGCCTCAACTTGTGGGATCTGATGTTATCTCCAGGTAGATAGTGTTACAATTGAGTTAGAGGACACCCAGCTGGTGTTATATGAAATAATACTCAACATCACCAATTATCAGGGAAATGCAAATTAAAACCACATTGAGATATCATCTCACACCTGTTAGAATGGCAGTTATCAGAAAGACAAAAGATAAGTTTTGGTGACAATGTAGAGAAAAGAAAACACTTGCACGCTGTTGATGGGAATGTAAATTAGTGCAAGCATTACGGAAAACAGTATAGAGGTTCCTCAAAAAATTAAAAACAGAATTACTGTATAATCCAGCAATCCCACTACTAAGTACATATCCAAAGGCAGTTAATCAATATGTCAAAGAGATATCTTCACTCCCATGTTTACTGCGGCGTTTTTCACAATAACCAAGATATGGAACCAACCTGTTATAACTGTCCATCAGTATATAAATGGATAAAGAAAATGTGGTATGTATATGCAATGGAATACTACTCAGCCATAAAAACGGAAATCCTGTAATTTGCCAGAACATAGATAAACCTGGAGCACATTAAGTAAAATAAGTCAGACACAGAAAGACAAATACCTCATGATCTCCCTTACACATGGAATCTAAAGAAGTTGACCTCATACAAGTAGAGAGTAGAATGGTGGTTATCAGTAGAGTGGTGAGGAGGGGGTGTGCTGGAGATTGTACGTATTTACATACCATCCTACCCCGGTCATCCAGTTTTAGCCTCATTATCACCATATTCTACTAAACATTAGCCGCCTTCTCAGTTATCTACTGACCCCTGAACAGTTATTTCCCATTAATTCCTTGAAGATTATATCTCCTCACTTGTTCCCTTTCCAATAATACTCCTGTCATAATTGGAGGAATTGAGACATCAGGAGTTCGTGTCTAGGGAATATTTTTGCTCGAGGACTCAGGGAACGGTAAGGACGACTGTTAGTGCAAGACCATATTACCACCCAAGACCTTGAGATTGTGGGATTCGTTCCTCATTGTAAAAGTGTAATCAAAATAGCTCCAAGTAGTCGCAACACTTCCCCATGGAGGAGGAGCGACTAGGCCGTTTTTCCCTCCGCGTTCTGGGAAGCGTCCAGGCTCTGCCGCGCCCAGGCGCTTTGGTTCCGGCGGGCGGACCCGGGGAATTCTGGGAAGTGTAGTCCATACGCTCTTGGCGAAGCGGGCACTTCCGTTCCCGGAGCGCGGTTGCTTCCATTTTTTCTGTGCTGGTTTGCGTTATTGTCTGTCTCGCGGGCCCTTCTGAGTTTTTTGGACGTACACTTGGAACCGTCAATGAACCAGCTACCGATTTAGGGGAAAAGAAGCTACGGCGGAGGTTTGGAGGGGCGAGGGCGGTGGTTTGCGATCTCATCGGCGGAGCTTCTTGCGTTTGGGGCTGTCCTTGTATCACCGGGGGAGTTGGGGACTTGGTCGAGGGTGTGTCGCCTGATTTGGGGGTTTCTGGGACTCTCAGCTCGCCCAATC
>NW_012149952.1:1303799-1316991 GCF_000956105.1 Propithecus coquereli
TGGTAGTCCAAAGAATGCATGTATCTTAAATTAACCATTGCCCTCACAACAGACATGACTCCATCTTTTCATTACTACAATGCTGTAAAGACCACCTTTACTTTTTATTAGATTTTTAAGAACGTTAGAAATGTTAGGTCAAGTGGTCAAAGTTGGCAGGGTCTAGTCATTTATATTTCTTCTTTTGACAACTTTTCATTCATATTCAAGACTATTTCTCCACTGGGGTTATTATATTAATATGTTTCTTATGTATTTTTAAGTACTCTCTAGATGTTCTAAGTGTTGATTATTAAATATGATGATGATAATATTTTCTCCAAGTATGGCCCTTTGTATTTTAATACTGTGAAGCATCTGGTACCTTTTTATTTTTAACTACCTCACACTCTTAGATAATCGGGTGGTTCAGGAGTTTTACTGTTGTAAGCAACACTGCAGTGATAGCTTTCCTATAGACAACATTTTTCCCCCAAATTAATTCTGGAAACATTGGAGTACTTTTGACAAGTTCCACATCAGCTGCTTTGTAGATAGAATTTTCCAACAGGCACAGCACAACAGGCTGTAACTGCTTCTTCACACAAATATTATTGGAGTTTTCACACAGGCAGGGCTAGATTCTGTTTTCTCCATGCCTCAGTCATACCTTATATGTATTTTATTTACTGATCTCTTCTTATTCCTTTATGTAGTGAGCAGTTTGACCAAAGTAGTAGGGAGCCTTCATTTAAAATGTCCAGTGGCACTAGAAGATTTGCCAGTCAGTGTATTCTGTTCCTGCATTTATTCCTCAAAGCAGCAGAATGATGAGTTTCTTTGTCTCTTCTTCTTCTTAAACATGGGAAATAGGAGAAACCCACCAGGTTCAGACAGGAAGCCAAAGGTTAGCAATGTTAGCCATTCTGCTCAAGTGGAAAAGAGAGAGGATTCTTCGTTAAGGGACCTCTGCTCTGTGGTGTGGGTGTTTGGAGTGCCCTGTTGAGAGACGACATTCACAGGTGGCACAGCTCCTCCCTGTCCCTGCCTAGGGGTGACCTCCTCTCTTCCTGACGTGTCACCTACTCAAGTGCACCCAGCACTCCGGGTACCCAAGGACAGTGATTACCATAGTTGTTATAGAAAATCTTTAAATTTCTTAATAGCAACAGATGCCTTACACCAGTGTTACCAGAAAAAAAATAATGACCTGGGACAAAAATGTTTCTTACATGGATACCTAAGGAAGATAAAATCAAAATAGCAATCTTCTGCACAGAATAAAGAAAAAAGTCCAAACATAATAGGAACAAAGTACACTAAAAGACAAGTGAAAAAGGAGAACTAGAGATGGCCAATAAACTTGAAAGTGATGGTATTCATTAATTAATATAACCAAGTAAGTGAGAATAATAAGATGAATTGTTTTTCCTAATCCATTTCCCAGAAGCATGGGAATATTTACAACCTGCTCTTTGTAATCATGAAGAGATACTTGGACTCTTGAAAAATTAAGGAGGTAGATAAAAACTTGGAAAGACAGCATGGAATTATATATGGACATAATTTAAATGTACTTATTTTTTGACGTTATAATTTTGATTTGAAATTATTTTAAATAATCAGACAGGAGAGTAAGATCTACATAAAATTATTCTCTTTGCAGGTTTGGTAATAAAGATGTAAAATAAAGTATTCATTATTTATAATAGATAAAAAGAGTTCATCTGTTCCTTGGAATACTATACAGACATGAAATAAGGTGAAATAGATAACAATAATGACAGTTATAATAAAAAATAATATAAAAATAGCTAATGTTTATTAGTACTTAATCTGTGCCACACACTTTTCCCAATGCTATATATAGTCTATTGTTTAATCCTTGAAAAAACTGTGTCAGGTTAGAATTGTTATACAGAGAAGGAACTAATGCATATAGGTGAACTTGTCCAAGGTCCCATGACTGGGAAGGGAAAGAGCCTTGGGATTTGCTCTGAGGCACGTTGGTTCCATATCATGACATTGAATGCTGCCGTTAATGTATGCAGTTTGTGCCTTGGGAGTACAGAGGACCCACTGCATAGCTGTCCCACACAGATCACCATAAGCCTGTTAGTTTGTGGATATTAAAGAAAAATGATAGCATCCAGGGTTCAAATTTGAGAGAAGGGGACATTGGGCATTATCAAGCAGGTTGGGACTGAATTGCTAAATGTTGCTTGGGTGTTTAGCAAGATTCATTGAAATCTAATTACAGGTAGCCCAGGATACAGCATTTAGAGTCTGATAGGGTTGCTTACAAGCAGACTCAATGATTGCCCAGTGTAAAAGTACAGGACTTCTCCTTCGTTGTTGCGCTTCTAGGGGAGCTTAGGAAAATCAATGTGTGTTGTTCTCAGGGTAGAGATAGAATGAGTGGGAAATCTGTGAGTTGACCTACATTTCTCAACATCCAGAACAACTTCCCACCTGTCCTCTCTGCCTGCTCAGTGCCACTGCTCTCCCAGTAATCATTGGTCATGACACTGAGGTTGTATATGTATATGTTGTAGGAGGCAGTGACGTTCAAGGACGTGGCTGTGGTCTTCACGGAGGAGGAGCTGGGGCTGCTGGACTCTGCCCAGAGGGAGCTGTACCGAGATGTGATGCTGGAGAACTTCAGGAACCTGCTGTCAGTGGGTGAGGACAGCCTCCCTTTGTAATGGAACATTAGGTCCCAAAAGTGACTTTGTATCCTTGGATGTTTAAGTTTGAGTATGCAGTGGGAACCTAAATTCCCAGTCAATTTTACCTAGAATGTGTTGGGATTAAACATGTGACTTTGCATGTTCACAGGGCATCAACCATTTCACCGCGATGCGTTTCACTTTCTAAGAGAAGAAAAGTTTTGGATGATGAGGACATCAACCCGTAGAGAAGGGAATTCAGGTAAGAACAAAGCCACTGTGTGTGTCCTTGTACATCACTCTCCCATCTGTTTACTTCTGTCCTGCCCGTTTCCCTTGCTCTGGGAAATTGCCAAACCTCTTTCCTGGATTAATAAAACCGCCTTCTGTGGCTGGTTGCCCTGCTCCCACCCTTTCCACTGTGGCATCTGTTCCCTTCATAGCAGCCAAAGTGATCCCTGAGCAGTACAAGTCAGATTGCCATTCCTCTGCCCAACAGGTTTTGTGGCTTCTTATTTTTATTAATGTTACAACCTCTTTAAGTGGCTTTTAGAGACCCTGTGCTCTGCTCTTTGCCCCCACTGCCTCTCTGACTGCTACACCTCCTGTCCTCTCCCTCTTGCTCTGTCATTTCCAGCTGCATTGTCCTCCCTGCTGTTTCTCAGTCCTGCCAAGGACATTGTATTGCCTGTTTTTGGTAACCAGTTACCACAAACTTGGTGGATTCAACAACAAGCATTTATTATCTTTCTATTCTTTAGGCCTGAAGTCTGACGTATCTTACTGGGCAACAGTCCCGTAGGGTGTCTGTAGGGCTTTGTTCTTTTGCTGTGCTCTTGAGAAGTAACCTTCACTTTTATCATTGTCTACCTACTGTCCACACTCCTTGGCTCTCATTTCCCTTCCTCCATCTTCAAAGGCAGCAACTTTGCATCTCTGACCATTCTTCCGCAGTCGTGCTCCCTGCGCCTCTCTGCGTATGCCTCCATCTTCCACCTTTCGCGTCCTTTGTGATTGTGTTGGTCACTCCCGAGTGACTCGGGAAGATTTTCCTGTTTTCTAGTTAGCTGACAAGTGACCTTAATTGCATCTGCAACCTTAATTCTCCTTGCTGTGTAACATAACATTCATAAGTCCTGGAGGTTGGGTGTGGACATCTTTCAGGAAACACTATTTTGTGTACTACAAAAGCTTTTGCCTCAGAGCTCTTGATTCTCCTCTTCTCTCTGACTGGAGTGCCCTTTCCCCTCAAAACCTTCTGGCCCCTTTTGTTTATTTAGATCTTGCTCACCTTTAATATGACAGAGGCCATCTCCAACAGCTGTGTTTAAAATAGCATTCTATCTTTACTCTTCTCAGCCTGCATACATTGTTTCTCATATATTTTTGTCTACTGATCACCCCTCCTTATTGCCGTGTAATCTCCAGAAGCAGGAGTTTACCTGTTTTGTATATGGCTGTGTCTTTAGTGCCTACACTACTCCCGGTACATGGCAGGTGTCTATATTTGTTATCGGGATGAATGAGTTAATGTATGTGGGGACTTCGCTGTCTGCAGGAATCGTGGCAATAGCTAGTAAATGATACACAAATCAGCGTACGTGAAATATATTCTTCCCACAGTAATCGTGGGCTTTTGGTTCTAGGACTCCCCACAGATACCAAAGTCCAAGGGTGTTCAAGTCCCTTATATATGTGAAGTATTTGGATATAACCTAAGCACATCCTCCCATGTACTTTAAATTGTCTCTAAATTATTCATAATAACAAATGCAGTGTCTACATATCACTTAATTTATATAGATTCAACACAGTACTCTGGAGTGCAGATAATTCAAGTTTTGCTTTTTGGAATTTTGTGAAATATTTTTTTTTCCAAATATTGTTGATTCGCTGTTAGTCAAATCCACGGATTCAAAACCCACATATACAGAGGGCCAATTGTATATCGCAGAACATTTTTTTTTGTCTCCAGATGGCTGGCTGTCCAATTTCAGCTTGCTTGGCTTCCTTTGAGATGATTGTGTTTTGTGTGTATGCAGTTGACTCACTTCCCATGGAAAGTTCTAAGCATTCTTTTCGTGACCACACTGAGTAACATGCCTCCCCTGTGCCTTACTCTGTAGCTTTCGGTAGGGAGCATATTCATTTCTGGGAGGAAATCCTTACTGAGTGAGGATTTCTCAGACAGCTTCCCTACATGTGGAGAATGAAATCTCAATTTCCTGATTTCCGGCTGCATTTCCTTTGAAACGTTTACTCATCTGCAACCCCTTTGCCTGTTCCCAATTCTATATGCATGCCATTGTCCCCAGGTTTTTCCTTTTCCTAGAGAGGAAAGAATGTGGATGAGGGTGACACAAGTCACACAGCTGAACGTTGAGTATGTTTTGGATCATCTTTCTTCAAATATACATATTTCTGCATTTTTATTTTATACAAATTTAATTGTTAAAAACATTAATGAATATAGACTACACAGTTTTTATTTTTGTAAAGACTTAGTGCTGTATGTTGGACTGGTGAATTTTATGACCTGGAAGTAATTGGGAAACTGCCCTCTCAAAATACACGTATCCAGAAAGAGACTCTCCCTTCTCCCCAAAAACCTCTTATTTGTAAAGTACAATGTCTTAAATATGTCCATGTTCCAGTGGGTACCAATAGGTACACACTTACCAATTAATATTTTCCAAGATTCAACCATTTGAAGTTAACTTTCCAGTTGAATGATTCATTTCATTCAGGACTTGGTAATATCCTGATCAAAATTTTGACTGTTTTATCAGCATGAACCACACTAAGAAATATATTTTATTATAACCCAGACAAACATTTTTCATGAGCATAGATGTCGATGGGTGACTTCACTAGGCATTTCTTGTAATGACACCCTTCCTGCTTGTCGTGATGCTACGATAATTTCTATTCTAGTTCTTTTTTATAAATGCTTATTACTGGTTTTAACTTTATTTTCCAGCTCACTAATGGTTTGTAGTCTTCATTTTAAAAACTTTTATAAAGGTCTGTTCATCTACACCATAGGCTTTCTTTTCATTCCAAATGATTCTTGCCACCTTTCATTGTCTCTTCAGGACCATCCTCCTTTGTACCTCTCCCAGATACAGCCTTGCAGCTTCCTGTCAAAACTGTAGTTGTCTGTCCCTTTCCTGTTTCAGCCACCCAAGTTATTGTCCATGTCAACACAGAAAAATAAGATTAACTTGTTTTTATACATGTTATACAAAATTCCTATGCAAGAATATTTGAATATGTAGATATAAACACTCCTAGGTGTTTGATATTGAGCATTATGAAGAGTTTAACCAGTTACAAAGTTTAAAGGGACAGTATAAAAGACTGCTCTTAAATCACAACAACTGCAAAGTTGGAAGTTTTTCAAAACTACCTACATGTTCAGTAATTCACTAAAAAGACTCCCAGAACTCACTAAATGCTTTTACACTTATGGATATGGATTTTTACAGGGAAAACATGCATATTACAGTTAGCCAAGAAAAAAAATAAAATAAGATAGAGTCCAGGGATGTACCAAATGTGAGGACCTTCTTTTTTTTTTTTTTTTACAGAGTCTCACTCTGTTGCCCGGTGTCCAGGCTAGAGTGCTGTGGCATCAGCCTAGCTCACAGCAACCTCTAACTCCTAGGCTCAAGTGATCTTCCTGCCTAAGCCTCCCGAGTAACTGGAACTACAGGCATGCGCCACCATGTCCAGCTGATTTTTTGTATGTATTCTTAGTTGTCCAGCTAATTTCTTTCTATTTTTTTAGTAGAGATGGGATCTCACACTTGCTCAGGCTGGTCTCGAACTCCTGAGCTCAAATGATCCACCTGCCTCGGCCTCCCAGAGTGCTAGCATCATAGGCGCGAGCCACCACGCCTGGCCGTGAGGACCTTCTATTATACTCTTCCCATAGAGTCAGGATGCATTACAGTCCAGTGATTAAAGTTGATTTAAACACAAGAATACTGCCAATCAGAAAGCTCACCTGGCCCTTGTATGCAGAATATTTACTGGGCTCCATTACAGCCATTATTGGTTAAGTCCCATGTGGTAAATCAGTCTCTACCTTAAATCTCATTGTTGTTCTTTCTGACATGAGCAACCCCCCAGCTCCTGACCAAAGGAGCAGCCAGCCATAACCCTAAATCATATTTTTTTACTATCCAGAGTAACCCACTGTTTGTGCCCAAAGAAAAAAAAATACTCTTCTCAGGCATGACACTTCAAGATCCTAGAGATTATCCCTCAGATGTTGAGGACAAAGTCCACACTGCTTTCTTAGCTAGCTTAATTTCTTTAGAAAGGTATACAATATAAATGCAAATATAGCAAGTATTGATTATGTTATTACTTTTCCTTAAAGTTCTTTTGATTCATATTTTATTATGTATACACTGTTAACTAGTTTTGTAATTTCTCATGGAAGATTTTAGACTGACTAGGAAATTCACTAGAAATAGTAACAGGTTAAATTGTATGTATCATATTAATTTTTCTATTAAGTCTCTATTTCTGAAGGCTTTGACGTGAGATTTAGTGTGGCTCTAAATTCGTCTCATGCAAACCACAGACCATAGTGCACTTAAAAAACACAAAATGAATGTTCCCTGTGTTTATTAAAGTTTAGTGCCATGTCTTTAGTTTGAAATCTTGGTAACACTGAACAAAGGCTTCACTTGTTCACATCTCTTAATTCTGTGTTCTGACAGGAGGCAAGGTCCAAACTGAGATGGAGACTGTTCCAGAAGCAGGACCACATGAAGAACTGTCCTGCCTGCAAATCTGGGAACAAATTGCAGATGACTTAACCAGGTCTCAGGACTCCATGGTAAATAGCTCTCAGTTGTCCAAACAAAGTGATTTCCCACGTGAGGTTGAGGCAGGACCATCTCTAACTGACAAAGAGAAACCTTTGCAATGTAATGAGTGTAAACAGTCCTTCAATGATGTCTCCGACTTTGAGCTTCATCAACAATTACACTCGAGAGAGAAGTCTCACACATGTGATGAGTGTGGAAAAAGCTTCTGCTATAGCTCAGCTCTTCAGATTCATCAGAGAGTCCACATGGGAGAGAAACGCTATAAGTGCGATGTCTGTGGTAAGGAATTCAGTCAGAGCTCACATCTGAAAACTCATCAGACAGTCCACACTGGAGAGAAACCATTCAAATGTGAGCAATGTGGGAAAGGCTTCAGTCGTAGATCATCACTTAATGTTCATTGCAGATTACACACCGGAGAGAAACCTTATAATTGTAAGGAATGTGGGAGGGGCTTCATTCATGATTCCCAGCTTCAGGAACATCAGAGAATCCATACTGGGGAGAAACCATTCAGATGTGAGATATGTGGTAAGAACTTCCGTGTTAGGTCGAGACTTAATAGGCACTCCATGGTTCACACAGGAGAGAAACCATTCCGATGTGATACATGCGGTAAGAGCTTTCGTCAAAGAACAGCACTTAATAGTCACTGCATGGTTCACATAGTAGAGAAACCATATAAATGTGAGCAGTGTGGAAAAGGCTTCATTTGCAGGGGAGCTTTTCATAAGCATCAGATGGTCCACACGGGAGAGAAACCATATAGTTGTAAAGAATGTGGGAAGAGCTTCAGATGGTCCTCATGTCTTTTGATCCATGAACGAGTCCACAGTGGAGAAAAACCGTTTAAATGTGAAGAATGTGGGAAGGGATTTTATACAAATTCGCAGCGCTATTCCCATCAGAGAGCCCACAATGGAGAAAAGCCATACAAATGTGCAGAGTGTGGGAAGGGCTACAAAAGGAGCTTGGATCTTGAGTTTCACCAGAGGGTCCACACAGGGGAGAGACCCTATAAGTGTAAGGAATGTGGGAAGAGCTTTGGCTGGGCCTCATGTCTTTTGAAACATCAGAGACTCCACAGTGGGGAGAAACCATTCAAATGCGAAGACTGTGGGAAGAGATTTACTCAGAGTTCACAACTTCATTCCCATCAGACAATCCACACTGGAAAAAAGATACACAAATGTGAGGAGTGTGGGAAGGGCTATAACAGTAAGTTTAATCTTGAAATGCACCAGAGGGTCCACCGAGGGGAGAGACCCTACAATTGTAAGGAATGTGGGAAGAGCTTTAGCTGGGCCTCATGTCTTTTGAAGCATCAAAGACTACACAGTCGAGAAAAACCAGTCAAATGAGTATGAGAAGAGATTCAGTCATTATTTACAAGTTCATTTCCATCAGAGATTCCATACAGGACAAAAACTATACAAATGTTAGGAAATGTGGGAAGGGCTTTAGTATCAGCCTTTCTCTGTGTTTGAAAAAAGAGGGAGACTTCCCAAGTTATCAAAGTCTGGCTATAGGCCGGGCGCGGTGGCTCACGCCTGTAATCCTAGCACTCTGGAAGGCCGAGGCAGGCGGATTGTTTGAGCTCAGGAGTTTGAAACCACCCTGAGCAAGAGCGAGACCCCGTTTCTACTAAAAATAGAAAGAAATTAATCGGACAACTAAAAACATAGAAAAAATTAGCTGGGCATGGTGGCGCATGCCTGTAGTCCCAGCTACTTGGGAGGCTGAGGCAGGAGGATTGCTTGAGCCCAGGAGTTAGAGGTTGCTGTGAGCTAGGCTGACGCCACGGCACTCTAGCCTGGGCAACACAGTGAGACTCAGTCTCAAAAAAAAAAAAAAAGTCTGACTATAGCAGTAGGAGATCCATTTAAGGATTTCAGTCCAATGCCACAACATCTGTTGGGTTTTTTGACACACTGTGATATGAACTTAGTAGTTTTATTGTTGTATTTAATTTTCATAGTAAAAATACTTCGATATTCTTTTACTTGCAAGAATAACGCCTGGACATTGAAAACAAGTACGTTAGTACAGAAAAGTGTAAAGAAGAAAATGGAAGATAGTAGAAAGTCGCTAGAATGAATATGTCGGTAAGCATGCTATAGCGTATCTGCATATAGGTAACAATTGTATATACTTGTACAAAACACGGAACAAAAGTTTCTAATGGGATTGTTCCAATTTGAAGCTAATGTTAAATGGTTTTTTAAAAAATAAATTGGACTCCATCATAATTTCTAATGCCTGTAGTATTCTGATGTACTATTTTTCCCTTAAACAGTTTTCTGCTGATGAAGATCAGTGTGATAATCGATTTTAATGGCAATATGCCTAGACTACAATCCCTAGTTATCTAATCAGACATTAATATAAGTGTTGTGAGGGTTTTTCATAGATATTCACTCCATAATCACTCGGCATTGAGTAGACATATTATGCTAGGTAATCTGGGTGGGCCTGTTCAAGCAGTTGAAAGTTCTTAAGAGTAAAGCTGAAACTTATCTGAATGAAGAAATTATTGTACCTGTTGGTAACATCTTCCTCTGAAGGGTTAGAATTCCATCTTGGCCTTCCTGGTGGCCAGCCATATGCATTTTGGAATTGCTTAGCCAGTCTACAGTGGCAGAGTTCCTTGCAATAAATCTCTTGTCTATGTCCTACTGATTGTGTCTTTCTGGTTGAACACTGACCAAGAGATATTTTATTTCAGAAGTATTTCTACAAGAAGAAAATTATAAGAGTAAATTTTCTCAATTGATTCTGTGTTTTCTGGAATTGGGTTTCTAATCTTACTGAGTTTAAAGGCACTATTGACTGTATTCTCTGTGTAATATAGAGCACTGGCCATCAAAGGCATGATGTGGTTATACATGTCAAATATCGTATTGGATAATCCTATCAAATACCTATAGAGGGCATGACTTTAGGTGACCATGAATCTGTTACTTTGGGACATATTTCTCAAACTAAGGAATATAGTGATATTTCCTCATTGCTCTTAATTGTGCTTCAGAAATAGGAAAGAAAGAGATGAGGTCATGGTCTCAAATTCCAGCTCAGGCAGAATAACCTGAAAGCTGCAGTCATTGTGCATGGCTTCTTAACCTTGCCGTGTTGATTTTGGCATTCATAGTAAATAAATTGATGGGAAGCCTATTAAACTTACTTGATTTGTATAGTCAAAGGAATCCTATTGCAATGGATCAGAAGTCTAACTGGACTCACCTAACACAGCTAAAGCCCCCAAATAAGTTCCAAGACCTGTCCAGTTTACAAATCCACAATCTTTTTGATAAAGGGAAGGTCAGTTCTAGATGACAATGGACTCTGCTATCCTGTAGCATTCTCCACAGGGATATATGGACATGAACCCAAGTGACTGTATTAAACAGGAGAAATAGTCACACTTTTTGGCAATGAGAATCCTTATTGTCAAATGGCACATGGATATTATGATGATTGGACCTGGTGAGGAGGAACTAGGAACTAATCTAGGCAAATATGTAAGACACATGCATGTTATGAATTTTCATTGGCCTTCCCCTTTGGTGAGATTTCCACAGGTTCACAGATGTGGGCCCATTGAGATATCTCTTCTAAAGTATAGGGCAAGTACCATCTGGCCCCTCCTTCAAACAGAAGAAAAGTGTCACAACGCCTAGTGGGCTTTCTGTGCTATTGGATGCTACTCAGTCTTTGCTGAGGTGTCTACTCTGCCTTTTTTTGAGAGACCTGAAAATATTGACTCAGATAAAACTGTGCAGTGTATCCCAGCTGCCATATAATCTCTGCCACTTGGACCCTGTGATCCAAGAGATGCAAAAGTGATTGAAATGTCGTTGACAAAGTGATGTTTGGAGCTTTTGGCTGGTTCCAGCTGGTCAATCAGGACACAGGTGCATAGGGTTTTGAAGCAAAGTCCTGCTATCTTCTATGTATACTTACTCTCCTTTTGAGATGCAGCTTTTGGTTTTGCTAGTGGTCTTGGCAGAGACAGAGCACTTAACCATGGGCTACCAAATTAGCACGTGGTCTGAGTTTTGCATCATAAATTGGGTGTTGCTGGCCCCTCCATTTATTTAAGCTGTGTGTGCACGTCAGCATTCCCTTTGGAAGTGGTGTATATGTGACTGGGTTTGAGCAGCACTCGAAGCCACAGGCAAGTGCCCCTAAGGCTGATGGCCCCTATTCCTTTAGGTTACCTTCAGAGTGAGTGAACATGAAGGTAAGTCATGAAATTATTGTGTCTCAGCAGCAGAAGGAAAGGAAATAAATAAAAGTGAACAGAACCTAAGGGACATTGTGGACATCATCAGTTGGACCAATATATACATTATAGAAGCCTCAAATGGAGAAAGAAAGGGACAGAGCTTACTTAAAGAAATAAGGGGTGAAAATTCAAGTTTGAGAAACATCTGGATCTCAAATCCAGAAAGGTCAATGAACTTCAAGTAGGATAAACCCAAAGATACCCACTCTGAGATACATTACAATTCATCTCTTGAAAGACAATCTTGAAAGCAGCAAGATGAAAGTGACTTGTCATGTACAAAGGATCCTAAGTAAGATTTTCAGCAGGTTTCTCAGCAAACCTCGAAGGCCATGTGATATATTCGTTAAGTGCTGGGGGTTGGGCGGGGGGGAGCGGATCCTGTGTACTGAGAATTCTGCATTTAGCAAAACTGTCCTTCAAAAATGATAAATCAGTTCTTTCTTGGGCCAGGTATGGTAGCTCATGTTTGTAATCTCAGCACTTTGGGAGGCTGAGGCGGAAGGATCACTTGAGCCCAGGAATTCAAAAACACCCTGGGCAAGATAGTGAGACCCCATTTATACAAAAATTTAAAAACTAGCTGGGCATGGTGGCATGTACCTGTAGTTCCAGCTACTCAGGAGACTAGAGGCAGGAGGATGGCTTGAGCCCAGGAGTTCAAGGTTACGGTGAGCTATGATCACACGACTGAACTCCAGCCTGGGCAATAGAGCAAGACCCTGCCCCTTTTTTAAAAAAAAAAAATAACAATGGTAGTTTTTGCAGAAATGAAAAAATCCATCCTAGCATTCATGTGAAATATCAAGGGATACTGTCGTTCTCTAATGGTCATGTATTAGACCATGTCACTCCGAATCCCTGCCCTCCCTCCATTAGTCCCCAGTACTGATCGTATCTCCTCGCTTGTTCCCTTTCCAATAATACTGTCATAATCGGAGGCATGTAGGCTTCAGGAAGTAGCGTCTATACAATATTTTCGCTCGAGGAGATAAGGACGCCTCTCAATTTAACAGTCCACATTCCTGGCCAGGCGCTCGGGGCTGTGGGATTAGTTCCCCTTGGGCATTGCGGGAAGTGCAGTAAAGGAGCTCGGTGTAGTCCAAATACTTCCTCCTTAAAGGGTGAGATTCTGGACTTTTTCCCTTCAGCATTCAAGGAAGTGTAGTGCAAACGCTCCCTGGACTTTGCAAGCACTCTGGCTCGGGCGCCCTTCGCGGTCTTCTGGGACGTGTAGTCCAGTCACCCCGTGGAGTCGCGGTAACTGGCTTTGGCCGGTGGACCCGGGGAATTCTGGGAAGTGTAGTCCAGCAACCCGGTGGAGTCGCGCGCTCTCTGGCTTTGTAGGCGGAGCCGGGGAAT
The DNA here is from genome assembly GCF_000956105.1 of Propithecus coquereli. Taxonomy (NCBI): domain Eukaryota; kingdom Metazoa; phylum Chordata; class Mammalia; order Primates; family Indriidae; genus Propithecus; species Propithecus coquereli. The sequence goes on from NW_012149952.1 coordinate 1,316,939, forward strand.
TCTGGGAGTTGTAGTCCAGTAACCCAGGGGAGTCGCGCGCTCTCTGGCTTTGT
>NW_012149952.1:1317041-1331397 GCF_000956105.1 Propithecus coquereli
TTGGCAGGTTGACCCAGGGAGTCTGGGAAGTGTAGTCCGGTGACCCCGTGGAGTCGCGTGAACTTACGCTGCCGCAGCATACGCGTGTTATGCTTTTCGTGGTAATTCGAGACATTTCTGGGTCTTGAAGGTCTTTTCCAACGTGTGCGCTTACGTTTGGAGCTCGCAACAACCTGGCTTATCGGCTAAGGGGAAAAGAAGTTTCGTCGGAGAGCAAAGGTTTGGAGGGAAGAGGGCGGCGGGTTTCATTCCCGTTGGCGGAGGCTTGTGGTGTTTGGAATTATCTTCGCGCCCCCTGCCCCAGGGGGTTTGGGAGTTAGTCGGGTCGTCTTGCCTGGTTTGAGGGTTTCCAGGACTCTGAACTTCCTTAATCCGCCTCCCACCACCCCAACGTGTGCGGCCATTTTCTCGCAATATAACGTTGGAATTTCCCCGTGCCTCCCGTTGCTGTTTTTTAAAACGGGCATTTTTAGGACCATCCTAATATAACTTGCCCTTAATAGCGCAAGGTTACATATAACAAAGTCCACACACGTTTGTGTAGTTCCATAAAGTCAGACTTTCACTGATGCTTGTTTAATCATGAAAGCCACAAGCTACATGTAGTTCCTAAGGTTGAAATTCTTAGTACTATCCAGTCACTTGGTAGCGCTAACAGCAAAGAAAAAAACCCAAACTTTGTAAAATAATTTAAAGAAGTTTGTTCTGAGCCAGTGCGTGTGACCACATCCCGGGGGAGCCACGTCCAAGAAGCCTTGAGTAAGGGATCCGAAGACGGTCGAATTAGATTTTGGTTTTATACATTTTAGGGAGACAGGAACTGCAGGTAAAATCATAAATCAATACATGGAAGGTATACATTGGTTTGGCCCAAAAAGGCTGAACGGGACATCTGCAAGGAGGGCTTTACCCTGGGTTCAGAGATTTCTTTGATTTGTAATTGGTTGAAGAAATAAAGCTTTATTTAAAGGCTTGGAATGTTTCAAGTTAAGATGAGGAAGTGTGTTTATCAGAGACAAGCTGCAGTATACAGACTTGAGTGATTTGTTAAGCAAATTGGCGGCATGTATGTGTGATTTAACCTTTGTCTCGTTAATAGTTAATAATTTAGTATTTTATTGTCACAAGGAGTGTGTTTTGTCAGTCTTAGGATCTCTGTTTTAACGTTAATGCTGGTCATTCGTTGATTCTGTCAATGGAAAAGAAACCAAACTCTGTAAAATGATTTAAAGAGGTTTATTCTGAGCCAAATCTGAGGACCGTGGCCTGGAGCCACGCCTAAGAAGCCTTGAGCAAGTGGCCTCCCTGTGGTTGGGTTATAGTTTGGTTTTATACATTTCAGGGAGACAGGAATTACAGGTAAAGTCATAAATCAACATATGGAAGGCATACGTTGGTTTGGCCCAACAAGGTGGGGCGTCTCAAAGCTTACAGGTTACAGGTGGGTTTAAAGACTCTTTGCCTTGTAATTCATTAAGGAAATGAAGCTTTGTGTAAAGACTTGGAATATTTTAAATTAAGATAAGGAAGTCTGTTAATCTGGGACAATCTACTGGCCATATATTAATATTTGTTATGTAAATTGAGGAGCAGGTTTATCTTGTATAGCCTTAGGCCTGTTTATGAGTTACAAAGGATATCTCCAAGAAGGGAGGGGGCATGATGAGGTATGTCTGACCTCCCTTCTCATGGCCGATAACTCAGTTTTAGGGTATCCCTTGGTGGAGGGGGGAGGGTCCATTCAGTCAGCCCATCGCAGGGAGCCTTAAGATTTTATTTTAGTTCACAATTCTAAACTCCAAAACTCCGTTGGTTTCATGCCTGTGAATGGAAACTCAATTTTAAGTTTTTCCTGGGGTTCCCTTGGCCAAAAGGGGGTCTGTTCAGTCGGGAGGGAGGCTTAGGATTTTATTTTTGGTTTACAGTAGTCTGAGCCTGGAGCATACAGGCTCAAGTCAATCAGTATTGCAAAGCATACATAGTAGTATCCTTAATTGATGCGTAAACGTTATAGATTAAAATTTTCACATCAAACAGAGTAACATTTAACATCAAGAGAAAGGGGGATAGGAAAAGGGGTTAGTGAACCAGTCCAAGGAGAATGACATGGACAAGTAGAGTGTCCTGGGCTGATTTAGGTGGTTGTGTCTCTCAAGGAAGGGTCCTTGGTTTGGGCAGAGTCTTTGGCAGCAGATGCTGGGTGCTGACCGTGAATGACAGCAGAATGGTGTCTACTGCAATGACTGTGTCAAGCTGCTAAAGTCTTGTTCTTCTTATATGTAAGGTTTTTCGGTGACGGAGAGACCAGTGGACACAAAGTATGGCCAACAAAGTCGCTTTATTGAGCGCTCTCGGGCGAGGTTCAACAGTCCGAGAGAGAGAGAGGGGCCAGAGAAGTCTTGCCGCCCCAGAGTTTTGAGCGGGCTTATATGTGTTTTAAGAGTTGGGGGATGGGGGTTTTCTGGGGTGAAGAATTTTGGTGTGAAAAGTGGGGAGTCCTTTTTTGTAGTTTTAGGGTGGGTGTTGAGAAGTAGGAGGGGCCGGTGGTATTTGTGGACCCCAGGGACCGAAACTTCTCTTATCCGGGTGAACGTCCGGGTGTGGTTATTCTTTAACTCAGCTGAGCCTGGCAGTCATCGGTGGGCTTCTCTTTTTCTTTAGGGAGGGGAGGGGTGCCCGCCACCAGCCTTACATTATAGTCCTTGAGTCCCCTCAAGGTGAGGGGACTGGTGAGGGCTGAAAGCATGGGGTGTGTGTGGTTATGCCCTTCCCTGAGTGGGGGCAGTCTCTATTGATTAGGTGAACATCTGGTCCCATTGACATGATGCCTTTTGAAATATAAGATGGAGTCTTCTTCTAAGATGGAGTTACTTATGCCAAGTGAGTGCTATACAGAATTGTTTTGGGAATTGAAAGAGGTATACAAATGAAAGCCTTGAAACAGTTCCAGTCACGTTGTGGGTGATGATCTCTTAATTTCCCATGAAGCCCTCAGGTCCCCAGATTGCGATCAGAGCTCCAGCTGCACTGGCTGGGCCCTTCTGTTTGATCCCTGCAGGATGCTGGATAATCTCAGACACCTTCTGGCCAGTCTTTTTAGGAAGGTGAAGTTTGCTTCCGTCTTCCGCAAAGGAAGGGGAGCGTTTTACTGTTATCAAGGATAGCCACGCAGTCAGAGTATTTTACAACATTCTTTTCCCCAGCCTAACTTTTCAAAAAAGACTTCGTGGACTAACTTCTTAGCTCCTGAAAGCAAAGCTCTATGTGAGTGGTACTTGGTTTTTTTCTTTTCCAGAGATGTTCACCTCAACCGAGAATGTGTAGGTTGTGTCCTTGGACATGGGTATTGATAATAATAAAACCTTGATTGCTAACTTCGTTCCAAGGGCTTTATACAAATAAGTACGTTTATGCCACGCTGTGGCTCTGTAGAGAGGTTCTCCTTTCTTACATTTTAAAGCTGAGAGTGAGACACGAGGTGCACGAGTTCTTGGCCCATAGTCAACCAACTAGTAAGAGGTGGAACTGAGGTTGGAACCTGGGCAGTATGATCCTGGGTCTGAGCTGATCGTCTCTTGGGTATATTCTTACTGAGGCATAGGAAGTAGCTGGAATGAGGTAGGCAAAGTAAGATAGGACTTCATTGAAGGAATCTTGAGAGCAAGGCTAATGGGCTGGGGACAGCTTCTCTAGGAGTTGTAAAAAATTTTGTCAACTGTTTTGTTTCACTTATTAAAAGTATTTCACATTGTTATAAAACCATGTCATTGTGGAGCATTCACAAATTAGAGAAGTATGACTAGAAAAAGTTTTTTAATTGCCCATGAATTCAGGATGTAAAGATAGTAACTGTTAAGCTTTAAATGCATTTCTTTTTAGTGTTTCTTTGTGCATATTTGTATATTTATTTATGAACATTGCATCAAAATTTTTATCATTTTTTCAAATGTGTTCCCCCTTAACTGTTTAACTAGGGAAATTTTTAAACACTGCCAAGAAAGAATAAACTAGTGAACCGCCATGTTATATGATGTTCATTCTTATTATTCTCACGGTTGTTTATTATTCCTCTGTTTCCTGATATTTTGAAACATCTAATTTTTATATAATTTGAAGCCTATAGAAAAGTTGCAAAGATAGTATCAGAAATTCTCATATACTCTTTATGAAAATTTGCCAGTTTTTTACATTTTGCCTGTTTGCTTTGTTGATGACTGTCACCAGATACCATCAGGAACATATCCCCTAATGGGACACCGCTTATTGTAGCTTTCTGCAGCACGGAAGCCCACATACCAGGGTGATCATGGGGTATCTTGGTAAGAGACATTTAGGAAGGGCTGGCTAGAGGGTTTCACATAACATGCTAGGAAATATTAGATATTATTCTAAAAAATATTTATTAAATATTAGACATTTGTTAAAAGACTACTAACAGTGTTATTTATTACATAGTGCCAGATAACATTAATAACATCATGTTATCTAATATGCAGTTACATATTTAAATTTGTTCTGTTTTTCATTTAATGTCCTTATAACTGCCCCCAACCCCCAGCCCCATTCAAAGTCCAATTTTATGCAATGCCTTTAGGTGTCATATTTCTATAGTCTTCTTTAATTTGGAATGATCCACAGCCTTTGCATTTTTATGCTTGATACAATATTTTTGAAAAGTATGGGCAAATTTTTTTGGAGAAAGACATTCATTTGGGGTTTGTCTGGTCTATTTCACGTTTAGGTGCAGATTATATATTTTTGGTGGGGACACTACAAACGTGGCGAGGTATTCTTTGCATTGCAACCTAACGGTTGCATGTCCCTTCATTGGTGGTCTCAACTTGGTTCACTTGGCCAAGATGATGTCTTTCAGATTTGTCTACTGTAAAGTTACTTTTTTTTCTTTAAGTAAAGTTTTTTATGGTGAGATACATTATTAACCTTCTGCTGTAAACACGAGCTTCCACTTCTCCCGATTTATTCATTCACTTGTTCAAATGTAAATATTCTGTCAATATGGACTCAGAATTGAGAATTGTTAAGCAAAATGACGTGTAGACTAACAATTATTTTTCCAACGTTAGTGAGGTCTGTTTTGCATAGCATAGCATTCACCCCTATGAGGGGTGCAATTCGATGATCTTTAGGAACTTGCAGAGTGGAGTGATCATCCGCATAATTTAGTTTAGATCATTTTTGTCCTCCCACAAGGAGTTGGACTTCATGTGCTCACTTACTGTCAAACCTCACTCTCACTGCAAATTTGGAGCAACCACTAACCTACTTTCTCTCTATATAAACTGGGCATTTCATGTAAATGGAATAACACAATCTGTGGTTTTCTGAGAGTGGCTTCTTTCACTTAGCATAATGATTTCATGATTCATGCATGTCATAGCATGAGTCAGTACTGCAGTGAATTTCCAAAAACATTCCATTGCATGGATATGCCACAATTTGTCTATCTTTTTACCCACGGGCAGATATTTTGGTTGTTTGCAGTTGGGGTTATTATAAATAATGCGCTGTGAACATTCCTGTGCTGATTCACAATATCCCTAGCCACCTTTTCATGTCTCTTTTTCTATCTTCCGTGCCACTTTGCAGGCATGATTCTGCCTTCCTGTTAACTGCAGAACTCAGGGCTCTTCAGATACCCAGAAGTGGGAGAAAAATGGCCACATTCAAGGTGAGTAAGCCTTGCCTCTCTGGCTGTTAAAATTCCATGTCACTACTCAGACTGTCATGTGTTTTTCCCTGTTTTGGGAAGACTCAAGAACAACAGGCATTTGAGGAGCTGTTGTGTGCCAAGTGCTTTCTTTGTCATTCATTCATTCATGTGTTGCTTACTAGCTGATTCGGCAGATGAGATATTACACACTCCTTAGTGGATTCCATGGCCGCCATCCATGGCCACAGTCCTCCTCTGTCCCTTTTGTGTTGATTTTGCATTTTTTTAAATGTTTATTTTATGTCGTAGAAAAATTACTAGAAATAAACAATTCTCCCACTTCATTAGCTCCCTGCTATTTTTACCTTCTCACGCTCTTCCTCATGTACATTCATAACTATATTTGTATTGATGATATATGTTTAATCTTAAATCGTGTTTTTGGATATTATTACATAATGTTCCATTTTATGATTGCATCATATTCCCATTGAATTAATATGCGCTTATAACTGCCTCACAATTATAGACATTTAGGTGGTTTAGGAGTTTTGCTATTTTAAGAAACACCGCAGTGACAGTTATGTATAATATAACCTTTTCCCCTGAAATTAATTCTTAAAACAGTATGGGATACTTTTGACATGTACCACATTGGCAGTTTTGTAGATAGAATATTGCAACAGGCACAGCACATCTGGTTGTAACTGCTACTTCTTGCAAATATTGTTGAAGTTTTCCTATAGGCAGAGCTAGATTGTGTGTTCTCCATGCCTCAGTCATACCTTGTATGTATTGTATTCACTGGTCTCTTCTTATTCCTTTATGCAGTGAGCAGTCTGACCAAAGTAGTAGGGAGCCTTCATTTAAAATGTCCAGCAGTACTAGATGATTTGCCAGTCACTGTATTGTGTTCCTGCATTTACAGAGCGGCAGAATGAGGAGATTCTTTGTCTCTTCTTCTTAAGTATGGAAGAAGCACTGTCTGCCATGATCAGGAACAGGTTTCTTACCATTTTTCATGAAAATTGACTTCTCTGTGTGGTACCAGTATCTCATAGGGGACATAAACCCAGAGCCAGTTACACCTCCTGGTAGATTGCTAGTGGGTCTGGGCTACATCTCATGCTGCCGTCTCAGTGGGACATTCCGTTCCCAGGATGATGTCTAGGGCCACTCTTGGCATACATGATGTTCAAGATCTCACAATCTGCCAGCTTTGCAGGCATGACATTGTCCATCCTGTATTTGGGTCACCCCTAGGCCATCGCAGGGAAAGATGGAACTTGGGTGACATATCCTCCGTTCACTCATTTACCATTCAGTGACCCATTCGTGGGCATGGGGGCGTTGGATTTTACCAGCCAAGTCTCATTCATGGCACAGTTGTGTATGCTCAGCTCCCCCCATATATGGTTCATGAAGCCTTTCCACAGGGGACTAGCACTAGTCCCGTCAAAGGAGTGTGCTATACCAAAATACCAGCCCCCGGTGGCTTTCTTAGTTGAGGTTGTGAAATTGGGCCACCTTAAACCAGTGAACACAGGGCACCTCCAGCTCTCTCCCACGTGGCCAGTGTTAGATCCCCACTCGGTAAACCGGGGCTTGGGTTCTGTTGGCCTACACTGTGGTGTTGGGGATGCTGGTAGAGTTTACCACTGTCAGGATGAGAGGGTCACTGCGGCCTGTGACAGAACAAGGTTCTGGACAGCAGATGGAACACTCTGTCAGGTTACTTGAGGTGGCCACAGCTTGGGAGAACCTAACAAAGGTGTTATGCTTCTAGGCCTCTGCTGCCTCATCCTTGTGGGAACAGCAGATTGACAGCCGTTAGGTAGGGGCTGGGCTGCAGTGATGTAGTGAGGCGGGCTCTCTGTCCCCATCCTGAGACTACTACCACAGCCAGCATCCGTTCACCTGGTTACTTGGCCTAGACCTTTCTGCCTCAGTTGTCCAGTAAGGACCCTGCGCCCCCCGGTTGCCATCTCCACCCCGGGCCTAGTCCTGGGGGATATCGTTGCTGCACCAATTCTGCGGAGCAGGTTCACTGATTACCAGTTTGTGTGAGTCTGGTGAGACAGAGCACGCTCACAAGACAAATTACACGAAGCAGGTTTGTTGCTTACAGATAGGCAGCAAGGGAGGAAAGAATCTAGGATCCACTGTGGGCCAGGCCCTCAAGACTCGGGAAGGCTACTAGGGCAGACGGAGTCCAGAGTGCGCATGGCCCACTGGCACCACAGCCGAGGCACCCCGTGGGGCAGCCTACCCTTGGTTATAGGCCTCAGGGGCTACACGACTTGCTGGGCAGTTTCTCCCTAACTCCAGACACTATATTGCCTCGGAGGGACAGGAACAAGGCTCAGGCTGCTGCAGACAATCCCTCCCTGTCTCGGGATATTGAATTCCTAGCACGTTCTGCGGTTATTCTTAAGGACTGTAAGCAAGAAAGGGGAGAATTTGTCCAAGGACACCCTGAAAATTACCCCCCAGTTACCTTAAGCTTGTTAATGTGGCAAATACTAAAGAAAAGTGGTAACATCCAGGGTTCAGATATGAGAGGGGGACACTGGGCGTCGTCAAACAAGGTTGGGACTGAATTGCTAAATGTTGCTGGGGTATTTGGCAAGATTCATTGAGATCTGATTACAGGTAGACCAGAATGCAGCATTTTAGAGTCCGATAGGGTTGCTTACAAGTAGACTCAATGATTGCACAAAGTAAAAGTCCAAGACTTCTCTTTCCTTGTTCCACTCCTGGGAGAGCTCAGGAAAATCAGTGTGTGTCGTTCTCAGGATAGAGACAGAATGAGCAGGAATCTGTGAGTTGACCTACATCTCTCAACACCCAGAACAACTTCCCACCTGTCCTCTCTGCCTGCTCAGTGCCACTGCTCTCCCAGTAATCATTGGTCATGACACTGAGGTTGTATATGTATATGTTGTAGGAGGCAGTGACGTTCAAGGACGTGGCTGTGGTCTTCACGGAGGAGGAGCTGGGGCTGCTGGACTCTGCCCAGAGGGAGCTGTACCGAGATGTGATGCTGGAGAACTTCAGGAACCTGCTGTCAGTGGGTGAGGACAGCCTCCCTTTGTAATGGAACATTAGGTCCCAAAAGTGACTTTGTATCCTTGGATGTTTAAGTTTGAGTATGCAGTGGGAACCTAAATTCCCAGTCAATTTTACCTAGAACGTGTTGGGATTAAACATGTGACTTTGCATGTTCACAGGGCATCAACCATTTCACCGAGATGCGTTTCACTTTCTAAGAGAAGAAAAGTTTTGGATGATGAGGACATCAACCCGTAGAGAAGGGAATTCAGGTAAGAACAAAGCCACTGTGTGTGTCCTTGTACATCACTCTCCCATCTGTTTACTTCTGTCCTGCCCGTTTCCCTTGCTCTGGGAAATTGCCAAACCTCTTTCCTGGATTAATAAAACTGCCTTCTCTGGCTGGTTGCCCTGCTCCCACCCTTCCCACCGTGGCATCTGTTCCCTTCATAGCAGCCAAAGTGATCCCTGAGCAGTACAAGTCAGATTGCCATTCCTCTGCCCAACAGCTTTTATGGCTTCTTATTTTTATTAATGTTACAACCTCTTTAAGTGGCTTTTAGAGACCCTGTGCTCTGCTCTTTGCCCCCACTGCCTCTCTGACTGCTACACCTCCTGTCCTCTCCCTCTTGCTCTGTCATTTCCAGCTGCATTGTCCTCCCTGCTGTTTCTCAGTCCTGCCAAGGACATTGTATTGCCTGTTTTTGGTAACCAGTTACCACAAACTTAGTGGATTCAACAACAAACATTCATTAACTTTCTATTCTTTAGGCCTGAAGTCTGACGTATCTTACTGGGCAACAGTCCCGTAGGGTGTCTGTAGGGCTTTGTTCTTTTGCTGTGCTCTTGAGAAGTAACCTTCACTTTTATCATTGTCTATGAACTGTCCACACTCCTTGGCTCTCATTTCCCTTCCTCCATCTTCAAAGGCAGCAAGTTTGCATCTCCGACCATTCTTCCACAGTCGTGCTCCCTGCGCCTCTCTGCGTATGCCTCCATCTTCCACCTTTCGGGTCCCTTGTGGTAAATCAGTCTCGTTTAGGTCACATGATTATAGCCACCCCCCCACCCTCAGGAGTGGCCAGCCATGACCCTAAATCATATTTTTTCACTATCCAGAGTGACCCACTATTTGTACCCAAGCAAACAGAGACACTCTTCTCAGGCATGACACTTCAAGATCCTAGAGATTATCTCTTAGATGTTGAGGACAAAGGTCACACCACTTTCTTAGTTAATTTCTTTATACAGATATACAGTATACATGCAAATATAGAAAGTATTGATTATGTTATTACTTTTCCTTCGAGTTCCTTTTGATTCATGTTTCATTTCATATACATATATACTTAATTAGTTTTATAATTTTTTTTTTTTTTTGAGACAGAGTCTCACTGTGTTGCCGAAGTAGAGTGCCGTGACGTCATCCTAGCTCACAGCAACCTCAAACTCCTGGGTTCAAGCAGTCCTCCTGCCTCAGCCTCCCGAGTAGCTGGGACTACAGGCATGCGCCACCATGCCCGGCTAATTTTTTTCTATATATTTTTAGTTGTCCGATTAATTTCTTTCCAATTTTAGTAGAGACGGGGTCTCGCTTTTGCTCAGGCTGGTCTCGAACTCCTGAGCTCAAACAATCCGCCCACCTCGGCCTCCCAGAGAGCTAGGATTACAGGCGTGAGCCACCGCGCCCGGCCTAGTTTTATAATTTTTGATGTAGATTTTAGACTGACTGGGAAATTCACTAGAAATAGTAACAGGTTAAATGTATGTATCATTAATTTTTCTATTAAGTCTTTTATTTCTCAAGGATTTTACATGAGACTTGCTGTGGTTCTAAATTGGTCTCATGCATACCAGAGACCATGGTGCACTTGGAAAACACAAAGTGAATGCTCCCTATGTTCATTAAAGTTTAACGCCATGTTTTAAGTGTGAAATGTTGATAACACTGAACAAAGGTTTCATTTGTCCACATGTCTTAATTCTGTGTTCTGATAGGAGGCAAGATCCAAACTGAGATGGAGACTATTCTAGAAGCAGGACCACATGAAGAGTTGTCCTGCCAGCAAATATGGGAACAAATTGCAGGTGACTTAACCAGGTCTCAAGATTCCATGATAAACAACTCTCAGTTCTCCAAACAAGGTGATTTCCCTTGCGAGGGTGAGACAGGACTGTCTGTAATTGACATCAAACAGAAACCTTTTCAGTGTAGTGAGTGTAAACAGTCTTTCAGTGATGTCTCCATCTTTGAGCTTCATGAACAATTACACTCAAGAGAGAAGTCCCACACATGTGATGAGTGTGGAAAGAGTTTCCGTTACAGATCAGCTCTTCGTATTCATCAGAGAGTCCACACGGGAGAGAAACGCTATAAGTGTGATGTGTGTGGTAAGGGATTCAGTTGGACCTCACAACTGAAAACTCATCAGACAGTCCACACTGGAGAGAAACCATTCAAATGTGAGCAATGTGGAAAAGCCTTCAGTCGTAGATCATCACTTACTCTTCACTGCAAATTACACACTGGAGAGAAACCTTATAACTGTAAGGAATGTGGAAGGGCCTTTGTTTACAGTTCACAGCTTCGGGAACATCAAAGAATCCATACTGGGGAAAGACCATTCAAATGTGATATATGTGGTAAGAACTTCCGCATTAGGGCAAGACTTACCAGTCATTCCATGGTTCACACAAAGAAACCATTCAGATGTGATACATGTGGTAAGAGCTTTCATGAGAGATCAGCACTTACTAGTCATTGCATGGTCCACACTGGAGAGAAACCATACAAATGTGAGCAGTGTGGAAAAGGCTTCATTTGTAGACAGAATCTTTTTAAACATCATATGATCCACACAGGAGAGAAACCATATAGTTGTGAAGAATGTGGGAAGAGCTTCAGATGGTCCTCATGTCTTTTGATCCATGAACGAATCCACAGTGGAGAAAAACCATTCAAATGTGAAGAATGTGGGAAGGGATTTTATACAAATTCGCAGCGCTATTGCCATCAGACAGCCCACAATGCAGAACAGCCATACAAATGTGCAGAGTGTGGGAAGGGCTACAAACGGAGCTTGGATCTTGACTTTCACCAGAGGGTCCACACAAGGGAGAGACCCTATAAGTGTAAGGAATGTGGAAAGAGCTTTGACTGGGCCTCATGTCTTTTGAAACATCAGAGACTCCACAGTGGGGAGAAACCATTCCAATGTGAAGACTGTGGGAAGAGATTTACCCGGAGTTCACAGCTTCGTTCCCATCAGACAATCCACACTGGAGAAAAGCTATACAAATGTGAGGAGTGTGGGAAGGGCTATTACAGTAAGTTTAATCTTGACGTGCACCAGAGGGTCCACACGAGGGAGAGACCCTATAAATGTAAGCAGTGCGGTGAGAGCTTTTGCTGGGCATCAAGTATTCTGAGACATAAGAGACTCCACTGTAGAGGAAAACCATTCAAATGTGAGGATTGTGGGAAGAGCTTTGTACACAGTTTCTGCCCTAAAGACCAAGAAACAGACCGCAGTGTAGGAAAACTATACAAATGTATGGACTGTAGGAAGCGCTACCAGAGGCGTTTGAATCTCGATATGCTTTTGTCATTATTTTTAAGTGATATATAATTACATACTTGAGGGGTACAAATGTGATATCAAATTATCGTATATACATGCATAATGTTTAATAATCACCTCAATGTAATTAGGATATCCATGTCCTCAAATATTTATTTTTTTGTAATTTGCTCCTCTGACAATTTGAAAATAACCACTAAATTGTTAACTGTAGTCACCTTGTAATGCTGTAGAACACTTTTTGAGGCTCAGGAATTTCAGGGAAAAAGAAAGAAAACTTATTCCTCCTGTGGAGCTATGCTTTTGTATTAGCTAACTAACCATTGGCTGTCTCCCCTCCCCCTACCCTTTTCCACCTCTAGAACCACTATTCTGCTCTCTATTTCTACAAGATCAACTCTTTAAACTTGCACGTATGAGTGAGAACATTCCATATTTACCTTTCTGTGTTTGGCTTATAAATCACTTCACAGAATGTCTTCCAAAGCTCATCTGTGTTGCCACAAATGACAATTTTTTCCCTTTTTATGGCTAAATAGTATTTTACTTTGTGTGTATGCCGCATTTTCTTTATTCATTCAACACTTAGGTTGATCTTGTATCTTGGCTGTTGTGGTATCTGTTCAACATACTTTTCCTTTGGATATATACCAAGTAGTGGGATTGCTAGATCACTTGAATCTTGGTATGCATCAGAGTGTGCACATGGAAGAGAAACCATGGAGGTATGGGAAGGGTTGTATGTGTTTCATTGGAGAGAAACCTTAGTAATGTGATATGTGTCGTGAAGTCTTTCCTCTGTCTTCATGAGTACAGGCATCTGAGAGTTCACAAAGGAGAGAAACAGTAAAAATATGAAGCATGTGGTACACACTTCAGTTTGAGTTCATGTCTTGTAATTTACCACAGAATCCATTTATCACAGATTATACATTATACATCCAGTCTCGTAGGGGGGAAAAACACTTATTTAAGTTAAAGTCAGTAGTTCTTCCATCGCTTAGCGTCATACTCCAGTGGTCCCAGGACCACTGTAGCAGAGAACTTTTATAAGTGGTGCAATGGGGCTTCATTCAGAAGTTTGACAATTATAGTTATCATTTCAGTAGACACCTTCGTCTGTTCAGGCATTTACAAAACTCTGATAATGGACATACCAAAATTGATGTCTGTTAGAACAAGATATATGTGTATCTTTGTTTTCTGCGGCATCTTCACAGCCTTAACACTGATTAGCACTTTGTGTGTTCAGTATGTGTTAAATGAATCAAAAAGAGAAAGCTTAATATTTTAAAATTGTATCCAAAAGGGGAAACATGAGTTGAAATGCAGAATACACTCAGTACTGAAATCCACAGTATTTTGAATTATTGCACTTGGCTAGGGATTCCCCCATCCTCTGTTCTGAAGTTGGACTCTTATTTTTTGCAGTTCTATTGTTCATTGGTTGTACGCAGTATAAATTCAAAACTGTCTTTTGTAATGTTTCTCCTAGTACAGGCTGAAAGGTATTGTTCACTTTGCAATAACAGACCACTGCATATTTTACAATTTAAAATTTTCAACCGTGTTAAGGCAAGATTTATAGTAACACTTTTAAAGTATCAGATGTAAGTAACATTGACAAAAATGTCCTTAGTTCTGAATTGATCATGGTTTGTGATTCTGCGTTTCCTTTCAGGCTTTGATATGATTGCCTTCTAATTGCTAACCATTTCTTTCATTAAACTTGTCAGGTAGAAGCTATGCCAAATTTGAAGGACATCTTTTGTCAACCTCCTTACCTGACATTCTTTCCCTGTCTTGTGAAATACCACAAGAAACTTATTGGAGTTCAGTAATTTTATAAAATGTATTTATTATTGGGGCAGGAGTAACATTTACACACTCTATATTGTTGGCAGGAAAAATAGGTCTTTTGGAAAGCAGTATCTGTGAGAATGTATATGGTACGACTGTTTGATCTGGAAATCATAGGAAATTATGATTATGAAATTAAAACTCTGAAAAGTAGAAGACCACATTGATGTTGCTCCATTTTTTTTTTTTTTTT
>NW_012149952.1:1333426-1336884 GCF_000956105.1 Propithecus coquereli
TGTACAGAGGTGCCCGTCTTCGGTACATTTCAGTTTATCTTCCAAATCATCAATTGCCTTTTCCAGCTTGGCTATCCATCTCTCAGCAAACTTAGCACGGGTCTCTGCCTCCTTGAGTTTATCAGTAAGAATCTTTATCTCTTCCTCATGTTTGCCTTCTTTTTGAGAATACTTTTCTTCAGCAGCCCTCAGACACTTCAGGTTTTGGTCCATCCGTCTGATTTTCTCATCCATCTCTCGGCAACGGGACTCTGCCAGCGCAGCTGGTTCCTCTGTGCGTCCCAAGTCTCCTTCAATAATCACCAGCTTACGAGCCACCTCTGCATATTTCCCATCTGCCTCTTCTGCGGTATGTTTAGCTCTTTGAGTTGGATTTCCTGGAGATCCATCTTTTCTTCATCATTTAAGGCCTGGTTTTCAATCACCTTCATACCTCTCTCTCTCTCAGCAGCAGCTTTTTCGCTTCCTCTACCTTTTGCAGGGCAGTGGCCAGGCGCCCCTGAGCACGATCCAGCTCCTCTTCAACCGGCTGGATCCTGCGGTTCAAGGAGGCCACCTCAGCCTCAGCCTGTTCCCGGGCCCGCCTTTCTCCCTCCGCTTCCCGCCGGAGGCGCTCGGCTCTGCCCTCTGCATCATCAGCCCGCTGTTGCAGAACCGGGATCTTGCGCTGCACCGCCTCCATGGTGGTGATCCCAGCCACGGTGCCTACCCCGCTCCTGCTCGCGCTCCGTTCCTGCCTCAGTTAAAACGTGCTCTGTCACCTACAGAATCCTCCTCAGTACTACTGCAATAAATCATAAGCTTCGGGTGACATATTGATGATAATGCCAAGCTCTTCAACGGTTATACTTGCGTTGAGATACTGAGCAATTTACTAACTTACCTGAAATTTGGTGTTTCTGCATCTAAAGTGGGGATATTAATACTACGAAAACTTTAAATGTAGTAAGAGTTTTTACATGAGAATATAGCTTCCCCATTGGCCCTCTCAAATGGTGGTGGTTTTTCCTGCCAAACCAGTGGCATCACAGCATCTGGAGTAGGGGCTGGTACCTTCCCCGCTCCTCACTGCCCCTCCCAAGCCATTCTTTGTCCATCTTTTAAACTCTTAGTTTTGGCCTCATGTTGTCAGCTTATGCTAACCAGTAGCTTCCTTTGAGTCATCTACCGACCGCTAACCAGTCACTCTCATTCATTCCTTGAAGATCGTATCTCCTCGCTTGTTCCCTTTCCAATAATACTCTTGTCATAACTGGAGGCATTTAGGCTTCAGGAAGTCGTGTCTAGACAGTACTTTCGCTTGAGGACTCACGAAGAGATAAGGATGCCTCTCAATTTAACAGTCCACGGTACTGGCCAGGCGCTCGGGGGCTCTGGGATTAGTCCCCCTTGGGCATTGCGGGAGGTGTAGTCTCAACACTTCCCCTTGGCAGGTGATACTGTGGACGTTTTCCTTTGGCTTTCAGAGAAACTTGGACCAAACGCTCCGTGGAATCGCGGGCACTTTGGCGCAGGCGGGAGACCGGGGAATTCTGGGAAGTGTAGTCCAGACGCTCTGTGGAGTCGCGGGCACTTCCGGTCCCCGGGCGTGGGTTGCGCTACCTTCCGTGGTAGTTTCAGATTCTTCCGTTTCTTGGGGGTCCTTCAGAATGTCTGCGGGTATGTTTAGGGTTCGCAACGACCCAGTTTGAGTAAGGGGAAAAGAAGTCTCGGCGGAGAGCGGAGGTTTGGAGGGGCGAGGGCGGCGGCGTGTGTTCCCGTCGACGGAGACCTCTTGCGTTTGGAGCTGTTCTCCGGAGCATTGGGGGGTGGCGAGGAGGGAGTTTGTCGTGACTGGGTCGTGTCGCGTGTGGCCTGTTCTGAGGGTTTCCCGGGCTCTCAGCTCGCCCAGTCTGCCTCCCTCCACCCGACTCGTGCGGTCACATTCTTAGTATAAAGGTGGGGTGGGACTTAATCTTTTCCTTGTTGTTTTTTTAAAATAAACATTTTAGAACCATCCTGATAGAATTGTTTTGGGAACTGAAAGAGGTAGTACGAACATAAGCCCCCAGAACAGTTCCTGTTAAGTGATGAGTGGTGATCTCTTAATCTCCCACGAAGCGGTCTGGTGTCCCGGTTGGGGTCAGAGCTCCAGCTGCAGTGGCCCAGGCCCTTCTCTCTGACCCCTGCAGTACGCTTTATAATCCCAGATGCCTTCTGACCCCGTTTTTGTTTGTTTGTTTGTTTTTAGGAAGGAGAGGGTTGCTTCCATCCTCCACATAGGGAAGGGAGCATTTAACTTTTACCAAAGGCGGCGACAACGTCAGGGTGTTTCACAGCTCTCCAGGCTGACTTCTCAAAGAGGACTGTGCGGAGTGACTTCTTGGTTACTGAAAGCAAAGCTCTACGTAAGTGGTACTTGGCTTTTTTATTTTACAGATACATTCACTTCAACTGAGAACGTGTAATATGTGTTCTCGGGCATGGATATTGATAATCATCAAGACTTAATTGCTAACTTTATTAAGTGCGTTTATGCCACACGATGGCTCTATGGTAGGGTACTGCTTTTTTTTTTTCCATTTTAAAGATGAGACAGAGGGAGAATGAGTTATTTGCCCATAGTCAACCCAGCTAGTAAGAAGTGGAGCTGGGGTTGGCCTGTATACATTCTGGGTTCTGAGCCTGAGTTGGTAATCTCTCGAATACATTTTCATTGAGGCATAGGAACTAGCTGGCATCAAGTGGACAAAGTAAGTTGGGACTTTATTGAAGGGACCTTGCTAGGAAGGCTAACAGGCCTTGGAATTGTCTTAAGAGTTTTATAAAATTGTGCCAACTATTTTGTTTCACTTATTGCAAATATTTCATGTTTTTGTGGAACGATATTATTGTGGAGTATTCAAAAATCAGAGCACTATGACTAGAACAAATTTTTTAATTACCCATGAATCTGGAATGTAAAGATAGCAACCGTTAAGCTTCTAACGTATTTCTTTTTAGTTTTGCTTTGTGTACATTTATATATTAGGAACATTTTAACAAAATTTTTATCATATTTTTCTTAATATTTTTCTTTTTATCTATTCAACTATGGAAATTTCCATATAATGCCAAGAGACCATAAAGTAATGAACTGCCATGTTTTATTATGCTTATCCTTATTATTCCCATTGTTAATATTCTTACGATTCTTTCCTGATATTTTATACTTAATCTTAGCCAAAAGCCTGAGAAGCGATCTTTCCTGATGTTTTAAAACTTTTTATATCATTTCAACGCTATAAAAAAGTTGCAAAAATAGTATAAGAAATTCTCATAAACTCTTTACCCAAGTTTGCCAGTTATTTACATTTTGCCTGTTTACTTTGCTGTTGCCTGTCATCCAAATACCACCATGAACGTACCTGTAACCAGAGACAGCTTAATGTAGCTCTTTGCAGCAAGGAAGCCAGCATACAGGGTGATCATGGGGTGTC
>NW_012149952.1:1337036-1338958 GCF_000956105.1 Propithecus coquereli
CTAATTTCTTTCTATTTTTAGTAGAGACGGGGTCTCGCTCTTGCTCAGGCTGGTTTCGAACTCCCGAGCTCAAACAATCTGCCCGCCTCGGCCTCCCAGAGTGCTAGGATTACAGGCATGAGCCACCGGGCCTGCCATTTTAAATGGAGAGAACGAGTATTCAACAGGAATCTGTGTGAATTGTATTAATTCCTATAATAACGTGAGCCTGATAAAATGTTGGGATAGACACACAATAAAAAGAAAAGAATGTAATGTGGGCTTTGTGAAATCAGATTCTGACCTTCATAATATAATCAAATAAAATCTTTGTGTATTTCTGGGGTTTTTTTGAGTGTACATGCATAATGTGTGAACAAATATTTTTACTGATTGTCTCTGGCAGTGAGTATTTGCTGGCATTTTTCCATTTTGTAATTTTATGCATTTTCTTTTCTCAGTGAACATAAACTTTTCCAAAGCAGTAACACAATATCCTGAAAATCACTTCATGTAAGTACATTTTTTTTTTTTTGGAGGGACTGGTTCTTTTTTTCAAAAAGACACTTGTCAATATTCAGTATCAAAACAGTCGCACTATTTATTGGTTCTCTCTTTCTCCCAGTTGGCCCCAAAGAGACCACACCAAAGGAGAGTACATTTTAAGCCAATAAGCTACAGGATGTACACCTAACAGACCTCACAGAAACCTCATCAAAAAGTGGGGATTGGGCAGGGGAAAAAAACTTGAAAAGATCAGCACACCGCCAGCCCACAAACTAGAGAGTTCTCACAGCCAGATGCGGGTGGCCAGGGTGCCCCAAACCCAAAGAAGCAAAGTTTCAAAATAATATAAAATTTTCAAAGTTTTGTACATAAGTTAGTGAAGATTTCTCCAGCACCGACTGATACAAAAGCACAATGAGATGGCACTTTGAGAGATAGCAGCTTCAGACCCAGAAAAGGGTAACGAGATGAGTTTCATACGGCTAAATCAGTGGCAAAAACGTAATTTTCTTTCAAGGAGGCAGGAGAGCGATTAAGTGGTCCACTCAAAGTAAGGGGCACATGATCCTTTCTGTGAGTTGGTTAGGAAGGGGATAGGACAAACATTTGGTCTCAGAGGTCTCACCATCTTAATTTGGTCACTTCTAATGAAAAAAATAAAACTGTCCAAAGATACCTTAAAGCTGAAAACCTGAACAGCATGCTTTTGTTGTTGTTGTTGTTGTTGTTGTTGTTTTTGGCTTACTCCTTGGGATCCCCTTTCAGGTTTGGCAGGTACTTTGTACAGAGCAACGAGGTTTCCCATAGTGATGTCTTTCCCTGGGCCCTGGTTCTCAGTAAGACAGGCCCATACCTATTTGCCTCCTCCATAGAGTGGGCAATAATGCATTAAGCTGCAAAGTCACCTTCCAAAAGTGAAAAAGGGATTAGATTGCTGCATCAGAGCTGTGGAAGTATTTGGAATGTTTACAAATGGTTGCTACACAACGACAAAAGTAGTTACAAAATGTGTACATCACAACATGCTTTTAAAGACATTTTGCATTGTGCTCACATTCCCTTAAATGTTCCCAAAGGTCCTCAGCCTCTAGCCCACCTGGAATCTCTGGGAAGAGGCAGAGACAGTTTCGTGAAAAAGATGTGGTGGGTGGGGTGGAGGATGGAGGGGGACGGCGAAAGGAGAAACAGCCTTCCAGTTAAAGATCAGCCCTCAGTTTAAAGGTCAACTTCGGGCAGGCCGGCCTCAGGCGGAGTCAGGTCAGAGGGAGAAGCAGCGGCAGGGCGGGACTGGGGTGCTCTACGTCTCATTCAGGTCAAGCAGAGTCTGGTCCAGCATCCTCGTGTACAGAGGTGCCCGTCTTCGGTACATTTCAGTTTATCTTCCAAATCATCAATTGCCTTTTCCAGCTTGGCTATCCATCTCTCAGCAAACTTAG
>NW_012149952.1:1341843-1346014 GCF_000956105.1 Propithecus coquereli
CTCAACTTTGTTCACTTGGCCAGAGTGATGTCTTTCAGATTTGTCCACCGTAAAGTGACTTTTTTATTTAAGAAAATAAGAAAGTTTTGGCCAGGAGCAGTAGCTCATGCCTCTAATCCTAACACTTTGAGAGTCTGAGGTAGGAGGATTACTTGAGGCCAGGAGTTTGACACCAGCCTGAGCAACAGCAAGACCTCGTCCCTAAAATAAAAATATTAACCAGGTGTAATGGCATGCTCCCGTAGTCCCAGCTACTCAGGAGACTAAGGCAGAAGAATCACTCGAACCCAGGAGTCTGAGGTTGCAATGGGCTATGATGACGCCACTGCACTCTAGCCCTGGTGATAAGACCCTGTCTCAAAACAAAAAATAATACTAATAAAGTTTCTTATGGGGAGATATCTTATTAGTGGGCATTCTCCTGTAAAGATGAGCTTCTACCTCTCCCCATTTATTCATTCATTTGTTCAACTATATTCTATCACTATGGACTCAGAATTGAGTCTTGATGAGTTAAATGGCACATAGATTAACAATTATTTTTTCCAACTTTATTCAAGTGCATTTTACATATCATGGCATTTACCCATTTCATGTGTACAATTTATTGAACTTCAGTAATTTTGTGGAGTAGCCATCACCATAATTCAATTTGGATAATTTTGTCTCCTAATTGGGCTCCTTGTGCGCATTTACAATTCTCATTCTCACTCCAAACCCCATCAACAAGTAATGTACTTTCTCTCTTTGTTCTGGGCATTTCATATAAGTGGAATCATACCATCTGTGGTGTTTTTTGTTACCGACTTCCTTCATTTCACGTTACCAGTCTTCATGCATGTTGTAGCATGACTCAGTCCTTCTTCCTTTTAATAGTTGAATAACATTCCATTGTATGGATGTGCCACAATTCGTCTACCTGTATACCCATAGGAAAATTATTTGGGTTGTTTGCAGTTTGGGTCATTGTGAATAATGCTGCTGGGAGCGCTCGTGTGCTAATGCACAATACACATCCATGTTGGTGGGCAGCATCCTTGGCCACCCTTTCATGTCTCTTTTTCTGCCTTCTGTGTTACTTTCCAGGCATGATTCTGCCTTCCCAGGAACTGTATAACTCAGGACTCTGCAAATTCCCCAAAGTAGGAGGAAAAATGTCCACATTCAAGGTGAGTAAGGTTTGCTTCTCTTGTTAAAGTTCCATCTCACTACTTTAGATTGTAGTTTGTGCCTTGAGTGTACAGAGGAACCACTGCATAGCTGTCCCACAAAGGTCACCATAAGTTTGTTAGTTTGCCACATATTAAAAGTGGTAACACCCGGGGTTCAAATTTGAAAGAGGAAGATAATGGACATTATCAAGTACAGTTGGGACTTCATTGCTATATGTTGGCAATTGGCAAGATTCATTAAATCTTAATTCGTTTTGGCCGAAACGCAGCATTTAGAATCCTAGAGGGTTACTCACAAGTAGGCTCAGTGAGTACTTAAAGTAGAAGTACAGGACTTCTCTTTCATTGTTTCACTTTTGGTGGAGCTCAGGAAAATCAGTGTGTGTCATTGTCAGGATACAGATAGAATGAATGGGAAATCTACACATTGACCTATGTCAGTGTCTTTCAACATCCAGAACACCTTCACACCCATCCCTTCTGCCTGTGCAGTGCCTCCTCTCTCCCAGCAATCATTGGTCATAAGATTGAGATCAGTATGTTGGATGTTGTAGGAGGCAGTGACATTTGAGGACGTGGCTGTGGTCTTCACCCAGGAGGAGCTGAGTCTCCTGGAACCTGGCCAGAGGAAGTTGTACCGAGATGTGATGCTGGAGAACTTCAGGAACCTGCTGTCAGTGGGTGAGGAAAAATAGTCACTCTGTGTAATGGAACATCAGGTCTCAGGACTGACTTTTTATCCTAGGATGTTTAAGTTTGAGTATTCAGTGGGAATTTAAATTTCTAGTAAATTTTAGCTGGTTTTTACTTAGAATGTGTTGGGATTAAGCATGTATTTTGCATGTTCACAGAGCATCAGCCATTCCTACAAGATACATTCCACGTCCTAAGGGAAGAAAAGTTTTGGATGATGAAGACAGCAACCCATAGAGAAGGGAATTCAGGTAAGAACCAAGCAACTGTGTGTCATTGTACGTGACTCTTCTATCTGTTTACTTCTGTCCATTCTCATTTCCCTTGTCCTGGTCTAAGTTGCCTGACCTCTTTCCTGGCTTATAACAACTGCCCTCCCAGCTGATTGCCTTTCTCCCACCCTCCCATCTGTTCCCTAGGCAGTATGCTTGGGGCAGTGGGGGCCATGGTGCCAGGCGGCTTTTCAGTGGTGTGTACAGGTGTAGGCTTTGGAAGAGAGGACAGAGTTATCCCTAGGCCCCCAAATAGTGTGCTATACCAGTGGCAGACAGCCCGGGTTTTTGTCAGATCTCTCGTTTTTGCATGAGGCAACATATGGCACTGGACAATCCCTAGGCCCCTGGGTGGCATGCTTGGGCACTGGGAGAGGTGGACTGAGCGAAGCAGGCTTGTCCTAAGGCCCACATGGGCATAGGCTGTGGTGGGTGGTGCAGAACATTCCCCAGGCCCCAAACCTCTAGGGAGCATCATCCATTGATGGCAGAGGCGATAGCAGCAGAACACAGGAAACTCCTTCCTCAGGGCACGTACAAGTGTGCTGCAGCCCTGCTGCTGGCGGGCACGGTTGCTGTTAGTTGGCAGCTGCCCCAGGCAGGCAGCTTTCAAGATCTGGTGAGTACATACTCTGGCTCCCTTTGTATGGGGGGGGGCAGCCTTCCCGGTGTGCTCTACCCTCCCACCCCGTTCCCCAGAGTGTAGGACACACACTGTATGGCCTAGAGGGCTGGGAACTTGCCATACTGTTGGGTCCAACTGGTGTTGCTCTATTGCAACCCTCTGGGTAATCGTGGGGTGATGTCAGTGGGGCTCCAGGGATATGGAGATACAGGGGCTGTTGGATCCCAGGGCAAGACGCAGTCTGGTGGGGGTGGGGCTCTCAAGATAGTGCCATCATGCAGCTGCTTGAATCTCTGGAATTGTGTGGGACCCGGTGTCAGCTCACTCTCTGGAACAGTGCCCTTTGCCGGGCCCCCGGGCATTTCCTTTTCTTGGCTTCGGGGTTTTGGGTTTGGGGTTTTTCCCTTGTTTGGGTTTGTGGGGTTCCTTGTTGGGATTTTAACCTCTTGGGGACTTTTTACTTAACCTTCTCTAGCGGTGGGGAACCTCTCTGGGCTGTCAGCCAATGATAGCCAGGACGGCTGCCTTGCTTCGCTCTCCTTCCATGCCTCGTGTGTTTCTTGTCACCTCTCTGCTGAATTCCAGTGATCTCTCTTAGATGCTATTCGATGTGTTATTATCTACTCACTGTTTTGGCTCTTCTTTGTGGAGCCAAGTGCTGGGTTTCTTTAATCAGCCGTCTTGAAGCCCTCCTACCCTAAAAGCTCCTTCTGATTCAGATTTTATGAGTTACATAATTTACCATGCAAGGTTTTATACTAGGAAATAAGTGAAATAGTAACAGGTTAACTGTATGTATCATATTATTAATTCTTTAAATAAAGTCTTTTGTTTCTGCCACATATTTCAAATATCAGACTTGGTATGGTTCTAAATTGGTCTCATGCAAACCACAGAACATGTCGCACTTGGAAAACACAAACTGCACATTCTCTGTATTCGTTAAAGTTTCATGCCATGTCCTAAATGCGAAATCCTGATAACACCAAACAGAGGGTTCATTTATCTACTCTTTTATTAATAATTTTGTGTCTTTATAGTAGGCAAGGTCCAAACTGAGATGGAGACTGTTCCAGAAACAGGACCACATGAAGAGTTGTCCTGCCAGCAGATCTGGGAACAAATTGCAACTGACTTAACCAGGTCTCAAGACTCCATGATAAATAGCTGTCAGTTCTCCAAACAAGGTGATGTCCCCTACCAGACTGAGGCAGGACTTATTCACATACAACAGAAAACTTGCCAGCATAAAGAAAGTAAACAATTCTTCAGTGATGTCTTTGTCTTTGATCTTCAGCAGCAATTACACTCAAGAGAGAAGTCTCATACATGTGATGAGTGTGGAAAGAGTTTCTGTTACAGATCAGCTCTTCGTATTCATCAGAGAGTCCACGTGGGAGAGAAACTCT
>NW_012149952.1:1348869-1350833 GCF_000956105.1 Propithecus coquereli
CCAAACCAAGGTACAGCTTCCATGTATTGATTAATGATTTTACATGTAATTCCTGTCTCCGAACTGTAACCGAATCACAGCAAGACCATTTGCTCAAGGCTTCTTTGGTGTGGCTCTCTGGGCAGTGGTGGCACATAATTCGGCTGAGAATAAATTTGTTTAAATTCTTTTACAGAGTTTGGGTTCTTTTCTGGTGACCGAAACATGCAGCAGAAATTTGGGCTGTGACAACAGCAGTCTCACTCTGTGCAGACTCAAGTTGGCCATATTGGTTGCAACCAATTTCAGCCAGTATTATTTTAACAAGCTCAGGGTGTTTCAGCATTTCAGCAAGTTGTTTCTTTTATCTGCCATCCTGGAAGCTCAAGAATTTGTTACTCACTGGTTTTTTTTTTTTAACTCTTTGGAGCATAGCTTCATATTAAATATTTTCTTTTGGGGACTCACGGAGAGCTAATGACCCAACTCTCAGTTTTAACAGTAAACACATTATCGATTAGTGCCACTTGGGCACTGCGGTAAGTGTAGTCAAGGAGCTCCGGGTACTCGTGAAACTTCCCTAGAAGGGTGACACTATGGATGTCTTTCCTTCAGTATTCACAAGACTATGCTCCAGACTCTGTGGGGTCGCAGTCGCTTCTACTACAGCAGAGGGAACCGGGGGATTCTGGGAAATGTAGTCCGAATGCTCTGCGGCGTTACAGTGACTTCTGCTCAAGAGGCGGGATCCACGGAATTCTGGGAAGTGTAGTCCAGACGCTCTGAGGCGACTCAGGCACTTCCGCTCCAGGAGAGTGAGGTTACCACCGTTTTTGTCAGTGGTAGTTTAGGGGAGTTCCGTATCTTGCAGGCCTATCTAAATTCCCTGGATCTACGCTTTGGATCCTCGCCGAATTGGTGATCGATTTAGGGGAAAAGAAGTCTCGACGGAGAGTGGAGGTTTGGAGGTGCGAGGGCGGCGGTTTGCGATCTCAGCGCAGCCTTGTGGTGTTTGGGGCTGTCCTTCCGTGCCCGGGGGAGCTTGGAACTTGGTCTTGTGCCGTCTCGCCTGGTTTTAGGGTTTTCGTGACTCTGAGAGCCCCCTCCATCTGCCTCTCTCCACCCCACGCGTGAGGCCAGGTAACAGGATAACGTTGGGGTATTATTAATCTCCCTGTACCTCCCATTACTGTTCTTTAAAATGGGGATCTTAGGAGCACCTTATTATAATAAAATTGTTCGGTAGTTGAACGAGGTAGTTAAAATGAAAGCTTTAAAACAGTTCCTGCAACGCGATGAGTAGAGATCTCTTGTTACTGTTAATTTGCCGGGAAGCAGTCAGGTCCCCCGCTTGGGGTCAGAGCTGCAGTGGCCCTGGCCCTTCTCTCTGATCCCTGCAGGGCGCTGGATAATTCTGGACGCCGTCTGATCTCTTTTTGGGAAGGAGAGGGTTGCTTCCATCCTCCGTGAAGGGAGGGGAGCATTTACCTTTCATTGAGGGCGGCGACATGGGCTATTTCGCAGCTTTCTCTTTCCGCAGCCTGACTTTTCAAAGAGAACTGCAAGGCGTGACTTCTTGGCTACTGAAAGCGAAGCTCTCCGTGAGCGGTACTTGGCTTGTTCCTTTTACAGAGATGTTCACCTCAGCTGAGAATGTGTAGCACGTGTCCTCGGGCATGAGTGTTGATAATAATTAAGTCTTAATTGCTAACATTATTCTGAGGGTTTTACTAAATAAATACGTTTATGGCTTTGTGGAGAGGTCCTGCTTTTTTTCCTTTTAAAGATGAGCGTGAGACACAAAGCACATTAGTCACCTGCTAGTAAGAGGGAGCTGGGTTTGGGACCTGGGCAGTCTGGGTCCTGACCCTGAGTTGATAATCTCTTGAATACATTTTCGTTGAAGTGTAGGAACAAATAGCTGGAAGCAGGTGGGGAAAATTAAATTAGGACTTGATTGAAAAGGACCGTGAGAGCAAGGCTCA
>NW_012149952.1:1350883-1353653 GCF_000956105.1 Propithecus coquereli
CATGAAGAGTTGTCCTGCCAGCAGATCTGGGAACAAATTGCAACTGACTTAACCAGGTCTCAAGACTCCATGATAAATAGCTGTCAGTTCTCCAAACAAGGTGATGTCCCCTACCAGACTGAGGCAGGACTTATTCACATACAACAGAAAACTTGCCAGCATAAAGAAAGTAAACAATTCTTCAGTGATGTCTTTGTCTTTGATCTTCAGCAGCAATTACACTCAAGAGAGAAGTCTCATACATGTGATGAGTGTGGAAAGAGTTTCTGTTACAGATCAGCTCTTCGTATTCATCAGAGAGTCCACGTGGGAGAGAAACTCTGTAAGTGTGATGTGTGTGGTAAGGCATTCAGTCAGGGCTCACCTCTGCAAGCTCATCAGAAAGTTCACACTGGAGAGAAACCATTCAAATGTGAGCAGTGTGGGAAAGGCTTCAGTTGTAGATCAGAACTTTATGTTCATCGCAAATTACACACTGGAGAGAAACCTTATAATTGTGAGGAGTGTGGAAAAGGCTTTGTTTGTAGGCAAGATCTTTATAAGCATCATATGTACCATGCAGGAGAGAAACCATATAATTGTAAAGAATGTGGAAAGAGCTTCAGATGGTCCTCAAGTCTATCGAGACATCAGCGTATCCATACTGGAGAAACACCATTTGAATGTGGGAAGGGATTTTATACGAATTCACGACGCTATTCCCATCAGAGAGCCTACAGTATAGAAAAGTCATACAAATGTAAGAAATGTGGGAAGGGCTACATTAGTAAGTTTAATCTTGACTTGCACCAGAGAGTCCACACGGGAGAGAGACCTTATAATTGTAAGGAATGTGGGAAGAGCTTTAGCTGGGCCTCAGGCATTTTGAGACATAAGAGACTCCATAGTGGAGAAAAACCATTCAAATGTGAAGAGTGTGGCAAGAGATTTACTGAGAGTTCAAAACTTCATTCTCATCAGAGAGTTCACACTGGGGAAAAGCCATACAAATGTGAGGCGTGTGGAAAGGACTTCAGATGGGCCTCAACTCACCTCACTCATCAGAGACTCCACAGCAGAGAGAAACCATTCAAATGTGAGGACTGTGGGAAGAGCTTTGTGCATAGTTCATACCTTAAAGACCAACAAAGAGACCATAGTGGGGAAAAACCGTACAAATGCGAAGACTGTGAGAAAAGTTATAAGAGGCGCTTGAATCTTGATATGCTTTTATCATTATTTTTAAATGATACATAATTATACATATTTATGGGGTACACTGTGATATTTCAGTATCTATATACAGTGTGTAACGATCAAATGAGTGTAATTAGCATATCCATCACCTCAAACATTTATCATTTCTTTGTTTTGGGAACCTTCCAAATTTGCTATTCTGGCTATTTGAAAATAAACACTAAATTGCTGTTAATTATAGTCACCTTGCAGTGCTATAGAATGCTAGAATTTACTCCTCCTAATGAGCTGTACTTTCGTATCCGTTAACCGAGCCATGCACCCTTCCCTACTTCTAATAGTCACGCTATTCTCTACTGCTATGAGGTCAACATTTTAGCTTTCACATATGAGTAAGAATATGTAGTATTTATCTTTCTATGCCTGGCTTATATCACTTAACATAATTTCCTCCAAAGCTCACCTGTGTTACCACAAATGACAGAATTTTGTTCTTTTTTATGGCTAAATAGTATTCCATTGTGTATATATGCCACATTTTCTTTACTCATCTGTCGATGGTCACTTAGGTTGATTCCATATTTGGCTGTTGTGAATAGTGCTGCAATAAACATGGGACTGCACATATCTCTACTATAGTGATTTTCTTTCCTTTGGATATATACCCAGTAGTGGGGTTGGTAGATCACTTGAATCCAAGGATCTACAAGGGAGAAAAACCATGGAAGTGCAGGGAGTATGGTATATGTTTTGATCAAGTCTCAAGTCTTCAATTTCAGAGTGTCTGCACTGGAGAGAAACCTTAGGAATGTGATGTGCATGGTAAAGTCCTCACTTGGTTTTAACAGCCATGAGCTCACAGCTCAAGTCTATTGAGAGACATCAGTGTGTACACAGAGGAGAAACATGATTTGAAAGTGGGAAGCTGTCTGAGGGGAGAAACATTAAAAACAAGAGACCTGGTTGGCACTTCAGTTTGAGTTCATATCTTATAGTTTATCACAGAATCCATGCTGGTGACAAATTTCACATAGCCGGGCATAGTGGCATGCATTTGTAGTCCCAGCTACTTGGGAGGCTGAGGTGGGAGGATCACTTAAGCCCAGAATTTCAAGACCAGCCTGGGCAATATGGTGAGACCTCATCTCTTAAAAAAAAAAAGAAAGGAAAAGAAAAAATTAAAAAATTTAGCCTTATAGGAGGGAAAACATTTTTTGATAAGTCAGTGTTTCAGCACTAGCTCACCATATCCAGTGGTCCTGGGACACATAATGAAGAAAACTTGTATGGGTGAACTAAGGGCTTCGTTCAGAAATTTGACAGTTAATACGTATCATTCAGGAGACAGGTCTTAAAGAGAATAAGAGTGTGTTCAGCATTTACAAATCTCTAATGATAGTCATGCCAAAATCAATGTCCACTAGAATGTAAACTCCATGAGGGCAGAGTTTTTGTTTGCTGTGAATCTCTACAACCTTAACATTGCTGCTTGAGAGGTTGAGGTGGGAGCATTGCATGAGCCCAAAAGTTCAAGACCGGCTGGGCGGGGTGGCTCACGCATGTAATCCTAGCTCTCTGGGAGGCCGAGGCGGGC
>NW_012149952.1:1357528-1359969 GCF_000956105.1 Propithecus coquereli
ATGTATTTCACGTTTAGGTTCAGATTATGCGTTGTTGGTGGGGATACCACCATCCACTGTTGGTGAAGGGTCCTTTTCATTGCAACGTAACAGGGGCCAATAATGTCAGTTTGTCTTATTATTGGTGATCTCAATTTTGTTCACTTGGCCAGAGTTACGTCAGATTTCTCCATTGTAAAGTTACTATTTAATACTTTTTTTTCTTAATGAAGTTTTTTATGGAGACATCCATTTATTAGTGGGCGTTCTACTGTACAGATGACCTTCCCCTTCTCTTCCATTTGCTTATTCATTCATTCGTTCTGACTCAGTATAGAGTCAGAATCCAATTTTGATTTCAGTAACATGTAGCTGAGCAATTATTTTGCCCAACTTTATTGAGGTGTATTTTACATACCATAAAATTTATCCATAGTATGTATGTGTACAATTCAATGATCTTTAGGAACTTTACTGAGCAGAATAACCATCACCATAATTCACTTTAAATCACTTTCAACCCACACTTAGACTTTGCATGCCCATTTATTGTTAATTCTCTTTTTCACCTTACATATGCAGGGACCACCTACCTACTTTTTCACCATATACACTTTCCTACTCTGGAATTTCATAGAAGTAGAATCGTACAACCTCCAGTTTTCTGGGAGTGGCTTCTTTAACTTAGTATAATGTTCTCATGGTTCATGCATGTCATACGATGAGTCAGTACTTCATTCCTTTCATTTCCAAATTAGATTCTATCATATGGATGTGTCACAATTTGTCTATCGATTTACTTATAGATAAAGTATTTTGGTTGTTTGCACTTTTGGGTTATTATGACTAATGCTGCTGTGAATATTCTCCTGCTAATTCACAATACACATCTGTATTGGTGGGCGACCTCCCAGGCCACCCTTTCTTGTATGTTTTTCTGACATCTGTGGCACTTTCCAGGTACTATTCTGCCTTGCCACAAACTGCATAACTCTGGACTCTACAAATTCCCAGACGTTGGATGAAAAATGAGCACGTTCAAAGTGAGTAAGACTTGCCTCTCTTCGCGTTAAAATCCCATCTCACTATTCAGATTGTCACGTTTTTCTCTGTGTTGGGAAGACTCAGGGAGAACAACAGGCATTTGAGAACCTGTTGTTTTTCGTTCTAGTTTTCCTGTATTAATATTTTTGTGAGGTAGAGAAAATAATAGGAATGGATTTTCATTTTACTACTTTCCTATTCACAAGTTAGCTGTTTTTCATCTTCTTTTACTCTTCCTCATGTACATTTATAGCTATTTGTATTGAAGATGTTCATGTAATTTAAATTGTGCTCCTTTTATTTAATATTATATAATGGTCTTTTTTTTAGTGGTTGCATTCTTTTAAACTTCTTTCCCTTACAGACACTAGGAGCTCCATTTTGAAAGGGTACTTGTGACCTGTGCCACCCTCTCTGGTTTGTAGATAGAATATCCACGTGTGGTCCAGCACAATAGGCTGTATCTGCTGCTTCACACAAGTATTACTGCAGGTTTATATGTAAGAAAAGCTAGATTCTGTTTCTCCCACGCCTGAGTTGTGCCTTGTGTATATTTTATTTAGTAGTCTTTTCTTCTTTATTTATATTTTAAGGAGTTTGACCAAAGGAGTAGTTAACCATCATTTAAAATGTCCAGTAATAGTAGAAGATTTGCCAGTCACTTGTGTTCTGTTACTGCGTTTATTCCACCAAGCAGCTGGATGAGACAGTTCTCATCCTCATCTTCCTTTTACACCTGTGAAATATGAGAAACGTGGTCAGGTTCAGACAGGAAACCAAGTGTCAGGAATGTTAGCTGTTCTGCTCAACTGAAAGAGAGACAAGAAGAAAGAGAGAATTCTCCCTGGAGGGGCCTGTGCCCAGTATTGTAGGTGTCTGCAGTGCCCTGTTGACTAATGACATCTACACATGGCACGGCTCTTCCCTGTCCCCACCTTGGGGTGACCACTTCTCTTCCTGATATGGCCCCTCCTCAGGTGCGTGCAGAGCTCCAGGTGCCCAGGTACAACAATGACCACAATCGTTATAGAAAATCTTGAAATTCCTTATGCAAAAGATACCTTACAAAATGTTACCAGAAACTATAACAACTTTGGGCAAAAAAGGTTTACCACTTAGTTATCTAAAAAAGACACAGTCTAAAATAAGAACCTTATGCACAGAGTAGAGAATAGAGAAAAAAAAGTCAAAGGCATGTGGATAACAGATATTTACAGGCACGTTTAAAGGAGAACTAGAGATGGCCAATAAATATTTGAAAAGGTGATGGTATTATTTATACTCAAGTGAGACTAATAAAATGAATTTTTCCTAATCAGATTACCAAAATCCTGGGAAAATTGGTAATTTGCTCTTGGCTGTGCAAAGAAAAATCGGAGAACATGTATCCTCTTGCAAGATCACAGAGTTTGGTGAAC
>NW_012149952.1:1362007-1367651 GCF_000956105.1 Propithecus coquereli
TTTTGGATAATGAAGACATCAACCCCTAGGGAAGGGAATTCAGGTATGAACCAAACAACTGTGCATCTTTGTATGTGACTCTCCCATCTGTTTACTTCTGTCCATGTCCAATTCTGTTGCCCTGGTCCAAATTGCCAAACCTCTTTCCTGGATTATTACAGCCACCTTCCTGTTGGTTGCCTTTTTCCCACCCTTCCCACCCTGGTATCTGTTCTCCTCATAGCAGCCAGGTGACCCTTAGGAACTGTAAGTCAGATTGCCATTCCTGGGATCAACAGCCTTTTTGGCTTCTTATTTTTATTAAAGTTATGACCTCTTTCTTTGGCTTTTACAGACCCTGCGCTGTGCTGTTCATCCCCCCACTGCCTCTCTGACTACACTTCCTGTCCTTTCTTGCTGTCTTTTCCAGACACATTGTCCTCCCTGCTATTTCTGTGTCTTGCCGAGGACACTGTATTGCCTGTTCCTGGTAACCAGTTATCACAAACTTAGTGGATTAAACAACAAACATTTCTTATTTTTCTGTTCTTTAGGCCTGAAGTCTGGTGAATCTCACTGGACTTAAATCTAATTGTCTGTAGGGCTTCATTTTTTCTGAGTGTTCTGGGGCAGAAGAAACCTATCCTTTGGTTTACCTGGATGCCATTGCAGGTATCCAGGGACTGTGCACATTCCTCAACTCTTACTTCCCTTCCTCCATCTTCAAAGGCAGCCACTTTGTATCTCTGACCGTTCATTCCTCCATAGTCATAGAGTAGCTTCCTCTGCTATTCTGCCTATGCCTCTGTCTTCTACCTTTCAGGTCCCGTGTGATTATTTTGGTCACTCCTGGATATCCCAGGGTGAGCTTTTTATTTTTTGGCCTATACCTCTCAGATTGAGGATAAGACTCAGACCTCTTTTTACTGAGGTTAATTTCTTCACTTCATAAGGATACACAACATAAACTAAAATATATAAAGTATTGATTATGTTATTGTTTCTCCTTAAAGTTCCCTTTGAATCATATTTCATTATGTACGTACTTATTAGTTACATAATTTACCATGCAAGCTTATTAGTTACATGATTTACCCTGCAAGGTTTTATTTCTACCAAGAGTTTAAGATAGGAGACTTGGCGTGCTTCTGAATTGGTCTCATACAGTGCAGAGACCATGGTGCACTTGAAAACACTATCTGAACATACCTTGTATTCATAAAAGTTTCATGCCATGTCCTAACTGGAAATTTGATAATACTGAATAAAGGCTTCACTTGTCCATGTTTCTTAATTCTGTTTTCTGATAGGAGACAAAATCCAAACTGAGATGGAGACTATTCCAGAAGCAGGATCACATGAAGAGTTGTCCTGCCAGCAAATCTTGGAACAAATCGCAAGTGACTTAACCAGGTCTCAGTTCTCCACACAAGGTGATATGGCCTGCCAAGTTGAGACAGGACTGTCTATTATTCACATAGGAGAGAAACCTTACCTGGGTCATGAGAGTGAACAGTCCTTCAGTGATATCTCAATCTTTGACCTTTATCAACAATTACACTCAAGAAAGAAGTCTTATACATGTAATGAGTGTGGAAAAAGCTTCTGTTATAACTCAGCTCTTTGTATTCATCAGAGAATCCACATGGGAGACAAACTCTATAATTGTGATGTGTGTGGTAAAGAATTCAGTCAAAGCTCATATCTGCAAATTCATCAGAGAGTCCACACTGGAGAGAAACCATTCAAATGTGAGCAGTGTGGGAAAGGCTTCAGTCGTAGATCAGGACTTTATGTTCATCGCAAATTACACACAGGAGAGAAACCTTATAATTGTGAGCAATGTGGTAGGGCCTTCATTCATGATTTCCAGCTTCAGGAACATCAGAGAATCCATACTGGGGAGAAACCATTCAAATGTGATATATGTTATAAAAATTTTCGTAGTAGATCAAATCTTAACAGGCATTCCATGGTTCACATGCAGGAGAAACCATTCAGATGTGATACATGTGGTAAGAGCTTTGGTCAGAGATCAGCTCTTAATAATCATTACATAGTCCACACTGGAGAGAAACTATACAGATGTGAAGAGTGTGGAAAAGGTTTCATTCGTAGGCGAGATCTTTATAGACATCAGATGGACCACACAGGGGACAAACCATATAATTGCAAAGAATGTGGGAAGAGTTTCAGATGGCCCTCAGGTCTTTCAAGACATCAGCATGTGCACAGTGGAGAAACACCTTTCAAATGTGAAGAGTGTGGGAAGGGATTTCATACGAATTCACAACGCTATTCCCATCAGAGAGCCCACAGTGGAGAAAAGCCATACAAATGTGAGGAATGTGGAAAGAGTTACAAAAGGAGGTTGGATCTTGACTTTCATCAGAGGGTCCACAGAGGAGAGAAACTCTATAAATGTAAGGAATGTGGGAAGAGCTTTGGCTGGGCCTCCTGTCTTTTGAATCATCAGAGAATCCACAGTGGAGAAAAACCATTCAAATGTGAAGAATGTGGGAAAAGGTTTACTCAGAATTCACAACTTTATACTCATCGTAGAGTCCATAGTGGAGAAAAACCATTCCAATGTGAAGAGTGTGGAAAAAGATTTACTCAGAATTCACAACTTTATTCCCATCGCAGAGTTCACAGTGGAGTAAAGCCGTACAAATGTGAGGAGTGTGGGAAGGGTTACAACAGTAAATTTAATCTCGACATGCACCAGAGGGTCCACACGGGAGAAAGACCTTATAATTGTAAAGAATGTGGGAAGAGCTTTAGCCGGGCCTCAAGTATTTTGAATCATAAGAGACTCCATAGTGGAGAAAAACCATTCAAATGTGAAGAGTGTGGGAAGAGATTTGCTGAGAGTTCAAAACTTCATTCTCATCAGAGAATTCACACTGGGGAAAAGCCATACAAATGTGAGGAGTGTGGGAAGGGCTTTAGATGGGCCTCAGCTCATCTAACCCATCAGAGACTCCACAGCAGAGAAAAACCATTCAAATGTGAGGACTGTGGAAAGAGCATTGTACACAATTCATACCTTAAGGACCAGCAAGGAGATTATCATGGAGAAAAACCATACAAATGTGAGGAGTGTGGGAACAGCTACAAGAGGCGCTTGAATCTTGATATGCTTTTATCCTTATTTTTAAATGATACATAATTATTACACATATCTATGGGACACATTGTAATATTTTGATATATTTATACAATGTAGCGATCAAAACAGTGGAATTAACATATTTTTTATCACTTGAAACATTTATTATTCCTTTGTATTGGAAACCTTCAAAATCTGCAGTTCTAGCTATTTGAAAATAAACACTAAATTGTTGTTAAATCACCTTGTATTGCTGTAGAATGTCAGAACTTATTCCTCTATCTAGCTATACTTTTGTATCTGTTAATCAGTTTTGGCTGTTCCCCTATTCTTCCCTACCTCTAGTAACCATAATTCTATTTTCCACTTTTATGAGGTCAACTTTTTGAGCTTCCATATAAGAGCAAGAACATATATTTATCTTTCTGTGCCTGGCTTATATTGCTTAACATAATGTCCTCTAAAGTTTTATCCACATTGCCACAAATGTCAAGATTTTGTTCTTTTTCACAACTAAATGGTAATTGTGTGTATATGCCACATTTTCTTTATTTATTCATCTGCTGGACCTTTAGTTTGATTCCATATCTTGTCCTATGTCTTGGCTATTGTGAATAGTGTTTCAATAAACATGGGAGTACAGATGTCTTTTTAACATTCTCATTTCCTTTCTTTTGTATATATACCCAGTAGTGGGATTGCTGGACCACTTTTATCTTTATATGCATTAGAGAGTACATATGGGACAGAAGCCATGGAACTGTGGATAGTATGGTATATTCTTTGATCAGGCCTGAAGTTTTCAATTTCAGAGTGTCCACAGTGAAGAGAAAACTTAATAATGTGATGTGTGTGGCAAACTCTTCACTTCTTGTGAACAAAGATGATCTCATCTGAGTTCTCACATGAGGGAAACATTAAAAATGAGAGTCATGGGGTATGCACTTCACTTTGAGTTCATATTTTATAATTTATCACAGAATCCATCCTAGTGATAAATTTCATCTGGTTTTATTGGAGGAAAAACATTCGTTTAACTTAAAGTCTGCGATTTTAGCCATATGTCACTGTATCTAGTGGTGCTGGGACCACATAAGAGAAAATGCTCATACAGGATAAAGTGAGGGCTTCATTCAGAAGTTTGACAATTATAGTTGTTACTCAGGAGACTGGCTTTAGGATAAGGGTTTGCTCAGACATTTGCAAAACTCTAATGATTGGCATTGCCAAAGTTGTGGTCCACTAGAATGTAAGTTCCCTGAAGGCAAGGTTTTTGTTTGCTGCAAAATCCCCACAATCTTACTATTGATCAGCACTTTGTAGGTATGTTCAGTACTTGGTTGTTAAATGAATCAAAAGGAGAAAATGAACGTGCACATCAGCCTTCCATTCAAATGTGATATGTAAGAGATTGAGTTTGAGAAGGCCCTGAGCCACAGGTAAGTGCCCCCGAGGCCCATGGTGACCATTTCTCCTACATTACTTTCAAAATGAGTGAACATGAAGATCAGTCATGAAATTATTGTGTTTCAGCCTCAAAAAGAAATGGAATGGTCAAAAGTGAACAGAACCAAAGGGATGATGTGAACATCCTCTTTTTGGACCAAGTTATGCATTATAGGAGTCCCAGATGAAGAGGGAAAGGGGCAGAGAGCTTATTTAAAGAAAGAAGGAGTGAAAACTTCTCAAATTTGAGGAAGACATGGACCTGCAAATCCATGAAGTTGAATGAACTTCAAATAGGATAAACCCCAAAACACATTATAATCAAATCATTGTAAGCAGAAGACAAAGGAGAATCTTGAAAGCAGCAAGATGAAAGTGACTTGTCATGTAAAAGGGATCCTGAATTAAATCATCAATATATTTCTGTGCAAACCTCTGGGTCAGATGATATATTTTAAATTGCCGGAGGGAAAAGAATCTGTGTACTGAGAATTCTACATGGAGCAAAACTATGCTTAAAAAAGATAAATAAATACTTTCCCAGATAAACGCCAACAAAATTCATTGCTGGTAGACAAGCTTTTCAAGAAGTGCTAAGTACTTCAAGTTGAAATGAAAGGATGTTAGACAATAACTTGAAATCATATGAAAATATAAACATCTACAGTAAGGGCAAGTGCATGAGTGAATATAAAACCCAGTACTGCTGTAATTTTGGTTTCTAACTCCACTTTGTCTTTTGTACAGTATACAAAAGACAAATGCATAAAAATGATTGTAAGTCTGCTAATGGAATATGGAACAATATGGAAAGGTCTAATTTATGACATCAGTAACGTGAAGGGGGAGGAGCTGTGAAGAAGCAGTGTTTTGTATGTGATTGAAGTTAAGTCTGTATCAATTTAAAACAAATCGTTGTGACTTTGGATGTTATTAATGCATGTAACCCCTATTGTAACCCTAAGGAAAATACCAATGACACATACAACAGGGGAAATAAAGGGTTTAAAATGTATCACTACAGGCTGGGCACGGTGGCTCATGCCTGTAATCCTAGCACTCTGGGAGGCTGGGGTGGGTGGATCACTCAAGGTCAGGAGTTCGAGA
>NW_012149952.1:1369291-1378453 GCF_000956105.1 Propithecus coquereli
GTCCAATTCTGTTGCCCTGGTCCAAATTGCCAAACCTCTTTCCTGTTGGTTGCCCTGCTCCCACCCTTCCCACCCTGGCTTCTGCTTTCCTCATAGCAGCCAGGTGACCCTTAGGATCTGTAAGTCAGATTGCCCTTCTTGGGTTCAACAGCCTTTATGGATTCTTATTTTTATTAAAGTTATGATCTCTTTACTTGGCTTTTAGAGACCTTGTGCTCTGCCGTTCATCCCCCACTGCCTCTCTGACTGTACCTCCTGTCCTCTCTTGCTGTCTTTTCGAGACACATTGTCCTCCCTGCCATTTCTCTGTCCTGCCAAGGATGCTGTACTGCCTGTTCCTGGTCACCAATTACCACAAACTTAGTGGATTAAACAAGAAGCTTTTATTATTTTTCTGTTCTTTACACCTGAATCTGACACATCACACTGGACTAAAATGCAGTTGTCTATAGGGCTTCATATTTACTAGGTGTTGTTGGGGAGAAACCTTTCCTTTGGTTTACCTGGATACCATGGCAGGTATCTAGGGACCGTGCACATTCCTCAGCTCTAACTTCCCTTCCTCCATCCTCAACGGCAGCAACTTTGCATCTCTGACCATTCGTTCCTCCATAGTCAAAGAGTAGCTTCCTCTGCTACTCTGCTTATGCCTCTATCTTCTACCTTTCCTGTCCCATGTGATGATTTTGGTCACTTGTGGATATCCCAGGATGATCTTTTTATTTTTCGGCTAGCTGAGTAGTGACCTTAATTGCATCTGCAACCTTGATTTTCCTTGCTGTGTAACATAATACGTTCATAGGTCCTGGGGATTGGGTGTGGACATCTTTCAGGAACCATTATTCTGTCTAGTACAGAAGCTTTTGCCTCAGAGCCCTTACTTGCTCTTCTCTCTGGTTGGAATAATCTTTTATCTCAAAACCTTCTAACCCCTCCTTAAGTTAATGCAACTCTCTGGGCAGTTGTAATATCATGAGGAAGGCCATCTCTAACTACCCTATTTAAAATGCTATTCTATTTTTACTCTTCTTATCCTGTCTTGTACTATAATCTCATATATTTTTCTACCCCATGGATTGTAATGTCTAAGAGGAGGAATTTTAGCTGTTTTGCTCATGGCTGAGCAAAGAGTCTAGAATAGTTCTGGTACATGGCGGGTATCTAAATATTTGTTATCGTGATGAATGAGTTAATGGATGGGGGGAGTTCGCTGTCTCCAGAAATCATGGAGATAGCTGTTAAAGGTGAATGACAGAGAGTGCAGATCATGTTTCTGTGCTGGGTGACTCCCATCCAATCGCAACTTTCTTAGTTTTCCTTGTGATTACATTTTTTATGTGTGCAGTTGACGTACTTCCCATGGTAACTTCTAAGCATTCTTTTTTTTTGTTTGTTTTCATCTCTGCCAATCTGTTAGGGGAAAATGATACTGGTCTTTTTTCTTTTTGTTTTTTTTTAAGAGATAGGGTCTTCCTCTGTCACCCAGGCTGGAGTGCAGTGGTGTGATCCTAGCTCAGCGGAGCTTAGAACTCCTGGGCTCAAGCAATCTTCCTGCATCAGCCTCCTAAATAGCTGGGGCGATAGGTGCGGGCCACCACGCCCAGCTAGCATTCTTTTTATGACCATCCTGATTAACATGCCTTCCCTGTGCTTTATCCTGGAGCTCTCTGTAGGGGGCATATTTAGTTCTGAGAAGAAATCTTTATTGAATGAGGATTCTGATGTCTACTTCTGAGACAGCTCGCTGACATTAGGGGAAAAAAAAAATCTCAATTTTGCGATGTCTCAATCAATAATCACCTTTCTTAGCTATCTTTCCTTTGAAACATTTACCCATGTTTTCCAGAGTCTACATGCATATCACTGCCCCCAGGTTTCTCACACCTTCTCATACTGGGGGGGAAGAATGAAGATGAGGGTGACACAAGTCACGCAACTAAACATCGCCTATGTTTCTGGTCATCTTTATTCAAAAATGTGCATACTTCTGCAGCTTTATTTGATACAAATTTAATTGTTAACTACATTGATGAATATGGTCTTTACATCATTTTTCTTTCATTTTTATAAAGACCTAGTGCTGCTTTTGGACTGGTGAACTTTATCACCTGGAAGTAATTGGGAAATTGCCCTCTCAAAATAAAAACATCCTGAAAGCTACTCTCCCATCTCCCTGAAAGCTTCTTATTTATAAGTTATAGTATATTAAATATATCCATGTACCAATGTGTACCAACAGGTACACCCTTACCTAGTAATATTTTCCAAGATTCTACCTTTGGAAATTAACTTTGCATCAGAAAAATTTACTTAATTTAGGACTTGGTAATATCCTGACTACAGGTTTTCTTTTGTTTTGTTTTGTTTTTTTTTTTATTTTTTTTGAGACAGAGTCTCACTCTGTTGCCTGGGGTAGAGTTCCGTGGCGTCAGCCTAGCTCATAGCAACCTCAAACTCCTGGGCTTATAGCAATCCTTCTGCCTCCGACTTCCAAGTAGCTGGGACTACAGGCATGCGCCGCCCTGCCTGGCTAATTTTTTCTATATATATTTTTTAATTTTCCAGCTAATTTCTTTCTATTTGTAGTAGAGACGGGGTCTCACTCTTGCTCAGACTGGTCTTGAACTCCTGAGTTGAAACGATCCACCCGCCTCGGCCTCCCAGAGTGCTAGGATTACAGACATGAGCCACCGTGCCTGACCTTGTGCAATATTCTTAAGCAGGAGTCCTCTTAATATGTAGCTATAAATGCTCCTAGGTATTTGATATTTAGTAGTGTAAAGAGTTTAATTATCTGCAAGGTTTAGAGGTACAGTTCAACAGAACACTGCTCTCCCTTCATGCCAATTGCAGTGTTCAGTAATTCACTACAAAGACAAGCAGAACTCACTGAATGCTTTTATACTCATAGTTAGAGATATTTATAGGGGAAAGATGTGCATTACAGTTAGTAGAAGGATCAAATAACACTCCAGGGAAGTTCCAAATAAGGAGTTTCCATTGTAGTCTCATGTTAGGGTTAGGATGTGTTACGTTCCTAAGATGAAGGTGTGTTATTACAATATGGACTAATATCCTAATATGAGGTAAGAGAAGCTCACCTGAGCACTGCTATACAGAGTAATTGTTGGGGACCCATTACATGGCCATTATTGGTTGACTGATTTCTCATGTGGGTAATCTTATTCTCCTGGTTGACTGATTCCTTGTGACCTAAAGCCCCACCTTAAATCACATTGTTGGTCTTTTTGATGTGGTGAGCATCACAACCTCTCCAAAGGTGTGGCCAGGGACAATCCTAATTCATAGTATTAGACTACCCAGAGTGACCGAGTACCTCCAGGCAAACAAAGATACTCTCCTCAGGTATGAAATTTCAAGAGCCTACAGATTACCTCTCGGATATTGAGGATAACACCCACACCTCTTTTTGAATTAGGTTAATTTCTTCACTTCATAAGGATACATACACAACATAAACTAAAATATATAAAGTATTGATCATGTTATTGTTTCTCCCTGAAGTTCCTTTTGATTCATATTTCATTATGTACCTAGATTATTAGGTACATAATTTACCATGCAAGGTTTTATTTCTACCGAGTATTTCACATAGGAGACTTGGTGTGGTTCTGAATTGGTCTCATACAGTGCAGAGAGACCGTGTTGCCCTAGCAAAGCACAATCTGAACATACCTTGTATTCATAAAAGTTTCATGCCATGTCCTAACTGGAAATCTTGCTAATACTGAATAAAGGCTTCACTTGTCCATATCTCTTAATTCTATGTTCTTATAGGAGACAAAATCCAAACCGAGATGGAGACTATTCCAGAAGCAGTATCACATAAAGACTTGTCCTGCCAGCAAATCTTGGAACAAATAGCAAGTAACTTAACCTGGTCTCAGTTCTCCATACAAGGTGATATGGCCTGCCAGGTTGAGACAGGACTGTCTATTATTCACATAGGAGAGAAACCTTACCTGGATCATGAGAGTAAACAGTCCTTCAGTGATATCTCAATCTTTGATCTTCATCAACAATTACACTCAAGAGAGAAGTCTTATACGTGTAACAAGTGTGGAAGAAGCTTCTGTTATAGCTCAGTTCTTCAGATTCATCAGAGAATTCACAAGGGAGAGAAACTCTATAATTGTGATGTGTGTGGTAAGGAATTCAGTCAAAGATCACATCTGCAAACTCATCAGAGAGTCCACACTGGAGAGAAACCATTCAAATGTGAGCAGTGTGGGAAAGGCTTTAGTCGTAGATCAGGACTTTATGTTCATCGCAAACTACACACAGGAGAGAAACCTTGTAATTGTGAGGAATGTGGGAAGGCCTTCATTCATGATTCTCAGCTTCAGGAACATCAGAGAATCCATACTGGGGAGAAACCATTCAAATGTGATATATGTTATAAAAGTTTTCATAGTAGATCATACCTTAATAGACATTCCATGGTTCACATGCGAGAGAAACCATTCAGATGTGATACATGTGGTAAGAGCTTTGGTCAGAGATCAGCACTTAATAATCATTGCATAGTCCACACTGGAGAGAAATGGTACAAATGTAAGGAGTGTGGAAAAGGCTTCATTTATAGGCGAGATCTTTATAGGCATCAGATGGACCACACAGGGAACAAAGCATATAATTGCAAAGAATGTGGGAAGAGTTTCAGATGGGCCTCAAGTCTTTCAAGACATCATCAGCGTGTGCACAGTGGAGAAACACCTTTGAAATGTGAAGAATGTGAGAAAAGATTTACTCAGACTTCACAAGTTTATGCTCCTCGTAGAGTCCACAGTGGAGACTCGCCTTTCAAATGTGACGAATGTGGGAAGGGATTTTATACGAACTCAGAGTGCTATTCCAATCAGAGAGCCTGGAGTGGAGAAAAGCCATACAAATGTGAGGAGTGTGGAAAGAGTTACAAAAGCAGGTGGTATTTTCACTTTCATCAGAGGGTCCACAGAGGAGAGAAACTCTATAAATGTAAGGAATGTGGGAAGAGCTTTGGCTGGACCTCAAGTCTTTTGAACCATCAGAGACTCCATAGTGGAGAAAAACCATTCAAATGTGAAGAGTGTGGGAAAAGGTTTACTCAGAGTCCACAAGTTTACACTCATCATCGTAGAGTCCATAGTGGAGAAAAACGATTCAAATGTGAAGAGTGTGGGAAGGGATTTACTGAGAGGTCAAAACTTCATTCCCATCAGAGAGTTCACACTGGGGAAAAGCCATACAAATGTGAGGAGTGTGGAAAGAGCATTGTACACAGTTCGTACCTTAAAGACCAGCAAAGAGACCACAGGGGAGAAAAACCATACAAATGTGAGGACTGTGGGAAGGGCTACAAGAGGCGCTTGAATCTTGACATGCTGTTGTCATTATTTTTAAACGATACATAATTATTCATATTCATGGGATAGATTGTGATATTTTGATACAAGTCTACAATGTATAATAATCAAATCAGTGTAATTAGCATATTTATCTCCTCAAACATGTATCATTTCTTTGTGTTGGAAAACCTTCAAAATCTGCATTTCGAGCTATTTGAAAATAAACACGAAATTGTTGTTAAATCACCTTGTAGTGCTGTAGAATGCCAGAACTCATTCCTCTACCTACCTATACTTTTGTATCTGTTAATCGATTTTGGCTGTTCCCCCATCCTTCCGTGCTTCTGGTAACCACTATTGTATTCTCCACTTTTATGAGATCAACTTTTGCAGCTTCCATATATGAGTGAGAACATATATTTATCTTTCTGTGCCTGGCTTATATCATTTAATATAATGTCCTCCAAAACTTATGCACATTGCTGCAAGTGACACGATTTTGTTCTTTGTTATGACTAAATAGTAATTGTGTATATATGCCATGTTTTCTTTATTCATTCATCTGATGGACCTTTAGTTTGATCCCGTATCTTGGCCTATGTCTTGGCTATTGTGAATAGTGCTTCAGTAAACATGGGAGTACAGATATCTCTTTAATATACTCATTTTCTTTCCTTTGTATATATACCTAGTAGTGGGATTGCGGACCACTTAAATCTTTATATGCATTAGAGGGTCCATATGGGAGAGAAACCATGGAAGTGTGGATAGTATATTCTTTGATCAGGCCTGAAGTCTTCAACTTCAGAGTGTCCACACCGAAGAAAAAATTTAATTATGTCCTGTGTGTGGTTAAACTCTTCACCACTTCTTAACATCCATGATCTTGTCCGAGTGTTCACACGGGAGAAACATTAATCAAAAATGAGAGTCGTGGCCGGGCACGATGGCTCACACCTGTAATCCTAGCACTCTGGGAGAGGTGGGAGGATTGCTTGAGCTCGGGAGTTTGAGACCAGGCTGAGGAAGAGCAAGGCCCCATCTCTACTAAAAATAGAAAACATTAGCCGGTTATGGTGGTGCACACCTGAAGTCCCAGCTACTCAGGAGGCTGAGGCAGAAGGATTACTTCAGCACAGGAGTGTGAGGTTGCAGTGAGGTTGTAGTGAGCTATGATGATGCCACTGCACTCTAGGTTAGGCAACAGAATGAGATGCTGTCTCAAAAAAATAAACCTCAAGAAACTAAAAGAGGAAACTACCACAGCACAATAAAGGCTATATACATGGAAAAACTCAGAACTTAACATTGTATTCAATGGCAAAAGACTGAAAGCTTTTCTTCTAATATCAGAAGCACAATAAGTTTGCCTTGCTTTCTTCACACCTATTTAACATAGTATTTGAAGTTCTAGGCAGAGTCAGTAGAAAAAGAAACAAATCTATTAAAATTAGAAAGAGGTAAAATGATGCCTATTTTCCGATGGCATGTCCTTATATATAAAAATTCTAAACAACTGATAAGAAAAAAACTATTAGAGCTTACAAATAAAATCAGAAAAGTTGCAGGATCAAAGATCAACATGGAAGAAGCAGGTGTATTTCCATATGGGAACAATTAACAATCTGCAAGAGAAACAACTTCCATTTGCAATAGCATTGAAATGAATAAACTACTTAGGAATAATCTTAACCAAGGACAAAAAACACTTGTAGACCGAATTCTGCAAAATGTTACTGAAAAATTAAAGAAGGCAAAAATAAATGGAGATATGTCCAGTATTAATGGATTAGGAGACTGAATATTTCAAGGATGTCAATACCATCTAAAGTGATCTATGCTTTTTACTAACTGGACTAAAAAATAAATAATAAAATTTTAAAAAGTGATC
The DNA here is from genome assembly GCF_000956105.1 of Propithecus coquereli. NCBI lineage: Eukaryota > Metazoa > Chordata > Mammalia > Primates > Indriidae > Propithecus > Propithecus coquereli. Next base: position 1,376,531 of record NW_012149952.1, read on the forward strand.
TACAGATTTAATGTTAATGTTTATCAAAATTACCATGGCATTGTTTGCAGGAATGGACAAAATCCACCCTAAGAGTCTTATGACCTATTAAGGGACACTTTCTCCCATTGTTGTATCTTAGACCTTCCCATTTCCTATAAAAGACTCCTCCATAACAATTTGTAGTGCTACTCTCCAGCCATCTCTTCCTGTACTTCCAGATTGTTCCCTCTAGCAACCTAGCGGGAATAATCCTACAACCTCATAGATACTTACAATACACTATAACTATCACCTTTTTACTCTTTTTTTTTTAACCCCTGATGTCCTCACTGCCAGCCAAGTGCACCTCTTGTCAGATGGGGACAGCTGACTGCCACTTATTTCTCACTTCCCAGAACTGTGTCTTATGATAATCTGCTGTTGGAAGACGGAGAAAGAGAATATTAGGTTTTTTAGGCTTTGTGGGAGAGACAAAAATCGCAATAGGGATTTGGAATGGAGGCTGCAAGCACCAGTCAATAGGGAACGTCCTAAGTAAGTAGTGGGTAAAGTATATTTACTGTGATGCCATCTCCAACTCCACTTCAGGAACACCTGCTGCAGAGTTAGTCATAGTGATGTACCAGGATAATGCAGACCTCCCTGTTTTTGGTTTTTGAATCATTCTCAGGCTTGGGAATTGAGCACTTACCAATCACAAATTTCTCCTTAGATACTTTCTAAATGATCCTTCTTTTGGTTTGGAAGCACTGTCTTCAAGGAGTGCAGGGCCGTGAATGGACATATGTGTGAAAAATTAACTCTGGGTGTTCTGCTGAATGTAATGATAGAAGTATTTTTAATGTGCTATGAGGAGGAGGGAATATACCAATTTATGATGTGTGAGTGGGATATAGTTTCCAAATTACTGTTCAAGCAATCAGCCCAAACCTTTTAAAAAATTGAGTTATGGTTCACATGCCATAAAATTCATCCCTTTTAAATGTATACTTCAATAGTTTTTAGTATATTCCCAAAGTCATGCAAGTATCACTACTATCTAATTCCAGATCTTTTTCATCAGCCCAGAAAGAAACCCCCCTCCCAACTGGCTGTCACTCCTAATCATCCTCCCTCCACAAGATACTGGCAAACACTAATACATTTTTTTCTTTATTGATTTGTATATTCTGGATATTTCATATATATGAAATTGTACAACAAACAATCTCTTCTGTCTCACTTCTCTCACTGAGCTATCAATTCTCTTGGGTATATACCTAGGAGTGCAGTTGGGTTATAAGCCCAGTCTTTTTGTTTGTCCATTTTAACTGATATCAATTTCATCGAGACATCCATGCCCTGTGATTCTGCACTCTTCATTCTGGGAATGGACTAAGACTAGGGCTCAAAGACAGATGAGCAAGAGTGCTCACTGGAGTACATATTATAAGACAAAGGATGATTAGTTGAGATTGGCAATGGCAAGAGAAGAGAGCAGTATTGCCCTTAAATCCACACAATGGTGTCCACGATTTGGGCTCTGTGCATCATAGCCCCACAGTTGCCAATGCCTTCTTCAGATTTCTCTCTGGTCTTTGGAATTGATTCTGTCTGGAAGTGCTGTACAGCTGGAGTATCCTGAGCCCGACCTGGACCTATATATGCCCCATTCTGTTTTTGCATCTGGAGTAGATGTTTCATTTTATTTACTAAATTTATTTCTAAAATCAAATAGAAACTAAATGCTGTTACCAATTTTATCATTAGATTGGAAAGACAAAATCTAATCCCACATTCCACTGGCAGGTTTGAAAGCAAAAAGCTACTCTCATGCATTGCTGGTGGAAATGCAAAATGGTATAACCAACATGGAGGGGAAGTTAAAATAAGCAACAAAGTACATATTTACCTTTTGATGTTGCAGTCCTGCTTTTGGGAATTTACTCTTATGGTAGCTCA
>NW_012149952.1:1378738-1388931 GCF_000956105.1 Propithecus coquereli
GCCACCATGCCCGGCTAATTTTTTCTACATATATTTTTAGCTGTCCAATTAATTTCTTTCCATTTTTTGGTAGAGACGGGGTCTTGCTCTTGCTCTGGCTGGTCTCGAACTCCTGAGCTCAGAACGATCCACCCGCCTTGGCCTCCCAGAGTGCTAGGATTACAGGTGTGAGCCACGGCGCCCGGCCTCCAGGATATATTTTTAAGTGAATACATCAGAGTTAGAAGCATGCCATCTTTCTTTTAAGCACAACTGGAAAATAAGGAAAAACATATTCTCTCTCTCTATGTGAGAGAGAGACACATATATATATGATTTCACACACATATATATATGATTTCATTTTCTACAAAAAGATAACGATAGGTCAGAAAATAATACAATTGTTTACCTATGGGCATTAGGTGGGAATAGAGTGGGAATAAAGTGGTGGAAGGGAGGAGAGTGAGTGGCACTTATCTGAGTAGAACATTTTTATAGTATTCAATTAGGAATCGTGTTGATAATTTACATAATAATGTTAACTCAAGAATGATGATAAAACATGTAAAATTTGAGAAGAAAGAAATGGGTTATCATCCTCTCAACATATAAACATCCTAAATGTGACTCTCTGTTCTCCCCCAAAACATCTCGTTTATAAGTGATAGTGTATTAAATGTATCCATGTATAAATGTGCACCAGTAGGTACATCCTTACCTATGACTATTTTCAAAGATTCAACCATTGGAAGTTAACTTTCCATTTGAAAAATTCACTTAATTCAGAACTTGGTAATATCCTGACCAAAGTTATCAAAACTTTATGAACATGAGCCATCATAAGAAAAAAATCTTTCATCATAACGAGGACTTTTTTGTGTGTGTGTGTGTGTATAGATATATATGGGTGGTTTTGGTGGGTATTTCATGTAATGACACCTTTCCGCTTGTTTTGATGCTGTGATAGTTTCTTTTCTAGTTCTTTTTTCTAAATGTTATTATGTTTTAGAATTATTTCATAGCTCACTAATGGTCTGTAGTCTTCAATTTGAAAACTTCGAAAGGCCTATTAGTCTACATCCACAGTTTTTCTACTCTTATTTTCAAAGAGACAGTCCAATAGCCTCAGGTGGAATCAACCAGGGCATAACCCCTTTCGCTTTGCTTTAATCCTAAGTGACTCTTGCTATTTTGATTTTATTATCAGGGCTATCACATTTAGTGTACTCCTGTACACTAAATGGCACAGTCTTTCAGATTCTCATCAAACTTGCGTTTTTTTCCCCTTTCTTTTTTCGGTTACCCAGTTTTTTTTCCTTTTCACCCCGGAAAAGGATTTTATATATATATATTGTACAAAATTTTTGTGCAGAAGTACTTTGAATGTATAGAAATAAACACTCCTAGGTGTTTGATATTTAGGAATGCAAAGAGTTTAGCACACTACACAGCTGAGGGGGACAGTTTACACAAGACCACCCTCACATGACGCCAACTGCAAATTTGGGGCTTTCCCAAAACTACCTTCACATTCAGTAATTTACTAAAAAGACTCTCAGAGCTCACTGAATGATTTTATGCTCATGGATACAGATTGTTTGTAGGGAAAGATACACATTATAGTTAGCTAAGAGAAAAATTACGTAAGTCAGTCTAGGGAAGTACCAAATGGGGACTTCCCATTGTACTCTCCTTGTAGAGTCATGTTGATACCAATGTCAAGCTCTTCCGCAATTACGTTTGCTTTGAGATATTGGGCAATTTCTTTACTTCTCTGAAATTTGATATTTTCACCTCCAACTCACGAATAATAATGCCGTTTAAACGTAAAGTTTAAATGAGGAAAGACAGCTTTTCCATGAGAACAGAGCTTTCCTTTTGGCCTTCTCAAATGATGGTTTTTCCTGATAAACCACTGGTAACACAGGGTCTGGAGTTGGTGCTGGTACCTTTCTCGTTCCTCATTGTCCTTCCCAAACCATTCCTTCTCACCCATTCTTTAAAATCTACCTGTTTTAGCCTCATACCATCAGATTATACCTATCCTCCTTTCAGTCATCTACTGACTCCTAAACAGTTATTCCCTGTTAATTTCTTGAAGATGATATTTCCCAGCTCGTTCTCCTTGTAATAATACTCCTGTAATAACTGGAGGCATTAGGAAGTCGCGTTTATAGAATATTTTGGTTCAGGGAACCTTACGGCAACTTTTAGTTTTGGGATTCCTTTTTCTTGCCCGGGGGTTCGGGCTTGGGGGTTTGTTTCCTTTGGGCATTGCGGTAAGTGTAGTCAGAGATCTCCGAGTAGCCGCAACACTTTGCCCTGGAAGGTGAGACAAGAAAGTGTAGCCCACACGGTCTTGGGATAGCGGACACTTCTATTCACTTAGACAGGCGCATCCGGGGAATTCTGGGAAGTGTAGTCCAGCAGTCCCGCAGAGTCGCTTCGCGGCCCAGGCCGGAGGCCCAACGAATTCTGGGAAATGTAGTCCGGACGCTCTGTGGCAACGCTGGCACTTCCGTTCCCAGTGTGGGAGGTTGCTACCTTACTTTCCTTGGTAGTCTGAGCCAGTTCCACGTCTCGCGGGCTCTTCCGAACTTCATGGATTTACGCTTCGGGCCTGCAACGACCTGGTAGTCGATTTAGGGGAAAGAAGTCTGGGCGGAGAACGGAGGGAGGGGCAGAGGCGGCGGTTTTTGTTCGCGGCGGTTTTCGTTCCTGTCGGCGGAGCCTTGTCGCCTTTGGGGTTGTCCTCGCGTCCCTGAGCGGGGTTTGGTAGTTAGTCGTGTCGCGTCTCGCCTGGTTTGAGGGTTTCTGGGTCTCTCAGCTCGCTCAGTCCTTCTCCCTCCACCTCACGCGCGAGGCCACTTGCTCTCGTGTGTAACGTTGGGAAGTTACTTAATCTCCCTGGGCCTCTCCCTGCTGTTCTTTAAAATGGGGAGTTTAGGATCAACTATCCTAGTAGGATTGTTTGGGGAACTGAAAGAGGGAATGCAGATGAAAGCCCGAAAACAGTTCCTGTCCCGTGGTGAATGGTGGTCTCTTCTTGTTACTATTAATTTCCCGTAAAGCCGTCAGGTCCCCCGGCGGGGGTCGGAGCTCCAGCTGCAGTGGCTCCGGCCCTTCTCTCTGACCTCTGCAGGACGCTGGATAATCCTGGACGTCTTCTGATCTCTTTTTTAGGAAGGAGAGGGTTGGTTCCATCTTGCAGGAAGGGAGGGGAGCATGTAACTCTTATCGAGGACAGCGACAGGATCTTTCCCTAGCTTGACTTCTCAAAAATGACCGCACAGAGGTAGAGGGAGCGAGTGACTCCTTGGCCACTGACAGCAAAGCTCCGCGTGAGTATGACTTGTCGTTTTTGTTTTACGGAGACCGCGTCTGTTGTGGGATATGTTATCGGGCATGAGTGTTGCTAATAATTAAATCTTAATTACTAACTTCAGTTCTAAGGGCTTTGTACAAATGAATACATTTATGCCACGCCGTGGCTCTGCGGAAAGGGACTGCTTTTTTCTTATTTTAAAGACGAGTGAGACGCAAGGAGCATGAGTTATTTGCCCGTTGTCACCCACGAATGGCAGCCTGGGTCCCGAGCTAGCTGAACTGGGTGGGGAAAGTTAGGACTTGATGATTAACGGGACCCTGAGAGCAAGGCTCATGGGCTTGGACTTTTCTGAGTTTTTAAAACCATTGTCAACTATTTTGTTTCACTTTTTTGCAAATATTTCATATTCTTACAAAACCATAACACTGTGCAGCATTCAGAAATTACAGAAATACGAGGAGAAAAATTTTTTTAATTACTCGTGACTCCAAGGTGTAAAGATAGTAACACTTAAGCTTCTAATGCATTTCTATTTAGTGGTTCTTTATTTATTGACTCACAAATGTTTCAAAATTTTTATTATGCTTTTTTCAATATTTTTCCCCTTATCTGTTTAACTGTGAAAATTTCCAGACCCTGCCAAGAGAGAATAATAACCCAGTGAACTGCCACATTCTATCATGTTCATTCTTATTTTTCACATTATTACTATTTCTATGACTATTTCCTGATTTTCAAAAATTTTAGCATAGTATTTACATAATTTTATTTCTTTAGGAAAGTTGCAAAAATAGTATAAGAAATTCTCATATACTCTTTACCCAAATTTACTAATGGTTTACATTTTGCCTATTTACTATGTTGGTATCCATCAGCCAGGTGTCACTAGGAACACACCTGTATCCAGAGACAGCTTTCTGCAGCAAGGAAGCCCACATACCAGGGTAATCATGGGGTATCTTGGTAAGAGGCATTTAGGAAGAGCTGGTTAGAGAGTTTCACATAACATGCCAGATAATATTATATATTGCAGTACATAATGTATATTAAATATGTATCTATTAAATGACTACTAATAGGAGTTTGTGTTAACTGTTAGATAATGCTAGGTAACATATTAGATAACATCATGGTAACTAATATGAAGTCCCATCTTTAAATTTGTTGTTTTTCATTTTAAGTCCTTTTAACTGACTCTCCCCCCTTCCTCACTTCAAAGTCCAATTTTATGCATTGCCTTTAGTTATCACATTTCTGTCATCTTTAATCTGGAATGACTCCGCAGCCCTTGTCTTTTTTGTTCCTGATATTTTTGAAGAGTATAGACAAGTTATTTTGGACAAAGGTGTTTTATTTGGGGTGTGTCTGATATATTTCATGTTTAGGTACAGATTATGCATTGTTGGCAGGGATACCACAGAAGTGGTAAGATGTCCTTTTCATTGTAACATAACAGGCCACATGATGTCAGTTTGTCCTTTAGTTGGTGATCTTGGTTTTCTTCACTTTGCTAAAGTGATGTTTGCCAGATTTTTTTATTGTAAAGTTATTATTTTTTTTAATTAATGAAGTTTTCTATGGGTAGATACATTTATTAGTGGTTATTCTACTGTAAAGACAGGCTTCCCTTTCTCCCCTATTGGCTTATTCATTCATTCAAATATAAATATTCTATCCATGTGGACTCCGAATCCATTTTATTAAGTTAAATGACATGTAGATTAACCATTATTTTTTCCAGCTTTTTTTTTTTTTTTTTTTTTTTGAGACAGAGTCTCACTCTTTTGCCCGGGCTAGAGTGAGTGCCGTGGCGTCAGCCTAGCTCACAGCAACCTCAAACTCCTGGACTCAAGCGATCCTTCTGCCTCAGCCTCCTGAGTAGCTGGGACTACAGGCATGCACCACCATGCCCGGCTCATTTTTTCTGTATATTTTTAGTTGTCCAATTAATTTCTTTCTATTTTTAGTAGAGACGGGGTCTTGCTCTTGCTCAGGCTGGTCTTGAACTCCTGAGCTCAAACAATCCACCCGCCTCGGCCTCCCAGAGTGCTAGGATTACAGGCGTGAGCCACCGCGCCCGGCCTTTCCAGCTTTATTGAGGTAAATATCATAGCATTTACTCATTTCAGGTGTATAATTTAGTGATCTTTAGAAACTTTGCTGAGTGGGGGAACCATCACCATAATTCAGTTTAGATCATTTTCATCCCCCATTTAGACTCCTCCCACCCGTTTACAGTTAATCCTCATTCTCACCCCAAATCCCCATCAACAAATCTTTCTCCTTATATACATTTGTCTGTTCTGGACATTTCATGTAAATGAAATCATACAATCTGTGGCTTTTTGTGAGTGGCTTCTTTCACTCAGCATAATGTTTCCAAGGTTCTTGCATGTGGTAGCATGAGTCAGAACATCATTCCTATTAATTTCCAAGTGAGATTCCATTGCATGGATATGCCACAACTTGTCTATCCATTTACCCATAGGACATTTAGGTTGATTGCAGTTTGGGGTTATTATGAATAATGCTGCTGTGAACATTTATGTGCTAATTCACAATATACATCTGTGTTGGTGGGCGGTATCCCTGGCCACCCTTTCATGTCTCTTTCTGCCTTCCACAGCATTCCAGTCACAATTCTGCCTTCACAGGAACTGCAGAAACCGGACTCTGCAAACTTCTAGAAGTAGGAGGAAAAATGACCACGTTAAAGGTAATACACTTTTGTTCTGTTTTTTTGACCACAATGTCTCACTCTGTTTTCTGAACTAGAGTATAGTGGCATCATCATAGCTCACTGCAACCTCAAACATCTGGGCTTAAGAGATCCTCCTGCCTCAGCCTCTCTAGTAGTTGGGACTACAGGCATGTGTTACCATGCTCAGCTAATTCTTCAATTTTTTTGTAGAGACAAGGTCTCGCTATGTTGCTCAGGCTGGTCTTGAACTCCTGGCCTCAAGCAATCCTCCTGCCTTGGCTTCCCAAAGTGCTGGGGATATAGGCATGAGCCACCATGCCTGGCTGGTAATATAACGTTAACAGCCTTTATCTTGCTGTTAAAATTTTACCTCATTACTCAGATTGTCACATATTTTTCTCTGTCTTGGGAAGACTTGTAAAGAGCAACAGGCATTTGAGGACCTGTTTTATGCCAGAGTCTGTCTTTGTCCCTTTTGAGTTGACTTTGTTTTTAGGTTTTGTTTATTTTATTATTACAGTTGGCACTCAGTACTTCTTCAGTGAAATAGCACACTTTCTCCCTGGCCCCCTCCTCGGGGGACCTCTTCTTGTCCTTATGTGGCACTTCCTCAGGTGCACCAAGATGCTCGGCACTCCAGGTGCACAGGGAACAGGGACAGCAGTTAGCATGGTCTTTATATCCCTCTATGACAAAAGATACCTTACAGCGAATTACCAGAAAATATAACAAGTTGGGGCAAAAATATTTAGTGCACAGATGCCCAAAAAAAGACAAAAGTCCATAATAGGAATCTTATGCACAGCATAAAGAAAAAATCCCAAGCAACGTGAATAAAGAATGTGAAGCAGCAAGTGAACAAAGGAAAAATAGAGGTGGCCAATAAACGTTGGTATTCATTTGTAATCCTGTGAGAATAATAAAAGGAATCGTTCTTCCTAATCAGATTGCCAAATTGGAAAATTTATAACCTGCTTTTGGCCATCATGTAGAGAAACACGGTGCTTATATTCTCTTGAAAGATTGGAGAGGTAGGAAGAAAGTCGGGAAGGAAATCTGCCATTATAGGATCATAATTTTAAATGTGCTTGTTTTTTGATTTTTAAATTTTCATTTGCAATTATTTTAAATGGACATTAAAGTAAGATCTACATAAAATGTTCTGTGTAGGGTTCGTTGTAATGAGAAAAAGATGTAAAATTAAATATGCATTATTTAAAACAGGTAAATACAGATCATCAGTTCCCTTGAATAATGTGCAGTCATGAAATGAGATGAAATAGGTAATGAGGATGATAATAATAATAATAATAAATGACAGCTAATGTTTGTCACATATTTAGTCTGAGCCACACACTGTTCCAAATGCTATACAAGGTATATAGTCCCTTGTTCAATCTTTGAAAGAGATCTGTCATTTAAGAACTATTGTACCGGGATCAAAGTAGGTGAACTTGTCCAAGGTCACACAGCTTTCAAGGGACAGACCCTTGAGGTGGCTCTGAGGCATGATGGCTGCAGATTGTGACACTGAATGCTGCAGTTAATGGTGCTGGTGTGTGCCTTGAGCCTACAGAAGACAAACTAGCACGGCTGTTCCAGACGTGTTACCAAAAGCTTGGTAGTTTGGCAGACTTTAATGAAAAGTGCTCATATCCAGGGTTCCTGTGTGAGAGAGGAGGGAGGTGGTGTTACCAAGTATGTTGGTACTAAATTGCTAAATGTTTCTGGGACAATTGGTACTATTTACCAAAAAGTAAACGTGTAGCCCCAGATGCATCATCTAGAGTTCTAGATGGTTACTTATAAATAGACCCAGTGATGGCACAAAGTAAAAGAACAAGGACTGTCGTCATGGCTGTACTTTTCGTAAGGCTGAGGAAAATCAGTGTGTGCCATTGGCAAGACAGGAGGAGAAGGAATGGGAAATCCACAAATTAAGTCCCTTAACATCTGGACCGCCCATTCTGTCCACCTTCTCAGTACTGTTTCTTTTCAAGTGGCCGTTGATAATAAGATTGAAGTTAGGTGTGCTTGATGTTATAGGAGGAACTAAGCTTCAAGGACGTAGCTGTGGTCTTCACCGAGGAGGAGCTGGGGCTGCTGGACCCTGTCCAGAGGAGGCTGTACCGAGATGTGATGCTGGAGAACTTCAGGAACCTGCTCTCAGTAGGTGAGGACACGAGCCTTCTGACACTAAATGTCAGCCTCCTGGAGTTACTCTGTGGTCTCTGGAGGTCTAGAATTAGTTGCCCACATTTGTGGACCTGATTTTCCTATTAACAATTTTTCATGAAATAAAATAAGGTAGAAAATACCAGAGTTTGTTAGGAGGACTGGAAAACGTAGCAAAAGCTCTGGCCAATTGCGTGAGTGGTATGACAACCAGTGGGAGGAGATGTAATGAAAATCAGCGTTGGTTAGAAATAGGTTTTTGCCATATATATTTATGCATTTGTGTCCGAGTCTCGAAATACTGATATGTCTTTTTTTTTTATTTCAGCATATTATGGGGGTACAGATGTTTAGGTTATGTATGTTGCCCTTGCCTCCCCACTCCCCCCCAAGTCCGAGTTTCAAGTGTGCCCATCCCTTGGATGGTATGCATTGCACTCTTTGTGTATGCAAATACCCGTCCCCTCCTCCCCCCTGTGATATTCTCTTTAATAGATCATTCTAAAGATGTTTGAAAAACACTGCTTTAGATTAATTGGTCAGTGTGCAATAGGAATTCAAATTTCCAGTAAGTTGTATTAATACCTTTAGTGTGTTTTAAATGTGTGACTTTGCATGTTCATAGGGCATCACCCCTTCAAGCATGATGTATTCTACTTAGAAAAGGAAAAAAGGCTTGATACGGTGGAGGCAGCAACCCAAAGAAAAGAGAAATCAGGTAAGAACCAAGTGACTGGGAGTCCTTGTCTACGTTTCTTTATCTTTTGCACTGCTGTTGCTGTCATCTCATCCAAACTGCCACCTCTTTCCTGATTATTGCAACAGCATTTGTACTGGGTGGCCTGCTTCCACCCCTAATAGTATAAAGTCTGTTCTCCTATAGGCTATTTCCATTTGTGCCCAAAGTGATCCTTTGGAAATGTAAGTCAAATTGCCATTCCTCTGCTCAAAACCCTTTATGGTTTTTTATTTTTCTCGAAGAATCTTAAAAGTAGCTTATAGAGTCCTACATGGTCTGCTCCTCATCCCCCACTGCCTGTCTGACCACAGCTCCTATCTTCTCCCTCTCGCTCAGTCTTTTCCAGCCATATTGTCCCCCCTACTGTTTTTCAGACCTGCCAAGGACACTGTATTTCCTACCACACACTTAAGCAGATTAAACAACAAAAATGTATTATCTTTTGGTTATTTACATTTGAAGTTCAATGTGAGTCTCACTGAGCTGAAATTAAGCTGTCAGCAGGTCTCTATTCCTTTCTGGAGGCTCTAGGGAAGGAGAATCTATGTCTTTACCTCTTCAGCTTCTAGGGGCTGCCAGTTTTCTTAGCTTGTGGCCCCCTTCCTCTATCTTCACAGCTGACTCCATTGCTTCTCTGATCATCTTCTATAGTCACATTTCCCTCTTGCTCTCTCTTTTGTGTCCCTTTTCTACTTATAAGGACCCTTTAGATTACATTGGGCCCACCTGGATAATATAGGATAGTCTTCTATTTTTAGGTCAGCTGATTTGCAACTTCACTTCCCTCTGAAGCTTTACCCTTTGTCATGTAACCTGACATATTCTTAGGCTCCAAGAATTAGAATGCAGATTGTTTGGGGGACAGTTATTCTGCCTATTAAAGACATTTCTGCCTCAAAGCCCTTATTTGCTCTTCTCTCTGCCTGGAAAACTCAACTAAAATCCTCTTGGTCCCTCCCTTACTTCATTGTGGTCTCTCTGCCTTGTCTTATATTGTGTCCCATAGGCTTTTGTTTACTTCATTGTCACCTCCTTCTCCTCACTGTAAGGTAATCTCCAAGATTGGAGGAATTTTGTGTGTTTTGTTTATTGCTCTAACTTCAGTGCCTAGAATAGTCCAGGTATCTAAATATTTGTTGGCATAATGAATGTGTTAGTGGATGGGCAGGACCTCACTGTCTCTAGGAGTCTTGAGATAGGATAGGTTTTGCACAAACCAGAGTAAATGAAGTATGTTGCAGAACATTATTTGTTTTCTGACAGCTGTA
>NW_012149952.1:1390066-1392058 GCF_000956105.1 Propithecus coquereli
ATGAGCCATATTAAGAAATGCATCTTTCATTTTAACCAGAGCAATGAAAGAAACATTTTGCATGTAGATTGATATGCACGGCTTTAGTAGGCATTTCACATAAGGACCCCTTTTCTGCTAATGCTCTGATAGTTTCTATCCTGGTTTTTTTCTGAATGCTTTTTATAAGATTTTAAACTGTAGCTCACTAAAGGGCTATAGTTTTCAATTTGAAAAGCTGTTGTGAAAGGTCAATTTATTTGTATCTAGAGCTTCAGAAGGCCCTCTTGCTTTCTTTTCATCCCAAGGGCTTCTTGCCACCTTTGGTTTTTTTCATGAACATCACCTTTGGTGTTTCCCTATCTCTCATACAGCCTTTCAGCTTCCCCACAAAATTATAGTTTTCAGTCTTTTTTCTATTTCAGATAACTTACTTGAAAAAGATATTGTCCTCCTAGGTCTTGGTTTTAACTGTCACAAAAAAGTCAAAGTGGGGCTCATTTATTTGACATGCATTTGTTGGGCACTCAATGTGACAGGCACAGTTCTGGACAATGGTTATAAAGTGGGAAAGTGTAAAATGTGTATAACGTCCAAATTGTAAAATGTTTCCCTCGTTGATGCTGCATTGTGGTAGCAAAGATATACATGAAACAGTCAATGACTTAGAGTGTCAGATGGTAAAAAGTGCTGTGAAGAACATAAACAGGTTCAAATTGTCAGAGGTGAATTGAGTCAGGACAGGATTTATCATTTTTTGTTTTCATTTTCAATGACTTATCATTTTGAATTGGGTGAGGACAGGATTTATCATTTTTCCTTGGGTGGTAAAGAAGGCCTCATTGGTGAGTGGCCATTGAACAGGGACCTATAAGATATGAGGAGTCATCTGTGTCACTATCTGGGTAGAGTTCCTGTCCAAATATAACTCTTGTAGGGTTGGCTTTCAGTGTTCACACTGTAACCTCATCTTTTCTTTCTCCCAGGCTCTATCTCAGTTGTAAAAGGTTAGCTTCTACTTTTTTACTTTTTCTTCTTCTGGAGGTTTGAATTACTATCAGATTTTAGAATAATATGTTATCAGGTTCAACTTTCACTTTTGTCTTCCTGAAGGAAACTTGCGACAGCAACTAAAGATCCACTTTCTGCTTATACGCTATATTTTGGTCAGTATGTGGTTAGATATTTGCTCCCAACGTGCAAGCTGTGTTAAACATTACAGTCACCTAGACACTGAAGTAACTTTCCAATAAAATGACCCAAGGCAGAGTTATATAGAAGCTGTTTATCAAATGTCTGCTGAAACAAAGGAGGAAGCAGCTTTTAAATGACTATTCCTACATGGAGGGGAATAAATTTTTCCCCTGTGAAAATTTCCTCAGAAGTACTTTCTAAACTTTAGTGGAAGAGTTTCTTGAAAAAGTATAGATACCATTGTACAACTTTAGAAACTTTGGAACATCAATAAAGATAAACCTTTTAGAAGACACATTTTAAACTTCATTTATATTAGAAGTGATCAAGAGTTGGTAATAGTTGCCAACTCATTTAATGTCTGTCAACACAGAAAAATAAGATTAGGTGCATATGTTGTACAGAATTCAGGAATAAGTTGACCCTTGAACAACATGGGGTTTGGAGGCACTGATCCCCCTTGCAGTCAAAAATCTGTGTATAACTTTTGACTCTCCAAAAACTTAACTACTAATAGCCTACTGTTGACTGGAAGCCATGCCAATAATATTATATAGTCAATTAACACATATTTTGTATGTTATATGTATTATATACTGTATTCTTACAATAAAATAAGCTAGAGAAAAGAAAATGTTATTAGGAAAATTATAAGGAGAGGCTGGGTGTGGTGGCTCACGCCTGTAATCCTAGCACTCTGGGAGGCCGAGGCAGGTGGATCGCTTGAGCTCAGGAGTTCAAGACCAGCAAGAGCAAGACCCCATCTCTACTAAAAAAAAATAGAAAGAAATTAGCTGGACAACTAAAAATATATAGAAA
>NW_012149952.1:1392198-1394897 GCF_000956105.1 Propithecus coquereli
GGGAGGCTGAGGCAGAAGGATTGCTTGAGCCCAGGAGTTTGAGGTTGCTATGAGCTAGGCCAATGCCACAGCACTCTAGCCCTGGCAACAGAGTGAGACTCTGTCCCCCAAAAAAAGAAAATTATAAGGAGGAAGAGGAAAAGCAGGTCTTGCTCAGGGGTGGTAGAGGTGGAGGAAAATCCATGTGTAAGTGGACAACCGGGTTCAAATCTATGTTGTTCAAAGATCAACTGTACTGTGAATTTGTAAATATAAATATTTCAAGGTATTTAATAATTTGAATATGTAACATGAATCCAAACTGCAAAGTATTTGATTATTTTTTGCTTTTGCTTAAAATTCTTGTTGATTCATATTTTATTATCTATGTGAGTTTTATGTTTACATAATTTACTATCCAGGATTGTATGCTGACTTTGAAATTCAATAGAAACGGCAGTAGGTTAACAGTTTGTATCATATTATCAATTTTTAAAATTAAGTCTTTGACTTCTAACTTGTACCTCACATACAATATTTGGTATCATATAAATAGGTCTCATTAATGCCTAGTGAATAGCAGCCAACTAAACCACCTCTTGGTTTCTCTACTTATGCAAACCAGAGACCATGATACACAGTGGAAAAGACAAACTGGACCTTCTCTGGATTTGTTAAAATCTCATGTTCTCTCCTAAGTATGAAATCTTGAAAACTTTGAACAGAGCCTTCAGTTGTCCACATCTCTGAATTCTCTGTCCTTACAGCAGACAAGATCCAAAGTGAGATGGAGACTATTCCAGAAGCAGGACCACATGAAGAGCTTTCCTGCAGGCAAATCTGGCAACAAATTGCAAGTGATTTAGCCAGGTGTCAAAACTTCATGATAAATAGTTCTCAGTTTCCCACCCAAGGTGATTTGTCCTACCAGGTTGAGGCAGAACTATCTATAACTCAAACAGGACAGAAACTTCACCAGTGTAATGAATGTAAAAAATCCTTCAGTGATGTCTCCAGCTTTGATCTTCATCAACAGTTACATGCAAGAGAGAAGTCTCATACATGTGATGAGTGTGGAAAAAGCTTCTGTTATAGCTCAGCTCTTCGTATTCATCAGAGAGTTCACATGGGAGAGAAACGTTATAAGTGTGATGTGTGTGGTAAAGAATTCAGTCAGAGCTCACATCTGCAAACTCATAATAGAGTCCACACTGTAGAGAAACCATTTAAATGCATGGAATGTGGGAAAGGCTTCAGTCGTAGATCAACACTTACTGTGCATTACAAACTACACACAGGAGACAAACCTTATAATTGTGAGGGATGTGGTAGGGCCTTCATACATGCTTCCCATCTTCAGGAACATCAGAGAATCCATACTGGGGAGAAACCATTTAAATGTGATACATGTGGTAAGAACTTCCGTCGTAGATCAGCACTTAATAATCATTGCATGGTCCACACAGGAGAGAAACCATATAAATGTGAGGACTGTGGGAAGCGTTTCACTTGTAGTTCAAATCTTCGTATCCATCAGAGGGTCCACACAGGAGAGAAACCTTATAAGTGTGAAGAATGTGGGAAGTGCTTTATTCAACCTTCACAATTTCAGGCTCATCGGAGAATCCACACTGGAGAGAAACCATATGTATGTAAAGTATGTGGTAAGGGCTTTATTTATAGTTCAAGTTTTCAGGCCCATCAGGGAGTCCACACTGGAGAGAAGCCATACAAATGTGATGAGTGTGGGAAGAGCTTCAGGATGAAAATCCATTATCAAGTTCATCTGGTAGTCCATACAGGAGAGAAACCCTATAAATGTCAGGTATGTGGGAAAGCCTTCCGTCAGAGTTCATATCTTAAAATCCATCTGAAAGCACACAGTGTGGAGAAACCTTACAAGTGTGAGGAGTGTGGGCAGGGCTTCAATCAGAGTTCACGACTTCAGATCCACCAGCTAATCCATACTGGTGAGAAACCATACAAATGTGAAGAGTGTGGAAAGGGATTCAGTCGTAGAGCAGATCTTAAAATTCATTGTAGAATCCACACGGGAGAGAAACCATATAATTGTGAAGAGTGTGGGAAGGTCTTCAGTCAAGCCTCACATCTTCTGACCCATCAGAGAGTCCACAGTGGAGAAAAACCATTCAAATGTGAAGAGTGTGGGAAGAACTTTGGTCGGAGTGCACACCTTCAAGCCCATCAAAAAGTCCACACTGGAGAAAAGCCGTACAAATGTGAGGAGTGTGGGAAGGGCTTCAAGTGGAGCCTGAATCTTGATATGCATCAGAGGGTGCACACAGGGGAGAAACCATACGCATGTGGAGAATGTGGGAAGCATTTCAGTCAGGCCTCAAGTCTTCAGCTTCATCAGAGTGTCCACACTGGAGAGAAACCGTACAAATGTGATGTGTGTGGTAAAGTCTTCAGTCGGTCTTCACAACTTCAGTATCATAGGCGAGTTCACACAGGGGAGAAACCTTACAAATGTGAGCTATGTGGGAAGAGCTTCAGCTGGAGGTCAAATCTTGTAAGTCATCACAAAATTCATGCCGGTGATACATTTTATGAAAGTGACGAAAGTGGCAAGAACATCAGAGAATTGTCAGAGGAAGGAAGTTCTACAAAGTGATGTATTTTATTTTATTTTATTATTTTTTTTTTTGAGACAGAGTCTCACTGTATTGCCCAGGCTAGAGTGCCATGGCGTCATCCTC
>NW_012149952.1:1395482-1407077 GCF_000956105.1 Propithecus coquereli
CCAGAGTGCTAGGATTACAGGCATGAGCCACCGCGCCCTGCCACAACCTGAATTCTTATAATCAGGTTTCACAGGAGAGAAAATGTTTGTTTTATGTAAGTCAGTGTTTAAAGCAATAACTCAACATATCCCAGTGGTCCAGAGACCACACAGCTGAGAACCCTTGTAAATGGTACAGTAAGGACTTCAGTCAGAACTTTGGCATTTACCAGAAGTCACTTAGGAGATAGGACTTAGGAAAAGAGTTTGGTTTGGCTTTTAACAAAAGTATAGTGATGAGGGTGTCAGAATTGATATCCACTAAACTATAAGCTCCACTGGGGAAGGAACTTTGCTGCTGAATCTATACAGCCTTAACATTGACTAGTGCTTAGAGGTGTGATCAGTATTTGTTAAATGAATCAAAAGGAATAAGTGTACAGTGTTTGAAAATCGTATCCAAAGGAGGAAACCTGCAAAATAAAATTATTCAGGGAAATAAGCATTTGTTGAAATGCAGAAAACCACTGAATACTGCGGTCTACAATACTAGTATGGTATTACCCTATTGCAGTTGACTCCTGTCCTACCTCTAGCCTCTGGTCTCAAGTTAGGTTCTTATTGTTTGGGGACCTGTCCAGTTATCCAAGGGTTGCATACAGTATAAATTGAACTATCTTTTGTGATTTTTCTGACAATGCATACTGAAAAATCTTATTGTCCTTACAACAACAGGTTACTGAATATTACACAGTTGAATTTTTATCCATAAACATTAAGGCAGGGGTTTACTGTAACACTTTTAAAGTGTCAGAAGTTGTTAACCAATGATAAAAAAATAACCTTTATTAACCTTGAATTTATTTGATTTCTAACTCTGTATTTCCATCCAGATTTTGAAATGATTGCCTTCCTATTACTGTAGTATTCTCTTATCAAAACTTCTCAAGTAAGGGCTATACCATATTCTTACCCTACACCCATGAAGCAAATACCAAAAAAAAAAAAAAAAAAACCAAAAAAAAAAACCTTGTAGAAATTTGATTATTTTATCAAATGTATTATTGGGGCAGGATTGACATTTACATGCTTTTCCCTATTGGTAGCAGTAAAGCATGGTTTTGGGAAAGGAGTATATAACAGAATATAGGTTGTACATCTCTTTGATTTGGAAATTATATAATTTGAATTTATGATTATGAGATTAAAATGCCAAAATATAAATAACATATCAATGATGTCACTGATTATTTAAAATGGAAGCATGTGTTCCTCTGTAGGAATTTGAATTTTGATATAGTCATTCCTGTATTAACCTGAAGCCATTAAAATGATGGCAGGTATCTGTAATGACAGGAGAAATACATAATATGGGCGTTGGGAGGTCAGAGATTATAGCCTTTGTAGTGTAAATCTTTGCGAGTGAATGTGTTGTGTACAAGATAATGTGTACAGGGATATCCTTCCTTAGTGATTTTCTCCAGCAGTGAGCATTTTGTAGTATTTTTCTATTTTATAATTCCATAAGTTATGTTTTAATTTCTTATTGAACATCAGTATTACCAAAGCAGTAAATTATGGACAATATAATTTGAAAAAATACTGAATAATAACCCCTTACAGTTAAAGCCTCAATATTATATGGTTGTTCTATGTGGTTATATGGCACATAAGCTCAAAATTAAGTAAGGGACTCTGGGAGCAAATTTCAAAAACAAAAAAAGTCTCTGCGTGTTTGAATACACAGATAAATTGATGAGTGTGAGCAACAGAATTTTTACAATTAATGCATGCTACACTTTTTTAAGCATTAACCTATAACTGGGAGAGGGCAAATCCTGGATATAGAAACAAAATGGGTAAACATATGTTGTGGGGATATTAAAAAAAAAGGTTCCCTGAGGAAAAGGTATCATAGCATAATAGCAGCAGACCCTCTTTGGATGTGAAACCAGTAAGGACAAAGAGCAGGTTTGGATGCCATTCCATACTCCTTAGACATGATGGTGATATTTTCTATGTAGTTGATTAAAGGGCTTTATTCAACAAATTAATTGGGGAGACTTGTTTTCACAATTGATTTTCTGGAGTGTACTTTCACAGGATGCTGTGTACTCACCAATTTGCATGATATATTGGGGGTCCCTAAGGCCACCACCACATTCTGTGATTTGCTAGGAATACTCAAGACACCCTCTATTATTGTCATACTCACTATGATTTCTTATAGTGAAAGGATACAAAGTGAATTGAGCAAAGGGAAAATGTGCATGGGATGAAGTCCAGAGGAAATCAAGCACAAGTTTCCAAGAGTCCTCTCCCTGTGGAATCATGCATGATGTACTAAATTTCTTCCAGCATTGAATTGTAACAACATATGTGAAATGTCTAGCAGGGGAGCTCAACAGAGACTCAGTGCCCTAGGTTTTTAGTTTAGTTTAGTTTTGTTTTTTTACTAGGAGCTGGTCACGTAGGCAACCTCTCCCTAGCCAAAATTCAAGACTCTCGGAAGGAAAGTAGGTAGTCAGTGTAAACCACATTGTATAAATAGTTTATGCACAGTAGCCACTCTTATCAAGGAATTGTGGAAATCCTACCAAAATCTAAGCTTCCAGATACCAGTCAAGGGTTAACCTTGTATCTTTGTTTGTGCTGCCATAACAGAATACCAGATTGGGTAATTTATAAACAATAGAAACTGATTTCTCACACTTTTGGAGGCCAGAAAGTCCAAGAACAAGGCACTGGCAGGTTGTGTGTACAGTGAGGGCTGCTCTCTGCTTCCAAGATGGCACCTAGTTGCTGCATCCTCTTGAGGGACAGATGCTGCATACTAATGGTGGAAGGGATGGAAGGAGAAGAGGGGATTAAACTTCAACAAGGGGACATCATCATTCAAACCATAGCATGTTGCAAGCAGGCCTTTCTAAGAATAGCAGTCTCCAGCCTATCTTAACTCTTCTCTGTACACATGGCATCAGAAATCTGGTACCTATAAGCTTTCTTTCTTTTTTTTTTTTTTTTTTGGTGCCACCAGTTACCATATTAGGTCATCTTTCCTCAAGGTAATCTGTAACAGAAAACTCAGTAGGTTAAACCAAAAAAATTTGTTGACACCCCCCGCCCCCATAACTGTTAAGACTGTAGGTACCTCCTGATGACCTGAGTCTTCAGGTTGGTCACAAGATAGCTGTAGAACCTGGGAGCTACCCGGATTTGGGGCAGGGGGGTGTTGTTTGTTTGTTTTTACTTCTATTGTGAGGCTTTCTAGAGTTTACCAAGAAGACTTTGTGATAGGCAATGGACTTACATCCCCTTGACCATGTCTGTCTTAGTCCATTCAGGCTGCTATAACAAAATACCATAAATGGGTAGCCTACAAACAACAGAAATTTATTTCTCACAGTTCTGGAGGCTAGGAAATCCAAGATCAAGGCGCCATTGTCTAGCGAGGGCCCCCTCTCTGGTTCACGGATGGGTCTCCTGGCTGTGTTCACACATAGCTGACTCCCTCAGGCCACTTTTGTAAGAGCACTAATCCTGTTCATGAGGGTTCTGCCCTCGTGATCTAATTACCTCGCAAAAGCTCCACTTCCCAATGCCATCACCTCCAGAGTTAGGATTTCAACACAAAGTTTGGTGGGGGCGGGGCGAGGGCCCAAACATCCAGACTATAGCACTGTCCAAAGAGAAGTGAGGGGTTCTGGGAAGTGAAAACAGGAGCTCAAGGGAGTTGACCACTTCTGCATCAGGCGTCTCCGACATTCAGGAAGTGTGGTCCCAGAGGGCTGTACTGTTGCCAGTTTTTCTCCCTCTCCTCTGCCCCTCAGCATTTTTAACGTGTAATCCAGAGCGCCATGTAATCTCACATACTTGAGCTACAGTAAGGCCAGATTGTAAATATTTTTCCCGGCGGAATTCTGGGAAATGTAGGTCCAAACGCTCCCTGTAGTCGTCGGCACTTGCCACGCTAGGAAGGCAGTACTGGGGAATTCTGGGAAGTGTAGTCCCGGAGCTCCTGGTAGTCGGGGGTACTTCCGCCCCAGGAAGACAGCGTAGCAGCCATCTTTGCCTTGGTTTTGGTGGTTCAGATCAGCTCCACAGGAACCTTCCGAACTTTCCCGAAATGTGCTTGGGGCCAGCAGCTACCGGAGTTTCGTATGGAGAGAAAAAGGAGGCTCAGCTAAATACGGAGGTTTGAGGCGCGAGGGTGCTGTTTTGTGTTTCCCTGGGCAGGACTTCTTTGCGCTGGGGGCTTACCAGGTTGGGCCAGCCCGGGTCGTGCTTCGCCGGGTTTGACGGTGTCGGGAGCTGTCCGCTCCCCAACCCAACTCCCCCATCTACAAGCCAGTCCTACCACTTCATACGGTATCATATTGAGCTAGTTAGTTAACCCCTCTATGCCTTCGTTTGCTGTTCTGTAAAAGGAAAACAAAAGTAATACCTTCCTGGAGTGATGTTTGAGAAAAAACGAGGTAGCACAAAAAGTTTTAAATGAGTTTCTGTGAAACTATGAATATGGTTTGCCCCTAACTCCTGACATTTTTAGGAAGCAGAGGGTTGCTTCTAGCTGGTACTGGGGAATGCACTGTGATTTATTCGGGATGGAGACACAATCCTGATATTTCACAACCTTCTTTCCTTCCCCCAGTCCTGACTTCTCAAAAAAACACTGTTCGGAGGAGGAGGCAGCAGAGCCCCACGTGAGTAAGACTTGTCATTTTTCTTCTACGAAGATATTTACGTAAATCAGAAAATATGTGGGCCATGTATTGGAGCATGGGAAGTGATTATGTTAACAGACCCACAAGGGGGGTTCAATGTTGCTCCCCACACAGACAGCCAATTGTGAGACAAGGATTGTCAAGGAAGAAAGGATTTATTGCAGTAGACCCCTCTGCTGGGTGGGGGAGGTATGAACTGCCTCAGATTGCCTCCTCACCACCCCAACCAACAGGGTCAGGGGGTTTTTCTGGAGGCAAAATGAATAATGCAAGAGGGGAGTGAGCATCATTATGTGTTTGGGGTGGAGTGCGGGGCAGGCAAACGCATTGGGAAATCATGCTAGCACGTACGTCCCATGATCAAAAAATGGTATATAAGTCTCTCTCCAGGGTGGGGATTTTAGTATTATAATGGGCTAGGGGTTAATATTGGTCATTCTTTCAGCCTGTGCACAGGCTCAGTGGGTCGTTGGGGATGATCTATAGTAGAGTATCACTTATCTTGTCTTCTCGGGATAAACAGGTGGCGTGAGGCTTTGTAATTATCTTATGGCTGCAAGGAGATTCCACCGTTTCTGGGGAAAAAACTCAAAAGAGAATGCATCAGTGCAATAGAAAGTTGCAAAGTTCTGGTCGGCAAATCTTACCAAGAGCTTTCTATTTTCTGCCTGTTTTGAGACTACAGCTGCTAAGCTGCCAGGACTGAGATAAAACTGTCAAGGTGACTTAGAGCAGCCAGCCCTAGCCACAGTGTGAACACTGAAAACTCATTTGAAATATGAGGGAACTAAAAACGCTATTGAGAAAACGTTTTCTTGCTTATGGAGCCGGTTACAATTACAATGAAGCACTAGTTGCTAAGTCTCATTCTAAGGACAGACACCTTTCCACCAAATCGTGGCTCTCTGAAGTGGTGCCGCTATCTTTCCTACTTTAAAGGTGAGGAGACAGACACACCTGTTTGCCTATAGTCAGTTATCCAGGAGGCAGAGCAAGCGCTGGAGTCTAGGCAGTCTGAGTCTGGACCTGAGTTCATGATCTCTTTGGTATATTCTCCCTGAGCCATAGGAAACTGGCTGGTATCATGTGAAGCTAGGTTGGGATTTTACTGCAGGGAATTTGAGAGCAAGATTTGGTCTATTTTCTGAGTTTTTTTTTTTTTTGAGACAGAGTCTCACTGTGTTGCCTGGACTAGAGTGCCTTGGCGTCAGCCTAGCTCACAGCAACCTCAAACTCCTGGGCTCAAGCAATCCTCCTGCCTCAGCCTCCCGAGTAGCTGGGACTACAGGCATGCGCCACCATGCCCGGCTAATTTTTTCTATATATTTTTAGTTGTCCAATTAATTTCTTTCTATTTTTAGTAGAGACGGGGTCTCGCTCTTGCTCAGGCTGGTTTTGAACTCCTGAGCTCAAACAATCCGCCCGCCTCGGCCTCCCAGAGAGCTAGGATTACAGGCGTGAGCCACGGCGCCCAGCCTGTTTTCTGAGTTTTTAAAAGTAATTTTGTCAACTATTTCATTTTTCAAATTTGAATTAATATAGAAGGAACATGTAATCATGGAAAACTCAGAAGATACAGAAATATATTTTTAAAAAACTTAAATTACCCATAGCCTTTGCATGTAAAGATAACAATTATTAACATTTCAGTGCCATTTTGTCAGGTTATTCTTGTGTATATTTCTGTTCAATTGGGGCTCTTTGGGCCTGATAGTGCACTGGAGTCCTACTCAAATGGTCATCCACAAACCAGCAGCATTGCATCGCCTGAGTAGAAATGCCCAGATCTTCTGATTTAGAACTTTCACAGAGGGGACCCAGGAATCTGCATTTCAACAAGATCCCAAGGTGATTTCTGTGCACGTTTAAAGTTTGAGAAGCTCAGGAACGAGTCTTATTTGGAAACTCAGGTCTAGGAAACCGACCCTGTCAGATATCACAGATAAAACTGAGCTGACCGTATTGGAACTTCACTCAATCCAATGATTTTTCCTTCCCACTAAATACTGTTAACTGTCATGTCTCTATGCAAAATCATGACATGAGCAGAAGGCAGCTGGCAAGTCTATCAAAATGGAGAAACTTAGAAGTCCTGAAGATACATTTCTCCCAGGCTTTGGATAAGTGGATTCATTGCCCTCTTTTGTACTGGAGCACTTCTCCCAAAAGTGGGGATATCAACTACTAGTTACTGTTGGTTAATGTTAGATGTTATTGCCACAATTGTCATCATTATCTTCATTGCCATTACAATTGTTTTTATTACTGTTGTTATTACTATGACTATTTCCTCCTTTCTTTTTTTAATTTTATATAATTTCCAACTGACAGAAAAGTTGCAAAAAATAGTATAAGGAAATTCATATGCTCTTAACCCAGATTCACCAGTTGTTTACATTTTGCTTATTTGCTCTGTTGATGACCCTAAGCCAAATACCACCAGGAATATACCTATAATCAAGGACAGTTTGTTTTAACTTGCTGCAGCAAGGAAGCCCACACACCACAGGGAATCATCATGCATGGGGTGTCTTGGTATGAGACAATTAGGAGGGGCTGATTGTATGGTTTGGGCTTGTATTAGCTGAGTTGGGGAAAGTTTTGGGCAGTATGATTCAATACTGTCATTACTGAGTAATTTGATAACTGAATACTGTAGTAATTTTTACATAGGAGGTGCGGAAACAAAATGAGACTGTAGTTGTCACTTTTAATGAAGTAGTCACTTGTGTTAGCTGGGAGAGGCGGTCATTTGGTTACTTTTGTCATTGTGGAATGTATTTGTCTCTGTGTTACAGACCATCTTGTTCACCATGATCACTGAATGGCCCTGTCTAGTTCTTGCTGATAAATTGAAAATACCAAGTTCTGGCGGTTGCTGCTATTAGCTGTCAGAGCTAATTTTTTTCTTCTTCTTCTTTCACAACTTTATCATACTTATATTTTGTTTTTGGCTTTTTGCTTAAGCATTTGAGAGCAAGCTAGAGATAGTGATCAAAATGAAATTAATTACATTGATAACACATTGGTATCTAATCTATAGTTCACATTTAAATTTGTTCAGTTTTCCCAGTAAACTCTTTGAGAACAAATGCACCCCCCCAAGGCCCAGTCTAATTGTATGCATTGCACTTAGTTTTTGTTTCATTGGTCACCTTGAATCTAGAATGACTCCTTAGATTTTATTTTCTTTTTTGTTCTTGATATTTTTGTAGAGTATTGGCAAATTATTTTGTAAAATGTCCCTATTTTTTAATTTAATATTTGTTCATGATTAAATTCAGACAGTGAGTTATCAGCAAAGATGCCACAAAAGTGGTGAGTCATCTTTCTCAGTGCATCATAGAAGGATTTGTGTTGGTTTATGAGTTTCCCCCACTGGTGGTCTTAACTTTGTTTTTTTGGATAAGGGTCTACCCGGTTATTTTTTTCTTTTTGCAGTTAATACTTTAAGACTATGTAGCTATCTTATTTTTCAGCAAACTTAATAATTTTTAGCATCCATTGATGACTTTCTAGTTGTCTTTCATTATTTATTAGTTTATGTGTTAGGCTATAAGAGGAGGTTTCTCTTCTCACTCATGTATGTATTATACATTCCTTTATTTATAACATTATGGACTCAGATTCCTGTCTTTTTCATTCAAATTAGGTATGGACTGTCAAACTGGTTTTTTTTTAATTGCAGTATCTTAGGTTGTATTAGTTCAGCATTGAGGGAGCAACTTATTAGAAAGACAACAAGAGATTTTTCAGAAGTATAAGATACTTTCACATGAACAGAGCAACAACCTGTGAACTTAGGCATCTTAAAATATTCTAATGGTAGAAATTGCATTTTTAAGGATAATTTCGAGCTATAGACTATCCTCTGCTAACTGCAGTTGCAAAGAAATATGAAACCTGACAATGTTAAGAGCTTTCTACCTTGAAATAATCCCATGAGGTTGGTACTGTTTTTCTCTCCCACTTGCGGATGACAGAAGTGAGGCAAAGACATGTTAATTTCCTCGAGGTGGCACTGCTAGTGAGTAGCTGTACCAGGATTTTAACCCGTGTGTTTCAATTTCAGAGTCTACTCTTAGATACTGTCCCAATTTATTCTGTACCCAGAATAAGAATTAACTGCCGTGGAAGTACAGGCACACCGATGATGGGGGCCACTGTGTGGTTGGGCAGGTTGTATATTGAAAGGGGTAAAGATGGATATCTGAGATCCATGACATGTTCTACTCAGAAGCCACATATCTGCAGCCATCCTGAGGAGCAAGTACGTTTTCTACTTCACCAGGAGCAACCACAGGGATTAGCAACATACTTGCCCAGTTTCCATTGACTTCTCTCTTCTTTTCTAGTTCTGCCTTCGTAGGACTCTGTGCTTCCCCAGAAGGAAGAATTAAAAATGAGTAAGTTCAAGGTGAGTAGAGCTTCCTTTTCTCACTATTAAAAATGCTATTTTTGTACTCAGAGATGGGGCACATGTGTTTCTTTTTGAAGGAGAGTCAAGGCATTTGAGGACCTGTTGAGTGTGCCAGGTACTTATTTCGGGTCATTTAAATTTAACTGGTTTGGGTTTTAATTTTTTTATTTCATCCTTTTTTATTTTACAAATAAAAGTAGAAAAGCTAATACAAATAAGAAACATCTTCTACTTTACTACTTCCCCACTTACAAATTGGCTGCTTTTATATTTCTGTAATCTCTTCATCGTAGGTACTTAAGTTATATATTTGCATTTATAACCCAGATACAATTTAAAATATTTTATTTACTATTATATAACATTCATTGTTAACTGTTATGTCATATTCCCATCAAATTTATGTACCCAGTTTTTAAATTATTTTCTCTCTAGTTGAGGATTTTTACTGTTTTAGAGACTGTAGTGACAGTTTTCCTGTATTTTTCCCAAAAAGTCAATTTTTGAAAAATGCTGCCCTTTAACATATTAGGTATTCAGAATTGAAAAGGTACATTTTGTATGTAGTACTTAGGATGTTTTTGATAGAATATTCAAATATGGCACAGTGTGTCAGGATTTAACATTTGCTTCACTCAGAAAAAATACTGTTAGACTTTTTTTCATGATAAGAGCTAGATTCTGTCTTATCCATGCCTCAGTCATACCCTGTGTATATTTTATTTACTGGCCTATCTTTTTTCCTTTGAGTTTTTCTTTTCTTTTGTTTTAAATCGAAGTAATATGTGACCTTAGTTTTAAAAAAGTCTAGTGGTATCAGAGGACTTGCCAGGCACTTGTGCTCTGTTCCTGTGTTTACACCTCAGGGCAACTGTATGAGGAGATACTTGGTTTTATCTTCATTTTAAACATGAAAAAGCATTGTAAAAAATGAGGAATCTGGTCAAGTTCACATGGAAACCAAGGATCTGGAGTCAAGGTGTTATATTCAAGTGAAAGACCACGACAGGAGAAGAGGGACCAAGAGTCTTTCATTCAGAGACCTGACATGCCCTTTTGGTTTATTTCCATGTATAACACTACTCCTCACCTGGCTCCCACTTCCGTGGGAAGGCAGGTGCTATCAAACATTGTTGGGACTAAATTGGTAAACATTTCTGGGGAAATTGGCAGTGTTAATTAAAAAGTAAAACCTTTTTAGTTCAGGATGCAACAGTTAGAGTTCTAGGGAGTTTACTTACACCGATACTCACTGAGAGCACCAGGCA
The DNA here is from genome assembly GCF_000956105.1 of Propithecus coquereli. Lineage (NCBI taxonomy): Eukaryota > Metazoa > Chordata > Mammalia > Primates > Indriidae > Propithecus > Propithecus coquereli. Next base: position 1,405,874 of record NW_012149952.1, read on the forward strand.
AACATACAAAGCTTTCCTTTTCATAGCAGCGCTTTTGGTAAAACCGAGGGAAATCAGAGTATGGCAGTGGCAAGAGAGAAGGACAAGGGCTGGGAATTCTACTACAAATGCCTCAGCTTCCAGAGCAGCTTCCCACCCATCTTTCCCGCTTTGTGTTACCCCTGCTCCAGTGGACATTGCTTGTAAGATTGAGGTCATGTGTTTTTGTTGTAGGAGGCAGTGACCTTTAAGGACGTGGCTGTGGCCTTCACTGAGGAGGAGCTGGGACTGCTGGACTCTGCCCAGAGGGAGCTGTACCGAGATGTGATGCTGGAGAACTTCAGGAACCTGCTCTCAGTGGGTGAGGACAGCCTCCCTCTGTAGTATCTTTGTGACCCTACAGTTTTAGGCTTTGAGGCTCTTAAAATGGTTTCCTGAGTATGGGGACCTGCCCTTCCCTCGTTCCTATGGGGAAGCAGAGAGACCCAAGATGTTTCTGGTCTTTTGGAACAGGATATTTCAGGTCTTCTTCATTTGTATTTTATAAAAGATCTGTAAATGGACAGAATACTCTTATACCTTGTCCGTTTGTTTTCAGATTTCACTCCCATCTCATTAGTGAATTATAAAACCAATTTATTGAATCCCACCAGTAATTTTTAATGAAATAAAATAAGGTAGAAAATATCAGAGCTCCTTAGAAAGAATGGAACACACTGCAGCAAAAACTCTGGTTAAATGCATGAGGGGTGTGAGCACCAATGGGAGGAAAGTTAATGAAAACAGACATTAGTTAGAAATAGGTTATTTAAACTTGGTTTTCATAATATATATTTATGCATATTTGTCAGGGTCATGAAATAAATGGTGTTTCTTTGATGAGTCATGACTTAAATAAAATTTTGAAAAACACTGTTTTCAGTGTCTTGAATATGCACTTGCCGCTCAAATTGCTGATATATTGAAACTCTAGTGTATTCATTTTCACCTTGTGACTTTGCATTTTCACAGGGCATCAACCCTTCAAACGAGATACATCACATATGGAAATAGAAAAGAAGCTTTGGATGATGAAGACAGCAACCCAAAGAGACAGAAATTTAGGTAAGAACCAAGCAATTGTGAGTTCATACAGTTAACTGTCCATCTGTTTTGCTTTTCCCACCCCTGTTGCCATCACTGGTCCAAACTGCCACATCTCTTTCTTTTTTTTTTTTTTTTTTTT
>NW_012149952.1:1423503-1424610 GCF_000956105.1 Propithecus coquereli
AACTTCATAAAGGCAGAGACTTTGTTCACTACTGAATCTACATAATCTTAGCATTGCCAAGTACTTCATAGGTGCTCAATATTCGTTATATTAATAAATGGGAAAAATAATATTTGAAAATTGTGTCGAGATCACCTCCAGAATATCATAAATTTGTATCCAAAACAGGAAACCTGAAAGTAGCCTTAATAAAATTAATTCGGGGAGAGAGAATTGGAATGTAGAAAACCACTCAATACTGTAATCTGCAATACTAATTTGGCACTGTCCTGTTAGGAGTAGCTCTTGTTCTCCCCTTGCCTCTCTAATCAAGTTGGGTCCTATCTTTCTGGACTTTGTCTAATGTTCTATTGGTTTTGTATAGATTTAGTTATCTTTTGTGACAGTATAGACTGAGAAGTGAGTTTTGTTAATCTTGCAGTAATAGGACACTATGTAGTACACTATTGATTATTCATTGTTAAGGCAGGCATTTAAGTGTGAGAAGAGTTAATAATGACAAACATTGGTAAATGTTGACTTGATTATTAGTTTCTTATTCTCCACATTTTCATTCAGGCTTTGACATGATTGCCTTCTAAGGGCTTTAGCATTACTTTCATCAAAATTTAGGTAGAGGCTATTTGCAGTAGATAACTTTTGTCAAGTTCTCTATCCTATATTCTCCTTGCCCCATTCTGAGAAAGAAAGGACAAAAATTGTTACAATTTGATAAATTTTTCGAAACACATTGGTAATTGGGGGCATGACTGACATTTTTTAGCAGTGGGAGTTACTTTTCAAAGAGGAGTTAGTATGTATCAGTATGTAATGTACATCCCTTTGCTCCGTAAATCATAGAATAGGAACTTAAATTAGGAGATTCAAATAGAAAAGGCTAGTAGCACATCAGTGATGTTGCTGAATTTTGTTAAAAGTGGAAATAATTTTTTATATACTCATTCAATAACAAATTCATGAAAATGATGGCTAAACTTAGAAATTTAGTGTGGGAACATCATATACCTTAATCAAACTCATAAGTGCCCATATGAATGAATAGTGCAGTAGTGCATCTGATCATGTGTGACAGGTTATTCACCCTTAGGTATGCAGTGGCAAGGACAA
>NW_012149952.1:1424660-1426993 GCF_000956105.1 Propithecus coquereli
AATGAAGAGCTTTCCTGTTGGAGAATCTGGCAACAAATTGCAGATGACTTAACCAGGTGTCAAGACCCCATGATAAATAATTTTCAGTTTCACAAACAAGTTGATTTCCCCTGCCAGGTAGGGGTAGGACTGTCTATTCAAATTTCTGAATATGACAACTATGTACTAAATCATAAAGCAGATGGTCCCAATGATACTGGAAATTCAGAGTTTCTGACTTTGAGAAGCCAGGATTCTTTGAGGAAAACTTTCCTGACTGAGTCACAGAATTATCAGAATAGATATCAGCAAATTCCCATGAAAAGTAAACTGTGTCAGTGTAAACAGGGTATTGACCCCATCAGTTGGGTTTCGCGTCACCATGATGATTATAGAGCACACAAAAGTGAAAAATCTCATAGATCTGATGATTATGGAAGAGACAACGTGAAGATTTTGACATTTGATCAGAATGGCATGATTCACACAGGACAGGAACCTTACCAGTGTAACAAGTGTGAAAAAACCTTTGGTGATCTTTCCAGCTTTGATCTTCAACAGCAATTACAATCAGGGGAGAAGTCTCTTACATGTGTCAAGTGTGGAAAAGGCTTCCATTATAGCTCAGTTCATCCTGTTCGGAGAGTTCACGTGGGAGAAAAACTTAAGTGTGTTGAGGGTGGTAGGGAATTCAATCAGGACTCACATCTACAAAACCATCAGAAAGTCCGTATGATCGAGAAACCATACAAATGTAATCAATGTGGGAAAGGTTTCAGTCGTAGATCAGCACTTAATGTTCATTGTAAGGTCCACACAGGAGAGAAACCTTATAATTGTGAAGAGTGTGGGAGGGCCTTCAGTCAGGCCTCTCATCTTCAGGACCATCAGAGACTCCACACTGGGGAGAAACCATTCAAATGTGATGCGTGTGGTAAGAGCTTCAGTCGGAATTCACATCTTCAATCCCATCAGAGAGTTCATACGGGAGAGAAGCCATACATATGTGAGGAGTGTGGGAAGGGCTTCATTTGTAGCTCCAATCTCTACATTCATCAGAGGGTCCACACAGGAGAAAAACCCTATAAATGTGAGGAATGTGGTAAAGGCTTTAGTCGGCCTTCAAGTCTTCAGGCCCATCAGGGAGTCCACACTGGAGAGAAATCATATATATGTACTGTGTGTGGGAAAGGCTTTACTCTGAGTTCAAATCTTCAAGCCCATCAGAGAGTGCACACTGGAGAGAAACCATACAAATGTGAGGAGTGTGGGAAGAGCTTCAGGAGGAACTCCCATTATCAAGTTCATCTAGTGGTCCACACAGGAGAGAAACCCTATAAATGTGAGGTGTGTGGGAAGGGCTTCAGTCAAAGTTCATATCTTCAGATCCATCAGAAGGCCCACAGTATAGAGAAACCTTACAAGTGTGAGGAGTGTGGGCAGGGCTTTAATCAGAGTTCACGACTTCAAATTCACCAGCTGATCCATACCGGCGAGAAACCATACAAATGTGAAGAGTGTGGAAAGGGATTCAGTCGTAGAGCAGATCTTAAAATTCATTGTAGAATCCACACGGGAGAGAAACCATATAATTGTGAGGAGTGTGGGAAGGTCTTCAGGCAGGCCTCAAATCTTTTGGCCCATCAGAGAGTCCACAGTGGAGAAAAACCATTCAAATGTGAAGAGTGTGGAAAGAGCTTTGGTAGGAGTGCACACCTTCAAGCCCATCAAAAAGTCCACACTGGAGAAAAGCCGTACAAATGTGAGGAGTGTGGGAAGGGCTTCAAGTGGAGCCTGAATCTTGATATGCATCAGAGGGTGCACACAGGGGAGAAACCATATAAGTGTGGGGAGTGTGGTAAGTACTTCAGTCAGGCCTCAAGTCTTCAGCTTCATCAGAGTGTCCACACTGGAGAGAAACCGTACAAATGTGATGTGTGTGGTAAAGTCTTCAGTCGGTCTTCACAGCTACAGTCTCATCAGAGGGTTCACACAGGAGAGAAACCTTACAGATGTGAGCTATGTGGTAAGAGCTTCAGTTGGCGATCAAATCTTACAATTCATCACAGGATCCATGTTGGTGATAAATCTTATAAAAGTAATAGAGGTGGTAAGAATGTCAGGGAGGGTACACGGGAAAAAAATTCTATAAAATGATTTTTTTGAAGGCTCAAGTGTCATGTCAATTTTTCCGATCAAGTCTCAAAAGAAGAAAAAATAATTTGTTCCAATTAAGTCAGTGTTTCAGCCATAACTCCTCATGTCCCAGTGGTCCAGAGACCACACAACAGAGAACGCTTGTAATTCGTACACTAAAGGCTTCAGTCACAACCTTCACCTTTATAAAATGCTAC
>NW_012149952.1:1438513-1440914 GCF_000956105.1 Propithecus coquereli
TTAGAAACAGCCCTTCTTCCCCTTTCTGAGGTTGCTCTCCCCTTGCTTGAGAAACCTGTAATGACCTCCCTTGAGATAGTTTCCTTGCAAGGGACTGTAGATCCTCAAGACTTGCCCTCCACTACCTTATTTTTCTAGACTTATAATGGGACTCAAGTCCTTGCAGGCAGTGGGGGGAGAAGTCGTCAAGTACAAGGTATGACCATGAGAAGATAATATACTAGCCCAAATAAGCATTATTGTAATTTTTATCAATTGAAAACTGAGAAATATATATGGTTGTGGAGCCTAAGGGTATTGAATCAGGTGGAAGTAATATAATGATGATTAGGTTAGGTTTGTTGTTATGGGTGCTCTGAACAGTCATTCCAGATGCACTGTGGTAGCTTGAGCACCTGGGAACGCCTTCAACAGTTTGCTCAGTTGAGTGACTGAAACATGGATGCAAAGCTAGCCTACCTTAAAGTCAAAATGCCAGAACTTTGTAAGTATATTGTAGAACAGAGTTTCTCAACCTTTGTACAAGTGACATTTTGGACTGAATAGCTCTGTTGGGGGATGTCCTGTGGATGATTAGCAGTACAGTCCCTGGCTCCTAACCCCTAGATTCCAGTAACGCACAAACGTGCACAAACACCAGTCATAACAGGCACAAATGTCTCCAATCACTGCCAAATGTTCCCTGGGGTGGGGTAGGGGAGGACAAAATTGCCCCAACTCAGATCTACTGTATAGAACATAGGTAAATAAGAATGCCAGAGTGCTGGAACGGATTTATCATGTAAGACCTTCTTACCCAAATCCTGTGTGCCCTGGAAGAGTACAGAGAACACTCTCTTTGCCAAGTATTTGAGAAATCTATTGGTGAGAGTAGCATTGGCAATCTTGGAGAGCTCTGTAGGGACTCTCAGACCAGGAATGAGAGGGAAATTATGACATCAAGGTGGGCTCATTGAATTCAATGAGGATGATGAGACCCTGGAGCATCAGGGGTTAAGTGGAGGCACTTCATTGGTGAAGACAAAGTGAGTGTGTTTATCATAATGAGCAGCAAAGCCAAAGGGATCCTCTGAATAGTTTAATACACTAATATCAGAAGCCTACCAAATTCCTACTTGATTTTAATAAGTGGAAAAGCTCTAGGTCTGGTAAATCAACATGAGAGATTTGTATACCCTCAGGCAGTTCCATTATGTGAGTGAGTTCCCATTCCCAGAGCACCTTCAATGAAGGGCAGGTCAGGTTCCCTAGAGGAAGTACCCTAATATGCTGCCTAAACTGACTTATACTACCACAAATTACCCTAGACATCCTCAAAGTGACTTGCAGCCATATTTAATGGAGTCTGTGCACCAGTTAAATGGAAACAACCAGACTATGGAGGGATTACTGGACACTAGAGCTGAATTGACACTAACTCCCAGCACCCCAAAATGTCGGTGTGGTCCACCAGTTGGAAGGGTTTATGGAGGACAAATAACGAATGTCTTTGCTTAGGTCCATTTGTGGTGGTCCAGATGGATTCCTGAACTCATCCTGTGGTCATATCCCAAGTCCCGGAATGCAGAGTTGCAATAGCTGCATTCAACAGCTGGCAGAATCCTCATTGGTTCCCTGACCCATGGAACAAGGGATGTTTTGGTAAGAAAGCACATGTGAACACTGTAACTGCCTTGTATGTGCCAAAATAGGAAACCCAAAGCAAAACCACATTCATGGAAGGGTTGCAGAAATTAGTGCCACTGGCAGTATCTTGAAAGTTGCAGGAGTCATGATTTCTGTCACATTCTCATTCATTCACTTATTTGACCTGTGCAGAAGATAGGCAAATCTTGCAGAATGACAGGAGATTATTTAAAACTTAATTAGGAGTTGGCTCCAATTGCAGCTTCAGATGTGGTTTCATTGCTGGAGCAAGACAACATGTCTGCTGGCACCTGATATATAGCCATTAAGTCAATATATGCTTTTTTATCCATACCCACTAGTAAATATCATCCAAAGAAGTCTCTTTTTGTCTGGTAAGGCCATCATTAATCTTCGAAGGTCCCAGCTCAGTGCTACATCAGTGTTCCAACATTTTCACAATTAGGGATTGGTAAACTGGTTCGTGGACAAAATCTGGCTGCCACTTGTTTTTGTAAATAAAGTTTCATTGAACCATAGCCATGACCACTTTTTACACATTATCTATAGGTGCTTTTGCGCTAAAATGATAGAGCTGAATAGTTGACCACAGAGATCATGTGGTCTGCAAATCCTCAAATATTTGTTATACTACCTGGCTTCTTATGGAAATAATTGTTTGATCCTGCTCTAGTCTGTATAAATCTTACTTGCCTCTCCATTCCACAGAACATCACTCTGGCCTAATACATTATAAATATAATAGTGACTAAAC
>NW_012149952.1:1441590-1443451 GCF_000956105.1 Propithecus coquereli
TCCTTTGATAGTGGCCATCCTGATGGCTATGAAGTGATATCTCATTACGGTTTTGATTTGTATTTCCCTAATGATTAGTGATGTAAACATCTTTTCATGTCCTTATTGATAATTTGTATATCTTGTAGGGAGATGTCTATTGAAGACCTTTGCCCAATTTTTAATTCAGGATATTTGGGGGGTTTTTTGTTATTGTTGAATTTTAGAAATTCTTTATATATTCTAGATATTAATCCCTTATGATGTATATAAATTTGCAATAATTTTCTGCCATTTCACAGGTTGCCTTTTCACTCTGTTGATTATTTCTTTTGATGCGCAGAGTTTTTGACTTTGGTGTAGTCCTGTTTGTCTATTGTTTACTTTGTTGCCTGTGCTTTTAGTATCATATCGAAGAAATCATTGCCAAATACAATGTCATGAATGTTTTCCTTTATGTTTTCTTCTAGGAGTTTAATCATTTTAGGCCTAACATTTCAGGTATTTAATCCATTTTGAGTTAAATTTTGTATATGGTGTAAGGTAAGGGTCCAACTTCATTCTTTAGCATGTGGATATCTGGTTTTCCCAAGACCATTTGTTGAAGAAACTGTCCTTTCCCCATTGTGTAGTCTTGGTACTCATAAAAAATCATTTGGCCATATACACAGAAGTTTATTCTGGATATTCTACTGTGTTCCATTGTTTATACATCTATCTTTATGCCAGTACCACATCATCTTAGTTACTATTGCTTTGTAGTATATTTTGAAATCAGGGATTGTGAGGCCTCCAAATTTGTTCTTATTTTTAAAGATTGTTTTGGCTATTAGGGGTCCCTTGAAATTCCATACAAATTTTAGGATTTTTAAAAAAAATTTCTGCAAAAACCAAAATGCCAATCATATTTTGATAGGGATTGCATTGAATCTGTAGATCACTTTGGGTAGTATGACATTTTAGTAATGTTAAGTCTTCCAGTCCATGAGCACAAGATGTTTTTCCATTTATTTCTTACTTCTTTGATTTCTTTTATCAATGTTATATAGTTTTCAGTGTATAAGTCTTTCACTTATTTAAGTTTATCCCTAAGTATTTTATTCTTTTTGATGGCGTAGTAAATGAAATTTTCTTAATTTCCTTTTTGGGTTGGCCATTATTAGTGTACAGAGATGCAACTGATTTTCAAAAATTTTTATTTCTTTTTCAATCCCACCTATTTTTTTTGTAGCAACTGATTTTTAAGTGTTGATTTTATATCCTACAACTTTGCTAACTTTTTTTATTAGTTCTAACTTTTTTGTGTGTACATGGAATCCTTCTATATGTAAGATCAAGTCATCTGCAAACAGAGATAATTCTACTTTTTTCCAATTCGGAAGGCTGTTCTTTTTTCTGACTGCTCTGGCTAGAATATCTAGTACTATGTTTAATAGTAGTGATGAGGTTGAACATCCAACCTGAAACTTTCATTATTATGAGGTGTTTCTTCGCATATCTTATAATGCTCTTTTCTTCAAGGTCTACTGTACTTTGTCCAGTATGAATGTATTATAAAATTATAGAAATACCATCAGGCCTCAGATGGCAGTCTTTCTCTAGAGAGGATTTTTATTTGTTTCTGTCAGGGGCCTAAAGATACTAACAAAAATGGTTCACTTTAATCTATTTTCAGGTACTGAGGTGATCTGCAAGTTTGGCTTCTGTCCCTACTGAAGTCACTCCATTTCCCTTTTATCCTTACTCCTAATTGTGCAGTTCTTTGGCGTTTTACCAGGCACACCTCTCCTCCTGACCTCCTCCCCGAACCTCTTGAAGAAGGCTAAAGCTTTCAGTAACGAAATTGGCAGGCGCGACCAAGGCAGGCACTTCCACAACACAA
>NW_012149952.1:1443501-1446136 GCF_000956105.1 Propithecus coquereli
TCTGGCTCACTGCCTTGAAAGCTTTATTGGAATATAGCAATGCCCATTCTTTTATGTATTATCTATGGCTACTTTCTCAGTGCAGTGACACAGTTTAGTAGTTGTGACAAACACTATGGTCCACAAAATCTAAAATACTTTCTGGCACTTTACGGAAAAGGTTTGTTGACTCCTGTGTTAAGTGAACCTTCACTTAACATGTATCTCCCATAACTGAAAAGACCACAGGTAGAGTAGGACTTAGGCCTGCTTCAGTCTAAGGCGACTAGAATGGTTGCCTTTTGATTCTCTTATCTGCCCTTCTGGTTGGCCTTGGTTGTTAGGTTGGTCTAAAGACGGCACTAGCAACTGGGCAATGGTTTCTTTTTTTTACAGCCAATGGAAGAGATGCTCTTACATTTGTAGTGTCGGATAGTTCACTACTCAGTCCCATTGTTCATGGCACCTATGACCTTGTTTCCCATTTACATTCTAAATTAAACTTATGTGTATCCAGTTCCCTTGGCCTATGTTGGCTATTAAGTTTCAACTCCCACTTGCCACTGTGGGCTAGAGTTCTTCATTTTGGGCCTCTGGGAGATTTTCCTTTCTTAGCTTTGAGCTTGGCTACATGTTAACATTTTGGGGAACTCGTTATATATTAGCATTTCTTAGTTTTTGAAAAAAGAGGCACCCAAAGCCAAATTCAGTCCACGGCTGACTGACAACACATTGAATTCAAAGCCTTGTAGAGTCTCATGTCACAGGGCATCAATGGGGAAGGAGTGGAATTCTGAAAAATTAGGATGGGAACATATGGGCAGACTCCAACAAAGCTGAGGACTTTACCACTAAATTTAGCAGAACCTCCTTTCCTTTAGAAACAGCCCTTCTTCCCCTTTCTGAGGTTGCTCTCCCCTTGCTTGAGAAACCTGTAATGACCTCCCTTGAGATAGTTTCCTTGCAAGGGACTGTAGATCCTCAAGACTTGCCCTCCACTACCTTATTTTTCTAGACTTATAATGGGACTCAAGTCCTTGCAGGCAGTGGGGGAGAAGTCGTCAAGTACAAGGTATGACCATGAGAAGATAATATACTAGCCCAAATAAGCATTATTGCAATTTTTATCAATTGAAAACTGAGAAATATATATGGTTGTGGAGCCTAAGGGTATTGAATCAGGTGGAAGTAATATAATGATGATTAGGTTAGGTTTGTTGTTATGGGTGCTCTGAACAGTCATTCCAGATGCACTGTGGTAGCTTGAGCACCTGGGAACGCCTTCAACAGTTTGCTCAGTTGAGTGACTGAAACATGGATGCAAAGCTAGCCTACCTTAAAGTCAAAATGCCAGAACTTTGTAAGTATATTGTAGAACAGAGTTTCTCAACCTTTGTACAAGTGACATTTTGGACTGAATAGCTCTGTTGGGGGATGTCCTGTGGATGATTAGCAGTACAGTCCCTGGCTCCTAACCCCTAGATTCCAGTAACGCACAAACGTGCACAAACACCAGTCATAACAGGCACAAATGTCTCCAATCACTGCCAAATGTTCCCTGGGGTGGGGTAGGGGAGGACAAAATTGCCCCAACTCAGATCTACTGTATAGAACATAGGTAAATAAGAATGCCAGAGTGCTGGAACGGATTTATCATGTAAGACCTTCTTACCCAAATCCTGTGTGCCCTGGAAGAGTACAGAGAACACTCTCTTTGCCAAGTATTTGAGAAATCTATTGGTGAGAGTAGCATTGGCAATCTTGGAGAGCTCTGTAGGGACTCTCAGACCAGGAATGAGAGGGAAATTATGACATCAAGGTGGGCTCATTGAATTCAATGAGGATGATGAGACCCTGGAGCATCAGGGGTTAAGTGGAGGCACTTCATTGGTGAAGACAAAGTGAGTGTGTTTATCATAATGAGCAGCAAAGCCAAAGGGATCCTCTGAATAGTTTAATACACTAATATCAGAAGCCTACCAAATTCCTACTTGATTTTAATAAGTGGAAAAGCTCTAGGTCTGGTAAATCAACATGAGAGATTTGTATACCCTCAGGCAGTTCCATTATGTGAGTGAGTTCCCATTCCCAGAGCACCTTCAATGAAGGGCAGGTCAGGTTCCCTAGAGGAAGTACCCTAATATGCTGCCTAAACTGACTTATACTACCACAAATTACCCTAGACATCCTCAAAGTGACTTGCAGCCATATTTAATGGAGTCTGTGCACCAGTTAAATGGAAACAACCAGACTATGGAGGGATTACTGGACACTAGAGCTGAATTGACACTAACTCCCAGCACCCCAAAATGTCGGTGTGGTCCACCAGTTGGAAGGGTTTATGGAGGACAAATAACGAATGTCTTTGCTTAGGTCCATTTGTGGTGGTCCAGATGGATTCCTGAACTCATCCTGTGGTCATATCCCAAGTCCCGGAATGCAGAGTTGCAATAGCTGCATTCAACAGCTGGCAGAATCCTCATTGGTTCCCTGACCCATGGAACAAGGGATGTTTTGGTAAGAAAGCACATGTGAACACTGTAACTGCCTTGTATGTGCCAAAATAGGAAACCCAAAGCAAAACCACATTCATGGAAGGGTTGCAGAAATTAGTGCCACTGGCAGTATCTTGAAAGTTGCAGGAGTCATGATTTCT
>NW_012149952.1:1446574-1447624 GCF_000956105.1 Propithecus coquereli
CCCTCCCTTCTTGGAGATTTCCTCTGTAACCCATTAACAGGCCTAAGGACATGCAAGACAGACCTGCAGGTCCTCAAATTACACAAGTATACTTCAGGTGGCTGCTCTCTCATTAACAGACCTCATTATCTTAAAACGTTCCAAGCCTTTAGACAGAACTTCATGTCTTTAACCAATTACAAGTCAAAGAATCTTAAAACCCACCTATAACCTGTAAGCCGCCACTTCGAGGTGGCCCACCTTTTCGGGCCAAACCAATGTATGCCTTCTGCGTATTGATTTATGACTTTACCTGTAACCCCTGTCTCCCTGAAACGTATAAAACCAAACTGTAACCCAACCACAGCTGGTCCACTTGCTCAAGGCTTCTTGGGCATGGTTCCAGGTCATGGTCCTCAAATTTGGCTTAGAATAAATCTCTTTAAAATTCTTTTACAGAGTTTGGCTTCTTTTCCATTGACATGTTATTATCCCTATTTTAAGGATGAGGAACATAAGGTAGAGAGAGCTTATGTTACTCTCCCAAAGTCATTCAACTTAATGTTAAGAGGTGGATTTGGAATTGAACCCAAGTATTGTTTTTTAAGAGCCTGTGATCTTAACCCCAGTGATATAGTCACCTTCAGTTATCCTAAATGGTAATCCATACGGCTAAATGGGAGTCATTTGAAGTCAGCCCCGGGAAAGTAAATGTGGACTTTACCGTGGAAGACCTGGAAAAGCTACATTGATGAATTTTGGAGTTTTAGGAAAAAATTCGAAAAGATTTCATTTATTTAATTTCATTCCATGTCAAATATGTCATATCCTAGTTAATAGAAGACATGAATGCTGATTATAAGAGGTACACTACCCAATCTAGTAGTTATAAACCGTGTACATGTACCTTATGAACACTTGGCTAGTCCAAATTGAGATGGTCTATAAATGTGAAATACACAGTGGATTTTAAAGATGGTACAAAAAATGTAAGGTGGCTAATCAATAATATTTTGTATTGATTACATGTTGAAGTGATTATATTTTGAATAAATTGGCTTAAATAAAATA
>NW_012149952.1:1447674-1448988 GCF_000956105.1 Propithecus coquereli
GTAGCTGATTTACAGCTCACAGAAAGGGACCTTGGTGAAACTCTTACAGTAATAGGAACACCGGGGTGTTGTTTTCTCAGATGTTTACACTTAAAAGAGACAAATCCCAGAACTTTGAAAAATATTTCTGGATTTTAAACCTGGTAAGAAATTTACTTAGTCTCTAATAAGACTTACATGCATATCAAAAGGTTAAAGAAAGAATTCAGAAATACTAGGTTTCTAGTCGCCCTCTTAGCGCATCCAGCAGTGTGTCAATCTCATAACCTGAAGAAAACTAGGTTCCTAATGGAAATACTCTAAGAAAAAGGAAAGGTAAAACAGGCCCTTTTGGCAAAGAAAGAATATTTTTCCCCCATTTTCTCTTCGGGAGTTTATGTTGTTTGCCCAAGACTTGCAGTGAGTAAGAAGCAGAACTGCTATTTGAATCCAAGGGTTCATAACCCAAATCTGTGTTAATAATCCCTATGCTGTGTGTTTCTTTTACACTGAAAGGGTGAATGAATGACCCAAAGGACACGTTTCACACACAGGCTATGTGAGAGCAACATGGCTGGTTTATTCAGCCGCGTGGGGATGGGCTGAGTCCGAAAAGAGAGTCAGCACAGAAGGGGAGTTAGTGAGGGTTTTTATCCTCCACCAGCCCTGTTGAGTTCTTTGTTTCTGGGCCAAACTGGCAGATGAAGAATTGCTTCCTGCTACGTGCAGCTGAGGACAGTGGGCAGAACAGCTGTTTGTAGTAAATTCTTCAAATGACCAATTCCTACGACCCCTTTGCCCCAGTCGCATCTGTCCTTCTGTTCTGGCGTCGTCCTTATCAGGAGAGGTAGGGAGGGACAGCCTTGGTCTCCATCAGGGAGGGAGGAGGAAGGAATGCTGGCTGGAGCCGTCTGCCAGATCTACAAAGTCCAGGGACTCCCCAGACTCTTGTTGCTATTGTTTTCCAAGCCTAAGTTTTGCATTAACCACGTTCTGTCCTATACATACTTTTCAGGTTCCCACTTGGAATAAACCTAACATACACCATAGGAAATAGTCATGTATATGGTTTGTGGAAGTCTTTTTCTATCAGGTTTGGGAGGTGGTTTGGGGCTTTATAGTTTATAGCCTCGTTATAGAAGTAATGCGTTCCTGTTATAGAGAGATTAGAAAATACAGAAATGTAAAAAGGAAAGAATTAAAATTAGCTGTAAAGGCTGGGCGTGGTGGCTCACGCTTGTAATCCTAGCACTCTGGGAGGCCGAGGTGGGTGGATGGTTTGAGCTCAGGAGTTCGAGACCAGCCTGAGCAAGAGCGAGACCCCGTCTCTACTAA
>NW_012149952.1:1450543-1453198 GCF_000956105.1 Propithecus coquereli
GGACAGAATTCACAGAATAAGTGGCAGAACTAGTATTTTAAGTTAGGCAGCCTGATCCCAAGTCTGTAATCTTGGCCACTACACATTACTTTATTAATCTGTAAGACAAAACCCACAAGAAGTCTTAGTGGAGCAGGGAATATTTAAGCTATAGATGAAGACTATGACCCAGGAGTGAATAGGAAGGAAGGAACAGCAGATACAAAGAACTAGAGGCTTTTTGTAGGAGTACAAGTGATTTGCTATGGCTGGACATACAGAATGGATTTGAAGAGGGAAACAGCATCTGGAAGATACCTGTTTTACTTGGTAAAGCATTCACCTTAAGGGCACTAGATAGACATACAGGTGAAAATAATAGACTTACCATCTTAGGATATATCTCTCTGGCATCAAGAAGGAAAAATAGTTGATTGCAGTTAAATATTCTGTTCTTGTTGATTATACAAGATGTGGTTGATGCAGTGGTTAGCACTCAGCCTCTGGCTGTCAAGTGCCAAATTTTGAAACCTGGCTCTAGTGCATAATAACTTAGTAACATGGGACGAATTACTTCACCTCTCTCTGCCTCTGGTTTCTAAACAGTAAAATAGAAGAAATAATAATATTTACTGTAAGAAATTGTGAAAATGGAGTGAGGGTCCCAGAGTCTAAATAGTTTGGAACAGTTCCTGGCACAGATTAGGTGCTCCATAACAGACAGCTGTGTATAATAGAATAAAGAATGTATATTCAGTAAATGAAAACTACAGATGTTATTTTAATGAATATGTGGATATTTGTAGGTATTGCTTTCTTTTCCCAACCCTCATTTCTTTGAAACATCAATTCTATCATACATTTGAGCAAATAATAATAGTCTTTGTTTTTATTTTTACTTTCTTTTTTTTAAGAGACAGCATCTCGCTCTATCACCCAGACTGGACTGCAGTGGCCTAATCATGGCTCACTGTATCCTGGAACTCCTGGGCTCAAGTGATCCTCCTGTCTCAGCCTCCCAAGTAACTGGGACTACAGGTGTGTCCCACCACACCCAGCTAATTTTAATTAGTCCATAATGACCATGGCTTAAACCTTGAATTAAGAAATTTGTTCATCTTTCAAATTCAGAAACTCCCTGAGGAATGGTTACAATGGTCCCAATTGCTTTGAGAAGTTGATCATACAAGTCTGTGCCAAAGCTTGTGTTTTCACACAATATCTAGTTACCCTCAGCGGGCAAGTTCTGAATTATTTGTGCTATTAATAAAAGTTGAAATCCACAATATATTCTGCCTCCGTTGCTTTTTTTCTTTTTCTTTCTTTTTTGGTCTTTCATTCTTTTCGTATCTCAAAGTACTTTTTACTATTAATCTTGTTAAATATAAAAACTAAGGCTTTCCCCTCCTTTTTTGGAAAGTGGTGGGTATAATTTTATTAGTAAAGGATCACACGATCTGTTTCTTAAGTCGTTCTTTTCTTTCAGGGCTCCGATTCTTCACATATTTGCTGTTATTTTTTGTTTATTTGTAAATGGGAAAAAGCTAAACTCTACTGGCATCGGAGAACAAAAGCGTGACAGGAAGCCACGAAGGGGATTCTGGATGTAGTCCGGCGGAAACCGCAAGAATTTTTTTTTTTTTTTGGTCTCACGTGCGCGCTCGCTCTCCTTTTAATCTCTAAGAGGACAGGAGGGCGGGACACAGATGGTTCTCCCTTCTCTTGGGAGTTCTGGGAAATGTAGTCCACAATTCCGTCCGGAAACAATTGGGCTGCCGGACCGCGGGGCCGTGGCACCTGTTCTCCTCGGGGCTTCTGGGAAATGTAGTTCAGGGGCTCCAGGTAGTTAGAGCCACTTCCGCCCGGGGAAAGCGAGGCCGCCACCATCTTTCGGTTCTAGAGGTGAGTCAACCCTGCACCCCCACGACCACTCCGAGCCTTTTCAGCGGAGCGTGGGCCTGTTCGCTACCCAGCGGTCAGTCTTAGGATGGAGAAGTCGCGTCCGCCGGCGGAGGCCGGAAGTTTGGATCCCCTCAGCTCTCCTGCCCTGCTTACCGAGCAGCGCTCGTTGTATCGGTATGATACGTAGCCAGTTACTTATCTCCGCGCTCTAGTTTCCTCATCTGTAAAATAGCAATAAGACAGTAGGTACTGGTTAGGGATGTCACTAGAATTAAATGAGACAATATATTTCAAAAGCTTAGAACGGTGGCGGCAGCTGATACCAGTTTGGTTTTTGGTATCGATAGTTATTTCCTCACAAACGCCGTTTTTACTGGAAGCCCCAGTGAAGAGAGAAATAAGGTCAGGGCTCAAGGAGAATGCCACGGTCCTCCGTCACATCCATTAGACCTTCCCGAACTTTTACTGATTTTTTTTTTTTTTTTTTAAGGAAGGACTGAGTGATCCCGCACCAGTGCTTGAGGGTGTTCGCTGCGGTTTATCGGGGCACAGACTCAGTCGTGCCAGTTCACCGCGGCCTTTTCACGGAGCCTTTTCTTCGCCGCCCCGAATGCGAAAGAGGAGGAAGGAGAAACTTCTTGGCTTCTCACAGCATAGCCCCAGGTACATAGCACTGAATGTACCTGTTCTGTCGTCTCTCTTTTTAGTTAATCGAGTTTCCTTTACTCAGTAGTAGATGACTGAGTAATTTACTCAGTAAATTGATGAAAATGA
>NW_012149952.1:1465538-1467113 GCF_000956105.1 Propithecus coquereli
GAGTGTCATAAAAAAGGAAACAAATTTATATAAAAATTATCTTTATTAATAATAAAATGTGTGAAAATGTTAATAAAAAAGAGCTTTCTGTTTATATGTTTATTATACCTAGATTGTCAAGTTTTTTTAGAAAAAGAAACTAAGTCCTGTTTGGCCAGGGTCTAGAGATTCAGGAACACTTGTACTCTTGTGTGAAAAGTGAATTGGGAAAACTGATTGAGAGGAAAATCTGCCTTTATGCTTTTGAAATTTTAAAAGTAAATATTCCATGACTTTGTAATTGCTACTTCTTGGCTAAGATCTCCTCTGTAAAAGGATTTTTGCAGTACTGATTATAAGTTAAAATCCCTAATTAATTATATTGATACATTATTTGGATTAATTAAAGAGAAATCATCTGTTCCAAGGACTATTCTATGCAATCACAAAATGGGATGAAAGAGATCATACCGATATTATGATATTGTTCAAATTTATTGAGCACCTGTGATATTCCAGGCACCATTCTAAGTGCCTTACATATTGATATATTCACTCATCTAATCCTTTCAAACACCTTGTGATTTAGATACCATCATGGAGAAGAGGAAATTGAGATAGTGAGAGATTAAGGAATTTGCCCAAGGTTCTGTAACTCGTAAGGGGCATAACCTTGAAATTTGTTATCAGACAACCTGACTGGAGAGCCTGTTCCTTGATTAGCTATGAACGCTGCAATAGGTGGATACGGCATGTTCCTTGAAAACACAGAGGAAGAGCTGTTAATATATATCTGTCCTGAAGGGTTGCTAAAGGCCTGTGGACTTTGGAAACATTAAAAACAAGTGATAAAGTCCAGGCTTTGTGGGGATGAGGGAAGGACACAGAGGGGATGACTGTTGGAACTAAAAATTGGGATCTCTCAGAATCTGTAACATTTGGTTTGTAAGGGTCTTTATCCTTGATGCTGCCCTTTTTTTTTTTTTAATGAGTGGGGTTTGAACCCAGGGCCTCATACATGCAAAGCATACGCTCTACCACTGAGCTACATTGCCACTCTCCTGCCCTTCTTTCAATGGAGGTTGGTTGTAGGATTGAGGTTACATGTGCTTGATATTGTAGGAGTCAGTGACATTCAAGGACGTGGCTGTGGTCTTCACCAGGGAGGAGCTGGGGCTGCTGGACCCTGCCCAGAGGAAGCTGTACCGAGATGTGATGGTGGAGAATTTCAAGAACCTGGTTGCCGTGGGTGAGGACAGGCACCATCTGACACTTAACTTCAACTCCTTTGAGAGTCCCCGTGTGCTCAGTTGTTTAGTGCTTTGGACCCTTCGAAATGGTTCCCTGCTCTTGAAGATAAAAGTTGTTCTAATCCCTGGGATAACAGGGATAGATTTTTCTGGTCTTTCTGCTCAGGCAGAATTCCGTCCTTTTAAATCACTGGTTCTCAATCAGGGGTGATTTTGTCCCCAGAGGACATTTGGCAATGTCTGGAGACAGTTGGTTGTCACAACTGGGGGAGAGGTGCTTTTGGCATCTAGTGGGTAGTCGCCAGGGATGCTGCTAACTTCCCTACAATGCACAGGTCAGCCCCCA
>NW_012149952.1:1468448-1474521 GCF_000956105.1 Propithecus coquereli
TGAATGAATGAATGAATGAAGGATTTAAATAATTATTCTTTTGAATAGGAGTGAGGAAGCTCTCCTCATAGCTTCTCCTAACCTTATGACACCAGCCTTTTCCATGCAGGAAGAGCACCTCATCTGCATACCCAGCTAGCCTTTCCTTGTCCCCCATTCTCCTGCCCTCTCTCAGCTTCCCTTTTCCCTTCACTTTTTGTCCCCTTTCCTTTCTCTCTCCTTCTTTCCTTTCTCTTTAATTTGCGTAATTCCTCAGGCCTATCCATTTAAAAACTAAAAGTAAAAGTTAGTTACTCCTAGAGGATATAAATTTATATGCTCTCTCCCCACCCCAAAAATGAAACAAAGAGGCTTATCTGCTAACATGATAGACTAGACCCTGAATTCTGTGAGGGGTTGATGTATATAATCCTTCTTCTTTTGTCCATCTCTCCTTTTTAGGTCTACATGCTGCTTCATGTTTGATGTGTTCAGGAATGTTAGGAACTTGCTTCACTTTACTGGTTGCATTTTTATATGCGACCTTAATCTTGGGAATTATCCTAAGTATCATCATTTTTCATTTTTGCATGATAGACAAAAGTCTCTTTTAACAAATATGGTAGCATTTTCTGCCACCCTTTCTCAAAGGTTTTTTGGTTTTTTTTGACCTTTTAGCATCAACATGTTTCAGGATTTTGCAACCATACTCCACATACAAATAATATTTTAAAACATTCTTTATAGGTCAGGGGAGCACAAATTAAAGAGCTTGTTTTTATAAAGATTCTTAAAAAACTTAGAGAGACTGGAGACAAGTCGGTCTTACATTCCTGTTCCTCCTAGAGATGGCTCATAGGTTTAGAACACACTAGTGTGATTAATGGATTATTTTGTAACATTGTGTTCCAGTGACTGTCTAACCTAATCCTAATTTCTTAGACATCTTTGGATATGTAAAGATTCAAACCCACTAACCTTAGAAGATAAAAGCCATTCACAGTTATTAAAATGTATAACTACACTGTCAAAACTTATCAATGCTAATATGGCAGGCATTACATTTCATCAGTTCCCTTAGCAATTTCAGCTGGGCTTCTCATTGGTGAAAACAGCCTCATTCATATAGCCAACTTCCCACTTTACCACTTCTCTTCCCTCTAATACTTTAACAATTATGTAAGCTACATATAGTAGTTTATTTAGAAGTTTTGAATTGGACATTTCCAGAAGTCCATAGGCACTGACATCCCTGAGGAGATGAGGAGAGTTGTGATTAGGAAAAGAAAATTGCAGAGTTTCTAAATCATTTTTCTGTATAATTTCCATCCTAATGGTATTAATCTTTTCTGATAGCACTGGCAATGTGAGAAGCTGCTTACATGTTGCAATGACTTCTGACACTAAACACCAGAAGTTAGGCCGTGCTTTACATGTTGAGGGCATAGTCCTCCACAGGACCACCCTCAACACCAGCTGTAAGTTTGAGGATTCCCAGATAATTTGGCTCGCTTCTGACCAACTGGCTACGAATTTGGGGGTTCCTGTGATAATTTGTTAGAATGACTCATAGAACTCAGGAAGGTGCTACATTTGTAATTGTAGGTTTTTTGTTTTTTGTTTTTTTTTGTGACAGAGTCTCACTCTGTTGCCCTGGCTAGAGTGAGTGCCGTGGCGTCATCCTAGCTCACAGCAACCTCAAACTCCTGGGCTCAAGCGATCCTCCTGCCTCAGCCTCCCGAGTAGCTGGGACTACAGGCATGCGCCACCATGCCCGGCTAATTTTTTCTATATATTTTTAGTTGTCCAATTAATTTCTTTCTATTTTTAGTAGAGATGGGGTCTCACTCTTGCTCAGGTTGGTTTCGAACTCCTGAGATCAAATAATCCGCCCGCCTCAGCCTCCCAGAGAGCTAGGATTACAGGCGTGAGCCACCGCGCCCGGCCCCCTCAAACATTTTAAGCCAAGGTCCTTCATATATTTTTAACCATGACCCTCAATAAGAACTACATCTTACATCCTCAGCATTGACCTGAAAGGAGTGGGAGAACAAGCAAGCGTCTCAGCTCTCGGGAAAGCTTCCTAAGCTCAATGTAGCTCTCCTTCTCTTCCTTTTCAGGGTTGGCTTTGGGAGTCTGCACCATGCTCTGTTTCTTTCCTCTCTCAAGTTCTTTCTTGTACAAGATTAGCTTTCCGTTTTCTACTTCTTGTACAGAGACCTGGATTTCTACCAGCTTTTAGAACACTGTATGTTGTTATTCCAGGTGCTTCCCCAAACTCACTCTTGGAGGGTAATTTCTGTCAGGACTTAAAATACTATTTTATGCCTACAGTCTGAACTTTTCTAACCTAATTAGGTAGTAGAATCCCTCTTGTCATACGCCGACTGAGGAAAAGGTCAGTAAGTTTTTAATTGATGTAGGTTGGAATGTGGATTGTCTTTTTGTTGCCCTGCAGCCATCTAATTTCAAGCTTTTAGTTTTCATAGTAAATTGTTAGACTTGTGATTCTAAATGGGTCACATTTACATTTAGCGCATAGGAGCCTGTTGACCCCACTCTTTGCTTGTACCCAAAGGATAATGTGACCCTTCCCCTGATTTATTAAGGCCTTCTGCCATGGCCTAAGTGTGAAATCCTGATGTTTCTGAACAAAGCATTTACTTGTCACCTCTGAATATTGCTTTTTTTTTTTTTTTAATAGGCAGCAAGAATCAAAATAAGATGGAGACTTTTCAAAAATTTGCATTCAAATACCTTTCACATGAAGAGCTATCCTGCTGGCAAATCTGGAAACAAGTTGCAAGTGAATTAAGCAGGTGTCTTCAGAGGAAGAGTTCCCACTTGCTGCAAGGTGACTCTATTCAGGTTTCTGAAAATGTGAACACTCTAATGAATCATAAAGGAGATAGCTCTATTTATATTGAAAATCAAGAGTTTTCAATTCTGAAAACCCAGGATTCTCGGGTGAATACGTGTCTGAATGAGTCACAGAATCAGAGCAGAGGTAAACGAATTGATGTGAAAAATAACCTGCATGTATGTGAAGACCTTGTGAAGAAATTGCCATTTAGTGAGCGTATTAAAACCGACACAGAACAAAAATCCTACAAATGTAATGAATGTGGCAAGAGCAGCAGCGATGGCTCCAATCAGCAGTTGCCCTTAGAGAAAACCCACCCACGTGGCGAGTGTGGAAAGGGCTTCAGTTACAGCTCAGTGCTTCCCCTACATCTGAATGTTCACACAGGAGAGAAATGCTTCAGTCCACGCTCACGTCTGCACACTCAGAGAATTCACCCCGGAGAGAACGCTGATAAATGTCATGAATCTGGTGATTGCTTCAGTAGGAGTTCTCTTCAGTCTTGCCAATCCAATCATACAGGAGAAAAGTCCTATAGGTGTGACAGTTGTGGCAAGGGATTCAGCAGTAGCACAGGTCTTATCATTCATTACCGAACTCACACTGGAGAGAAACCTTATAAATGCGAGGAATGTGGTAAATGCTTTAGTCAAAGTTCCAATTTTCAATGCCATCAGAGAGTCCACACTGAAGAAAAACCATACAAATGTGAAGAGTGTGGTAAGGGCTTTGGTTGGAGTGTGAATCTCCGCGTCCATCAGCGGGTCCACAGGGGTGAGAAACCCTATAAATGTGAGGAGTGTGGGAAGGGCTTCACTCAGGCCGCACATTTTCACATACATCAAAGAGTCCACACTGGGGAGAAACCCTACAAATGCGATGTGTGCGGGAAGGGCTTTAGTCACAATTCACCCTTAATATGCCATCGGAGAGTCCACACTGGAGAGAAGCCGTACACATGTGAGGCTTGTGGGAAAGGCTTTACCCGTAATACAGATCTTCACATCCATTTCAGAGTCCACACAGGAGAGAAGCCCTATAAATGCAAGGAGTGTGGCAAGGGCTTCAGTCAGGCTTCAAATCTTCAAGTCCATCAGAATGTCCACACTGGAGAGAAACGATTCAAATGTGAAACATGTGGGAAGGGCTTCAGTCAGTCCTCGAAGCTTCAAACCCATCAGAGAGTCCACACTGGAGAGAAGCCATATAAATGTGGTGTGTGTGGTAAGGACTTCAGTTACAGTTCCAATCTGAAACTGCACCAAGTAATTCATACCGGAGAAAAGCCATATAAGTGTGAGGAGTGTGGGAAGGGCTTCAGCTGGAGATCAAATCTTTATGCTCATCAGAGAGTTCACTCAGGAGAAAAACCCTATAAATGTGAGGAGTGTGATAAAAGCTTCAGTCAGGCCATAGATTTTCGAGTACATCAGAGAGTCCATACTGGAGAGAAACCGTACAAATGTAGTATATGTGGTAAGGGCTTCAGTCAGTCCTCTGGTCTCCAGTCCCATCAGAGAGTCCACACTGGGGAGAAGCCCTACAAATGTGACGTGTGTGGAAAGGGCTTCAGATACAGTTCGCAGTTTATATACCATCAGAGAGGCCACACCGGAGAAAAACCTTACAAATGTGAGCAGTGTGGGAAAGGCTTTGGTAGGAACTTGAATCTTCGCCATCATCAGAGGGTCCACACAGGGGAGAAACCCCACGTATGTGAGAAATGTGGCAAGGCCTTCAGTCTTCCCTCAAATCTGCGAGTCCATCTGGGTGTTCACATCAGGGAGAAACTCTTTAAATGTGAAGAGTGTGGTAAGGGCTTCGGTCAGAGAGCACGTCTTCAAGCCCATCAGAGAGTCCACACTGGAGAAAAGCCATACAAATGTGATATATGTGATAAGGACTTCCGGCACCGTTCACGTCTTATATATCATCAGAAAGTCCATACTGGCAAAAAGCTTTAGAAATGGAAAGTGTATTATCAAGTTTTGTTAGAATGCCCGTTTTCAAGTTTTTGGAGCTGGTGTTAAAACCTATGAAAGTATCGAGAGCAGAAGGGGATTCTTGAGACTCAGAATCTTTCTAAGAAATACATCAAAATGATGACAGCCATAGTAAGAGGAATAGAACTCATTTAGGGGAGAAATACAGATTGTGACCCTCGCGGTAAGATCCAATTAGCGTAAACGATCATCTGTCAATGTGAATGTATTGCCTGAAGATAATGTGAGAAAGGATATTTGCCATATACTAACTGGTTTTTTGGTCAGGGAGGGTTTTGGATTATTTTTCCTTTCCCTTTCCTTTTATATTTACAGTTATTTTTACTAAAGCTGTAAACCTATAAAAATGAATAAAATTACTGACTAAAAATTTTCTGTAGCTAAGGATTCATAATATTTGATATGGTATATAGGGTTAAAATTAAGGACTGGATCCCCAGAGATGAATTTTTGATCTTCACAAGTAAATTTATGTCTGCCAGAGATGTATATATTATAAAAATGTTCAATGCATCATTGTTTTAATAGCAAACATAGAAATAATCAGTTGGATTGCCAAAGTATTTTATGGTATACCAGTCCAGTGGAACACTATGCAAAAATCAAATAGGAAAAGGTAAATTTTTGGTTATGGATATTGGAAGATGTTCAGTATATTAACCTGGAAAAACATAAAACATATTTTTGTGTAATCTTATTTTTTAAAAAGCATAGATAAATAGGTATTTCTAGTTATCTCTAAATAATGAAATTTTGCTTCATATATTTTTACATTTCCTTAAACTTCTTATTTTGAAGTTCAAAAATTTCAGAATGATAAAAATTATATAAAATCTCCCATATACCTTTTACCCAGATTCACCAGTTAAAATGTTTTATCATTCTCGCTACCTGTGTATACGTACACTTTTTTTTACCCATGTGAGTGTGTTACATATTTTCCCTGACACAAAATACTTAACTGTGTTATCCCAATAAAAAGGGTATTTACTTATACAGCTACAGTACAACATTCAGGAAAATATCATATTGATATGTAACACTGTGTGATCTACAGACCTTATTTAAATTTTGTCAGTTGTCCCAATAATATATCTATTATTTTTTCTGGGCTAGAGTCCAGTCAAGAATTACATATTCGTATAATCTGAGTCACTACCTCATTCACTGTTTTTGATAACTGATATTTTTGACGTTATTTTGTAGAATGTCTCTTTTTTTTTTTTTT
>NW_012149952.1:1475241-1478921 GCF_000956105.1 Propithecus coquereli
TGTTTGCCCATCATGCATTTTTCATAAGTTTGAACACATCCTTACTCTCTGGCACAAAACGATGTTCCAGGCTCGTCTTGTACTCTTCCTGCCAGCACCCCCTCCCCTCCCAGAAAACAACAACAAATGGAATTTGCTGTTTGCGCACTCTGATTCCTCAGATTGGGGAATGGTATTTAGAAATCAAGATCTGAGTGATTGACAGTTACGAAGGGAAGTAGGAAGAATGAATTATGAGTTCATACTTTTACCTCCAGTTCATAAATCAACATCGTAATGTTCTTTTCTAGTTCTTTTCCTCCATTCCATGGTGCATCTTCATTCTCCAAGAGTCAGAAATTTGTCTCCCAGTATCATCCATATATTTACTGGGGAATGCGGACATGAATCCAAGTAGAACTTGGAGGTTCTGTCATTCAAGGAAGGAGAGAGTGGGAGTATTGGACAACTAATACCAGAGGTGATCTTTGAATGGCATAGTCTGCCAAACATCATAACTTTTTCCATTTCCCTCCTTTAAACCAAATAAAATTTCCCAGTAGGACCATGTAGAAAATTACCTGATAGAAAAACCCAAGAAGGGATAACCAGGTGAGAATTTTGCAGTCAGAGTTTCCTTGCAGATCTTAGGACAGCTAACGTGAAGGAACAGTTCCTTATGAAGTGTAGCGGGGAGCTCTCCTACCCTGTGAGTGCAACTAATGCCATTGATCAGCATCGCTTTACTTGATCTAGTAATACTGTTTACCTCTCATTCTCCACTTCTCAGAAAGAGTTTGGCAAACTTCTCAGATCATCAAGGACCACAGCCCTCCACTGCTTCTTGAGAGTACCCAAAGCATTTTAGGAGAAACTAGTGTTAAAGAGACCATACCAGAATATCGGTTACAGAGCAGTGTAGTGTAATGGTTAGAGAGCAGACTCTGGAGTTAGACTTTCTTGTTCGTTCAGCCATTTGCTAGTAGGGTAACTGCAGACAAGATGTTTAACCTCTCTGTTCTTCACTTTGCTCGTGTCTTCCATGTCGATAACAATATCTCAGTTCTGTTACAAGGGTTAAAACTATATGCCTGGCACATAGTAAGAGCCGTACAGTGTTAACTATTATTTTCAATGTAGACTTGTCACTACTATATTTCTATTTATATTAATTGTAAATTTCTGAGCCAGGGATCAGTAAACTATAGCCCGCTGGCCAAATCTGGCCTGTATCTTATTTTTGTATGGCCTGAGAGCTGAGTTTTTACATTTTTAAAGAGTTGTAAGAAAAAAAAGCAAAGAGGGACCTTATGTGGCTCACAAAACCGAAAACATACTGTCTGGTGCTTTATAGGAATTTTGCCATCCCCTGGTCTAAGCAAATTTCAGTTTCTTGGAAGCCCTTTCTTCTGAGATACATGCATAATACCTGATATAAAGATATATACTATCTCAACACTCCCTAAAATGCTTTAGGTTTAAAAAAGTTACATCAGAAAACACAACCACATTTTTTATAGAAAATTCTGACCATATACAAAGCAATGTGTTACATGTCTAATGTGTAGCTAATCTGCAGTCCTGTGAATAGATGTTATTTATTTCTCCACTTTTGCCTGTAAGAAACCTTCGGTTTTACAGGGTTAAATACCTTCTTCCCCAAGTCAGTAGGTGGTAAATAACACAACCAGAGTGTGAATTCAGGTCTGACTTAGAGCTACTCTTAAATCCCGTCTGCATGAATTGAATTGCAAGGCCAGAACCGCCACACTTGCATTCTGTAGAGCATGCACGCTATGCCACATGAACAAAGCACAGGAATGGAAAATCCATAGAAAAATACAAAATTTACCTAGGAAGCTTTTTGTCCCATTTCTACTCGGGCTTTTCCTGTAATATGTCAATAATCTAAGGGGTATGTTTTGTATTTCCTAGATTACATTTCTTTTTTTTTTTTGTTTGAGACAGAGTCTCACTCTGTTGCCCGGGCTAGAGTGCCATGGCATCAGCCTAGCTCACAGCAACCTCAAACTCCTGGGCTCAAGCGATCCTCCTGCCTCAGCCTCCCAAGTAGCTGGGACTATAGGCATGTGCCACCATGCCCGGCTAATTTTTTCTATATATTTTTAGTTATCCAGCTAATTTCTTTCTATTTTTTTTTTTAGTAGAGATGGGGTCTCGCTCTTGCTCAGGCTGGTGTCGAACTCCTGAGCTCAAACGATCCTCCCACCTCGGCCTCCCAGAGTGCTGGGATTACAGGCATGAGCCATGGTGCCCAGCCCCTAGATTACATTTCTGACCTCGATGATGTCATTAATTTTCAAACCTTCGTTATTTTTGTTTTTAATTTTTTTAGCACACATCTCTAACAGAATTTCAAACTTTTCTTTGTGTTTGATGACTGAAAAGCCACTGGAATCATACACATAAAAACTAACAAAAGTATTACATGTAGTGCATTGGTGTTTGGTAGAGGCAAACCAGGGGGCAGGATGGGATAAGAATTCTCAATGTATTGTTTATATCATTTAAATTTTGTACCATGTTAATATATTACCTAGTATAGAAAAAAACTTTTTTTTGTTCATTTTCTTCTCCCCAGCATTAGCTCACTTATCCAGGCCTATGTTTCCCCCTCACTCAGTTGTCTTCACCTCCCCTCTACCCTCCAGGTTTACAGACTTTCCGTGTTGCCAGGTATTTGAACTACAGGAACTATTGCTACATCCTGCTCTCCATTCCACTCCAATTATACTTGAAAACATTCTCATTGAAAATACATTAAGTTGCTTGACATTCTATGTGGGGGAGGGGAGGCGGGGGATTAAAAATTAAAATAACACATTAAAGTTAAACTGCTTTAAGAATAGCAGAGTGATGTCAGCAAAATAATAGAATTGGTTACTCCAAGGGCCTGTTCCTCCACAGAAACAACAAGAAAAATGATTAAAAATTGTCAGAATCACCTTCTTTGGAACTCTGAAAAATAGCCCAAGGTTTACAGCACCCCAGAGAGTGCTGAATAGAGAAAACAGCACTTAAGATAGTCCCAGCTACTCGGGAGGCTGAGGCAGGAGGATCGCTTGAGCCCAGGAATTTGAGGTTGCTGTGAGCTAGGCTGACGCCACGGCACTCTAGCCAGGGCAACAAAGTGAGACTCTGTCTCAAAAAAAAAAAAAACAAAAAACTGAAGAAAAAAAAAAAGATAATACGGGAGACCAGTGATGTGACAATTCAAGGTGACAGTCTACATTCCCAGTGTAGCACACTGATCCCTGGCTCCAAAAGGAGTGAAGCAGACCTTATTATTATTTTTTTTAGCCTCCCAGAATGCTAGGATTACAGACGTGAGCCACCGCACCCGACCCAGACCTTATTCTTAATTGCGTTTATCTCAACTGTCTGAGGGATACCTGAAGGATACCTGATGTTGTTGCTGCCCAACCAGGTTCATTTGCCTGCTACCCAAGAAGCCGATATGCTGAGTCAGCAGATTTTAAGCCAGAGAAAGAGTTTATTCCACACAGTGCTAGGCAAGGAGATGGGAGAAATTTCTGAAATCCGCCTCTCTGAGAATTTGGGAGACAGGGTTTTTAAGGATAGTTTGGCAGGCAAGGGATTAGGCAATTAGGTTTGTTAATTGAGGCAAAATTACAGGGGTGTAGACGTCATCTGCTTGTGTTGCTTCAGTACTTGGGGTC
>NW_012149952.1:1478971-1480647 GCF_000956105.1 Propithecus coquereli
GTCTCTTACTAGTTAGACTCTTCATGTAATAATCCAAAGGACAGAAGGGTGATATATTAGAAAAGCCTCTTTTGCATACCCTTTGTCTTCAGGAATATTTTGTAGCTCAGTAATGTCATCAGTGTTCAAATCCCTGTACTTTAATTCACAACTAAAGAGTCCATTCAGAAAAATAATTCACATTTTTACATAGAGCAGTATGCATTGTTAAAACTTTAATGTCAAGTTTTAACTTAAGTGAATGTATACTTTTTGAATTTATTTTATGTGCATGAAGAGCCACTGGAATCATACACATAAAAACTAACAAAAGTATTACATGTAGTGCATTGGTGTTTGGTAGAGGCAAACCAAGGGTCAGGATGGGATAAGAATTCTCAATGTATTGTTTATATCATTTAAATTTTGTACCATGTTAATATATTACCTAGTATAGAAAAAAACTTTAAAGCAATTCTCCCAAAATTACATTATTGGAGTCTATTTTTCCATTTGCACAGTTTAATTATTTGTATAGAGTTCAGTATTCTTTCCTTTATAAAACGTATAGACAGATACACATGGATATTTTCACATTTACACAAACTTAGAAAGATTATTACATTTCCCTACAGCCTCAATCCACAGGAACAGTATTGTTTACTGGCCTTTGTGTTTTCACTCCCCACTGGAAAAGCAAAAATTAAACACACCTTTAACGATACAGTTGTAAATCCTAGAAAAGACCCAATCCACAGACCCCATAAGTCTGCTGCTATTCGGGATGGTATTTTTATCCCTGCGAGATTTCTCTGCCTTTTATTCTCATCAGCAGTTTTTCTCTTTTCTCAGCCTGATCTTACTAGTTTTAAGCAAAGCCTGTTTCCTAGTCCTGCTTTCATCCAGAAGGAAAGTTCTTAAAGGCTCATCTCTACTTTTAACTAACTTCAGCCTTCACAATGAACAACAGTGAAGATATAGTTTATTTTTTGCTGAATCCCATTATTGGAACTAACTTGCAGTTCACATCACGGATTTTTGTTCATTTTCTTCTCCCCAGCATTAGCTCACTTATCCAGGCCTATGTTTCCCCCTCACTCAGTTGTCTTCACCTCCCCTCTACCCTCCAGGGTTACAGACTTTTCGTGTTGCCGGGTATTTGAACTACAGGAACTATTGCTACATCCTGCTCTCCATTCCACTCCAATCGTACTTGAAAACATTCTCATTGAAAATACATTAAGTTGTTTGACATTCTATGTGGGGGAGGGGAGGCGGGGGATTAAAAATTAAAAAAACACATTAAAGTTAAACTGCTTTAAGAATGGCAGAGTGATGTCAGCAAAATAATAGAATTGGTTACTCCAAGTGCCTGTTCCTCCACAGAAACAACAAGAAAAATGATTAAAAATTGTCAGAATCACCTTCTTTGGAACTCTGAAAAATAGCCCAAGGTTTACAGCACCCCAGAGAGTGCTAAATAGAGAAAACAGCACTTAAGATAGGACGGGAAGGCCGGGCGTGGTGGCTCACGCCTGTAATCCTAGCACTCTGGGAGGCTGAGGAGGGCGGATCGCTCAAGGTTAGGAGTTTGAGACCAGCCTGAGCAAGAGCGAGATCCCTGTCTCTACTAAAAATAGAAAGAAATTATCTGGACAACTAAAAATACACAGAAAAATTAGCCGGGCATGGTGGTG
>NW_012149952.1:1480697-1483434 GCF_000956105.1 Propithecus coquereli
GCTAATTTTTCTGGTTTTTTTTTTTTTTTTTTTTGTAGAGACAGGGGATCTTGCTTTTGCTCAGGCTGGTCTCAAACTCCTGGCCTCAAACAATACTCCCACCTTGGCCTCCTGAAGTGCTAAGATTATAGGCATGAGCCACTGTGCCTTGACTGCTTTTTACTTTTTTGTAAAGATGAGGTCTCACTCTGTTGCCCAGTCTGGTCTCGAACTCCTGACTTCAAACTATCCTGCTTCCTCAGCCTCCTGAGTTGCTGGGATTACAGGAGTGTGCCACCATGCCTGGCTTTCTGTATGTGTTCTTGAGACCATCACCACAATCAAGATAATGAACATATTCATCATTCTCCAAAGTCACCTCATATTTCCTTTTAATCTCTCCATCCTGCTCTTCCCCCATCCCCAAGCAACCACTGATCTGCTTTCTGTCACTGTAGATTAATTTGTATTTTCTACAATTCTAACAAATGACATCATACAGCATATATTTTTTTTTCCCTCCTGTTAGAAAGGGACCAAATCTTCAGGTGGCAGCTGTAGGCCAAGAGGGTGGCTCCTAGGGGCAGAGAAGTGGGGGACCAATCAGGGAAAGGTACTGCAGGAAAAGTGGAAGCTAACGAAAAACCAGGAATCTGATTTGAGGTTTACACACCTCTGGAGCATACACAGATGCAATCTTGTAAGAACACCTGTCAACCATGTGTAATAACCATTTGGCAATATCCCACACCTCCCGTAAGCCCTCCCCCAGATAAGGCCAATAAAAGGAGACCACTTGGGAGTCCTCAGCATCTTTCTCCACTTGCGGAGACTGACCCGTTCCTCTCTCTGGAACATATTCTCATTTTGTACAGCTTCCTTCTTTTCTGCAATAAAAGCTGTTTGTGTGGAATTGCTTCCTGTTCCTTCACACCAGCCTCCTTGCAGTTCTTCCAAGCAAGGAGCCAAAGAACCAGGACAGTCGTCCACTAAGAGGCCAGACCTGACGCTGACTTCTTGCAGAGATTCATCCTTGTTGCATGTTTCAAATTCATTCTTCATTGGTGAGTAGTATTGCAATTCTGTGGATATACCACAATTTTTTTAAAAAATTATAATTTACCTGTTGATGGGGATTTGGGTTGTTTTTAAGCTTTTGGCTAGTACAAATAAACATGCTGTGAACACGTTTGTGGACAAGTCTTCGTATGGAGGTATGTATATATATTTTTCTATATAATTCTAGACTCTATTCTTTCATCTTAGGTAAGTAGGAATGAAATAACTGTATCATATGGTAGGTATATGTTTACCGTTTTAAGGAACTGCCACACTGTTTTCCAAAGTGGTTGTACTATTTTACATTCCCAGCAGTAGTATTGAGTGTCTTCCACATCTTCATCAACACTTGTAGTAGTCAGTCTTTTTAATTTTAGTCATTCTAATGCAGTAGAATCTTCTAGTGCTTTCAATTTGCATTTTCCTAAGCACATGCTTTTCATATACTTATTTTCCATTATCATATACATACTTATTTTCCATTATCATATTATTTTTGGTAAAGTCTGTTTCAAATATTTTGCCCATTTTTTATTTCATTTTTTATTGGGTTACTTGTTTTCTTATTACTAAGTTTTGCAGGCATTTGTATATTCTTGATACAAGTCCTTTATTAGGTATGTGATTTGCAATGATTTTCACTCCATCTGTGCTTAAGCAGAAGTTTAAAATTTTTGTGAAGTCCAGTTTGTCACATTTTTCTTTTATGTATTATGCTTTTGTTGTTGTATCTAAGAAATCGTTGCCTAATCCAAGATTACAAAGATTTTTCTTCTATGTTTTCTTCCAGTTTTATAACTTTAAGTTTTATATTTAGGCTTATGATCCATTTTGAGTTACTTGTAGCATATGGTACAAGAAATGTTAGGTCATTTGTAAAATATGGGTGCCCAGTTACATCAACATCATTTGTTCAAAAAAACTATCCTTTCTCCATTGAATTAACTTTGCACATTTGTTGAAAATCAATTGGCCATATGTGACTGGGCCTATTTCCAAACTATTCTGTCCCATTGGTCTTTATGTCTATTCTTTCCCCAATACCACTTGTTCTTTATTACTATAGCTTTATAGTAAGTCTTTAAATCAGGTAACATGAGTCCTCCAACTTTGCTTTTTCAAAATTGATTTAGCTATTCTGGTTCTTTTGCTATTTCATATAAGTTGTTGAATCATCTTGTTGATTCTTTTAAAGAATATTTGCAGGGCTTTTGATGGGAAGTGTATTGGAAGACTTAACATCCTTAATTTGAGTCTTCCAATTAATGGGCATGGCATGTATCTCCATTTGTTTAGGTCTTTTATTTCATCAGTGTTTTTTATTTTTTAGTACACAGATATTGCCTATATTTTATTAGATTTGAACTTAAAAATTAGCTGAAAATTTTGTTCTATTGTAAGTTTCTACGTGTTGATTACTAGTATGTAGATATGCAACTTATTTATATTAGCATTGTATATTACCATTACACCCCAAGACTTTTCTAACTCACTTATTACTTCTGGTAACTTTTTCATAGATTCTTTATACATAATCATGTTGTCTTCAAGTGGAGACATTTATTCATTTTCGGTCTGATTTTTGTTTATTTGATTGTTTCCTTGTTGTACTGCCCTCGAGAAAGCTGCTGAATGGGAGTATTTTTTTTTTTTTTTGAGACAGAATCTCACTCTGTTGCGGGGGCTAGAGTGCCGTGGC
>NW_012149952.1:1486887-1488747 GCF_000956105.1 Propithecus coquereli
GGAGATGGGAGAAATTTCTGAAATCCGCCTCTCTGAGAATTTGGGAGACAGGGTTTTTAAGGATAGTTTGGCAGGCAAGGGATTAGGCAATTAGGTTTGTTAATTGAAGCAAAATTACAGGGGTGTAGACGTCATCTTCTTGTGTTGCTTCAGTACTTGGGGTCACAATTCCAGTTGAGTTGGTTTCTTGGTACGGGCCATTTTTCTGGGTGGGTCAACCAATCCACTGGAATGTGGGGCCTGGAAGATATGTTAAAAACTACCTTTAGGTTTTAAAAAGGTGACGTTATCTATGGAGAAAGTTAAGAATCGTTATGGAGCAGGAGGAAGAATCTGATTACAAGAGATATCTCATTATAATATTAAACAAAAAATTACGCAGCATACAAATAAAAAAGTAGGATCCAGTCACAGGATAAATGATCAGAAACTGTCCCCAAGGAAACACAGACACTGGACTTACTAGACAAAGACTTCAAATCAACTGTCGTAAATATTCTCAAAGACTTTCTTGGTTAAGTTTATTCCCAGGTTTCTTACTTATTTACTTTTTTAGCAATCGTAAATGGAATTGTTTTCTCGATTTCTTTTTCAGATAGTTTGCTATTAGCCTATCTCCTTCACGTCCCTGCTAGTGCAAAGCCTCTTTCATTTGCCAAAAAATCCAACATTTCAAAACAAGCAATGAAAACCAACAGAAGTGGGAAAATTTTATTTGTTTTGTGCACTGATCGGAGGTTGTTTCCTTCTTGTGCGTCTTCAGCATGGTAGAATGAATAGCTCGTGCCAGGTAACATTGTCGGAGGTCTAGATGCATTCACACACATGCAGAGTTAAGAAGGCAATAGAATCATAAAAAGTTCGAGACCCTCTGTTTGCGTTTCTCTCTCAACAGCCACATTTACAGTCACATTTAGTAATAGTGTAATTTGAGAGAATGATTATAAAGAGAAAGAAAGAAAAGGAAGAGGAAAAAGAAAGGTAACGCGCTAATAAGCACCTGACAACTGTGAACTGAATCTGCTTATATATTTTAAATGAATGAATGAATGAATGAATGCGGCAACCTAGAGTAAGCTCAGACTTGCCAAGGATTCTGGGAAGTGTAGTCCTGGAGCGCCGGGTAGCCAGAGCCGCTTCCGTCTATGTGGGCGGGGCTGTAACCGGTGTTCCCCTTCGGCATTCTGGGAAATGTAGTCCAGGAACTGTGCAATCTTGGGTACTTCCGCTGCAGGAGGTCAAGGCTAGCGGGTCTCAATCCCCTCTGAGAGGTGAGTGAGCGCCGAACCCCCGGGGGGAAGAGAAGCAACGGAGAGCGGGGACGACAGTTTGCTTGCCTTTGGCTTTTAGGGCGGTTCGCGGGTCCCCAAGTTGGGGACGGGCCCCGGTCGCACATCTGGTTGGAGGGGCTCCCGGCCCTCAAGTTCCCTAGCTTTCCCCACCTTCCACACGCTCTGCCTCCTTCTGGCGAGATAGTCTTGGTAGAGTTAATTTTTCCGTTTTTCCTCTGTAAAGTGGGTTTAATATTAGTACACAGGGGTGTACTGATGTGAGATTTACGTGACATAAATAGAGATAAAGATACTTAGGACCGATCCAGGCGCATGCTGAAAGGTGGCCAGTTGTTGCCAATCTGTTATTTTTTGCCCGGAGCGCTCAGTCTTCGAAAGCTTCTGTGAGCTCGCCTTGGTTTTGAGCTCCGCGTGCAGCACCGCTGGCCCTTCTCTGATCCCTGCAGCCAGCGGAGCTGTTCCTGGATTCCTAGCGAGGGGGTCAACTTTCTTCCCGTCTTTTTTGTTTTAAAGGTACGAGTGTGTCATTCCCCCAGCTGGGGCACAGTATGGTCTATGATTTATTGCT
>NW_012149952.1:1490642-1501241 GCF_000956105.1 Propithecus coquereli
ATTGATACTGTACTATAGTTGCATAAGATGTAACCACTGTGGGAAATTGGGTCAAAGATATATGGGACCTCTGTACTGTACTGTCTTTGCACTTTTCTTGAATCAATAATTATTTAAAAATAAAAAGTCAAAAAAGTATTTTGAGGAATTTTGAAATGATTTGTCCTTTTCAAAATTTAAAATCCCCCCTGCCCTCAAAGAGGCGCCTTAGGTGTTTTGGGGAAAGAATAAGTATGGCTTGGTAGGTACCACCATGTCTAACTAATGCCGAAGTTGGGAAAAATACTGTTAGATGTTTTTGTTGCTAGAAGAGCTATTTTCTTCCTTTCAGTGATTTAGTTTCCTTGTTTGTGTGTATGTGCATGCGGGCTAAGGTGCGTTTTGTTAATTTCTGAAAATAACATAATATACTTAGTTTAAAATGTCTCCTGGTTTTGTAACACTTACAGGCACTTCCTGTTTCCCTTTGCATATACTGCTCAAAGTAGTTGTAGGAGAATAAACTTGGAATGAGCTCCATTTTAAACATAACGAAAGCAAGTGCATGATGGTTCCTACCCTTTTCTAAGGCACAGAAAAATGCAAGGGTCAAGCCATCTCTAAGGCTCCTGCCTCCTAGGTCAGAAGTACCAGGTGTTCTATTTGTGTGAAAAGAGACAGAAGAAAAGAGAGTTCTACGTTTAGTCAGTATGACTGGCATGTTCTTTGCATGGAGGACTCCACAGATAATGCTGCCCCTGAACTGGTTGTGTTCTCACTGCATGTGAAACCTACTCATTTAGTGTATACCTCTGTGCTCAGGGCTCCAGCCAAAACAAATATAATGGTAAGCACAGTATTTATATAAATATTCAAGTTTTCCCCATGGTAAAAGACACCTTACACAGAGTTATGAGACCAGTGGAAACTGGAAGGAAAATATTTATAACATAATATGCTAGAAAATGACTTACTATCCTAAAAATGTCTCTTACAAGTTCATAACACTCAAAAACCCAATAGGAATATGAGAAAAATTTAAAAATAGGCAAGTCACAATAGAAGATTACTAGGAATTAGAAGGAATATACGAAGCCAGGTGTGGTGGCGCACACCTATGGTCCCTGTGACTTGGGAGGCTGAGTCAGGAGGATTGCTTGAGACCAGGAGTTCGAGGCTGCAGTGAGCCTTGATTGTGCCACTGCACTCCAGCCTGGGTGACAGAGGGAGACTCCATCTCAATAAAAAAAAAAAAGAAAGGAAAAATATGAAAAAGTGATGGTCTTCATTAATAGTCAACTATTTGGAAATTTTTAAAAGATCTGTTTTTATTTAATTACCAACAATTTAAGGAAGTAATCATGCCCAAGTTTAGCCAGGTTGTGCAAATTCAGGTAACACTTAAGAGTTGCTTGAAATAAAGATAGGAATCATTTGGGAGGAAAATATGCCATTATACTTGCAAAATTCCAAAGGTCTGTGTTCTTTGACATTGATATTTTTTCCTTAGGATAAATTCCAGGAAATGGAATTGGGGAAATGGGCTAAGATTGATGTGACAGGATGTTTCCTGTAGCGTTGCGTGTAATAATAAAACATCTAACCTAATTGTGCGTTCTAGATCACGTATAGTTCATATATTGCACAAACTATTAAATATGGTGAAATATGTAATTATATTAATAAAAACTAAAATTTATTGAGGACCTACTATGTGCCAGGCATATATGTTTTATGACAGAGCTGTCCAGTAGAACTTCCTGCAGTGCCATTTCAATACAATTTCCAATATTGCAACGTCCAGTATGGAAGCCACTACCCACATGTGGCTCTTGAGCACTTGAAATGTGGCCAATGCGACCAAAGGACTAAATTTTAAACTTGTATTTAATTTTTAATTAATTTAAATTTACATAGCCACATGTGACTAGTGGCTGCTAAGTTAGACAGCACAGTTCTAAGGATGTACTCAGTCATTTATCTGTATAAGGGTCTTCTGATGGTGGGTATCATTATTCATTTGAGGAAATTGAGATTCAGGCATTTGTCTATATAAGGTTACACAGTAAGGGGCAGAGTTTTGGGATTTAAACTGGGGTACAACAGTCTCCTCTTATCCATGGGGGATATGTTTTAATACCCCACCCCCCTGCCCCAGTGGATGCCTGAAATCGTGGGTAGTACCAAACCCTACATACACTATGCTTTTTTTCGATCTGATAGCCAAGACAGCTGCTGAGTGACTAGCAGATACAGTGTGGATATGCTGGACAAAGGAATGATTCACGTCCTGGGTGGATGGAGCAGGACAGCGTGAGATTTCATCACAATATTTAGACTAGTACACAATTTAAAATTTATGAATTGTTTATTTCTAGAATTTTCCATTCGATGTTTTCAGACTGCAGTTGATAGTGGGTTATTGAAATTGTGGAAAACTAAACAGCGGATAAAGGGGGACCATCATATTCTGGCGTGAAAACCTGTGCACTTGGACACAGAGTACTGTCACAGGTCGTGTCTTAGATAGGTGGCACGTACCTTGAGAGCACGGAGGACCGATTGCATAACTCCCCAGGAAAGGTGACTGAGGGCCTGTTGGTTTCTCAAATTGTAACAAAATTAGAGCACATGGGCTTAGTGAAGGTGGGTGAGAAAGGAAGACAAAAACTATCAGATCCTGTTGGAACTAAATTGACCCCAACATTTCTAGGACAATTTGGTAGTCTCACTGAAATTATAAAACGTATGTACCCCATGATTCACGAATCACAGTTTTAGGGCATTTACTGTTGGAATACTAACAAATGGCACCAAGTTGTATATACAGGGGTGACTTTTTAGTTGCATGTACTTTTGGCGTGACTGTGGAAAATCACTGTATGGAATGTGCGCGTGGATGGAGAAGGGGAGGAAACTACTTAAAGTTGACTTAGGGCCCTCGGAGTCCAGAACGTCTTCCTACCTGTCCTTTCCACCTGCCCTATGCCGCGCCTGTCCCGCTGGATGTTGGTCATAAATTGAGGTACACGCGCTTGAGTTGTAGGAGGCCGTGACGTTCAAGGATGTGGCTGTGGTCTTCACGGAGGAGGAGCTGGGGCTGCTGGACTCTGCCCAGAGGAGGCTGTACCGAGATGTGACACTGGAGAACTTCAGGAACCTGCTGTCAGTGGGTGAGGACAGGCAGCTCCCGTAACTGAACGTCAGCCCTCAGGAGTGTCTTAGTTGCAATTAGTTGACACTTTGGGGGTCTTGAAATGCTTCCCTGAATTTGAGGGTCTGCATTTCCTGATTCCTGTGGGACACCTTGCCTACACCTTGTCTCTTTTCCTCAAATTACAGTCGCGACACCTTGGTGGGTTTTCAAATCGGTTGATGAGTTACATCATTAGTGTTTTGAATGAAATGGGGTAGAAATATCGTAACTCCTTGCCAGGAACTATATACAGTGAAACAAAAACAGTGAGTAAAACAGGAAAGGAGATGCAGTAAAAGTAGATCATCGTTGGGATCAGGTCACCTGATCACTTGGTTCGGTGATTTCTATTTATGTATTTGTGTACCGATCACAACTTAAAATGTATTTAGACAATAGTTCATGATCAGAATTGTGAAAAATACTACTGGTAGCACTCGAAGATGATAGTACTGGGATGAAAATTTCGGCCTGTCACGTGTTCTCTTTATACATATGCCTTTCTTTTTTGCAGGCTGCCAGCCCTTCAAACTAGATACGCCGTTACAGTTAGGGAGAGAAGAGAAGCTTTGGGTGACGGAGGCAGAAACCCAAGGAGATGGGTGCTCAGGTGAGAACCACGCGGCTTCGAGTGTGTGCGGGGGACAGCCCGGTCCTCACTTTATGCCACCTCCTTGCCTGCCAGGCTGGCCCCATCCCCTAGAATTCCTCGCTCTGCCATAGCGCCGCAGCTTGCTCACTGCCTCCCTGCTCTGCTCTGTCTGCCTCCAGCCCACTGTCCCCGCAGCAGCCAGATCCTGTAAGTCAGATCGTGTCACTCCTTGGCTTGAAACCCTCCCATGACTTTCCATCTCACTCGTTAAATCCAAAGTTCCCATGGAGCCTTCAGGATCCTGTGTTACCTGGCCACCCACTCCCTCTCTGAGTTCATTTCCTCTCCTTTGCGCTTCCCGCAGTCCCTTCCAGCAACACGGGCCTGCTCTCTGTTTCCCAGACCTGCCGAGTGTGCTTCTTGCCACCCGCAGTCCTGTCTCTTGCTCTTCTGTCTGCTTGGGGTGTTCTTGCCCTGTACATCCTCCTGGCTCCCTGCCTACTTCATTCGTGTCTGCTCGGGTGTCCTCTCCTCGCGGAAGCCTGTTCTGACCACCCCGTTGAAAATACCCATCCGCTTACTCAACCTGATTTTGTGACTCATCATTAATCACCAGCTGACAGATTCGTGTATTATATTTTGTTTACTCGTTTATGGTCTTTCTCCCCCCATGAGAAGGTAACTTCTTGAGAGCAGGGGCTCATAGACACATAGGACATGTTCATTCAGTGTTTGTTGAATGAATGAGTGAACGGATGAATGGGTAGTTGGTCACATTTGAACAGTAGTGAAAAGGCTGCCTCACAGCTTTCCCTAACCTGTGGCATCCATATAGCCAGGGGCATCCTCCTTGCTCGACTTTCACTACTCTCCTTCTAGGCCCTTCTCTTCCTTCTTTCATTCCCTGCTTTTCTGCACTCCTTCCTTCATTTATCTTTAATCTGTATATTCCTCAGATACACCCACCCTAAAATGTGCTAATTATAGTCATCCCTACTGGATGTAAGCACCAAAAACCAAAACTAAATCAAATGAACAAAAAAAAGCAAACAAAAAAACCCGGGAGAATCTATCTGCCAATCTGATAGATTACGCCCTGGATTTTGTGAGTAATTGGGGGTAAAATATTTCCAGTCTTTTTCATTTCTTTTCTTGTGTGTTGGTGCTGCGTGAAGGTGGAATGCAGTCAGGAACGCTGGATGCTGCTTTCGCTCGACTGACTCCCTCAGTTTTTAAAACAAACCTAACCTGGGAATTATGATCCCAGTTATTGCCATTGTCTCTTTTGTTTCTTAATAGGTAGGTTCCCAACTGCTCTGCCTCCTTGAGCAAATCTTTTATTTTTTAATTGTGGACCAATTTTTATTGAATTGTTTACAGAAAAGTGCACAAATAATAAATATACTTGTATATTGCCCTAAATTTTTGAAATGTAAAATATCTTCTTATATTTTTTAAAGTTTTTTTTTTTTTTTTTTTTTTTTTTGGAGACAGAGTCTGTGTTGCCCGGGCTAGAGTGCTGTGGCATCAGCCTAGCTCACAGCAACCTCAAACTCCTGGGCTCAAGCAATCCTCCTGCCTCAGCCTCCCGAGTAGCTGGGACTACAAGCATACGCCACCATGCCTGGCTAATTTTCTTTTTTCTGTACATTTTTATTTGTCCAGCTAATTTCTTTCTTTCTTTTTTTTTTTTTTAGTAGAGATGGGGTCTTGCTCTTGCTCAGGCTGGTCTCAAACTCCTGAGCTCAAACGATCCGCCCGCCTCAGCCTCCCAGAGTGCTAGGATTACTACAGTTTTTTTTAATCGAGGTAGAATTTACATATGCACATCTTAAGTGTGCAGTTTGATGAGTTTTGAAGAATGGAGG
Source organism: Propithecus coquereli (assembly GCF_000956105.1). NCBI lineage: Eukaryota > Metazoa > Chordata > Mammalia > Primates > Indriidae > Propithecus > Propithecus coquereli. Next base: position 1,496,278 of record NW_012149952.1, read on the forward strand.
TCCCTGTTTAACTCCTACCCCTCAGAAAACTGAACAAATCTGACAGCGTGTTCTACCCTCACTTCCCTCATCTGGAGTATTTGCAGCAAACATCAGAATGTTCTAGGGTTTTGTATTCTCTCTGTCCATTTAGGTGCCCCGTTTCATCTATACAAAATATTCTTGAGGTCTATTTTTACTGCAAAGAAGTACAAACTAAAGGGCTGCTTCTCCCTTAAGGTTGAAAAAAAAAAACAAAAGAGAATGGTCCTGAGCAGATCTCATTCTCTTTACCTCTCCGGGAGATAGCTCACAGGTGGGTGGAGGTTAAACTAGTGTTATTAAAGGACTATTTCAGAACATAATTACTCTGCCGATGAATGTTTCGCCTGATTATCATTTTTATGACACCTATGTTAGTTATCCATTACTGATTTACAAATTACTCTTAAATGTAATGGCTTAGAACAGTGAGCATGTATTTATAGTTTGTGTGGGCTAGGAATCTGGGAGCAGCTTCGCTGGGGGATTCTGACTCAGGATCTCAAAAAGTCATTGTCAAGGAGTCCACCGGAGCTGCAGTCCTTTGAAGGCTCAGCTGGGACTGAAGGATCCGCTTTCAGGATGGGCTCATTTGCAAGGTCGTTGGCACAAGGCCTCAGTTTCTTGCCAAGTGTGCCTGTCCCTGGGGCTACCAGAGTAACCTCAAAACATGGCAGCTGCTTTCCTCCAGAACAAGGAATCCAAGAGTGTGGAAGACAGAAGCCACGATGTCTTTTACAACCTATCCTTGGAAGTGACATACCATCCTGATGCAGTGTGGGAAGGGACTTCAAAAGGGCATGGATCCCAGGAGGCAGTGATCACTGGCGCCATCTTGTATGCTGGCTACCACAGCACCTTTTGGTACATGTAGGTACCTATCTACGAAGCCTAAAAGGCAATATTAGCCATTCAGATTTATCAGAAAATTCAGCCAAGTGAAGTGACAACAATGATCAACACTTTTACTCCCATAGGATGTGTCAGCTATTGGAATATGTTTTCCAGTTTTTTCTGATTATAAGGTTCGCCAATTCAGTATTATATACTAGGACCTCATTGAAGTGAGGGAGAATTCTCTCCAGTCTAACTTGTTTAATGTACATATTTAATGGCTAAATTAAGGACATAAAGATACCATCTCATGGGTTCATTATCAGGACAGAGGAGATACTTTCCTTCGCAAATATATTCTCTTCACTCTTGCTGAGGAAATCTCCCCTCTCTCTCCTTGGAAACCCTTGGCATCACGTGATAATCTACCTGTAGACACTAGAGAGATTCAGTCTTTTCTAGCTGCTTTAGGCTCGCTCACCACGTACAGGTGTGCAGGTTGTACAGTGCAACCATGATTTTGTGGCTTGCAAATAGTCAGGATTTTGTAGATCCTATACATGTGCTGCAGAAAACAAGAAGATTTTAAAGTGATTATTCTTTTGTTTTGAGATAAAATCTTGCTCTGCTGACTGGTGTAGAATGCAGTGACATCACCATAGCTCACTGCATCCTCAAATTCCCGGGCTCAAGCCATCCTTCTGGCTCATCCTCCCAAGTAGCTGGGACTACAGGCCCATTCCACCATGCCCAGCTAGTTTTTTATTTTTTGTAGAGACCAAGTCTTGCTATGTTGCTCAGGCTGGTCTCAAACACCTGGCCTCAAACAATCCTCCCATCTTGGCCTCCCAAAGTGCCAGGATTACGGGCATGAGCCATCGCACCTAGCCTTAAGTGATTATTCTTATGGACAAGGAGGTAAATCCCCTGTAAAATCTTTCTAGGACATCTTTTTGCTGCTCTGCATCCTGTGCATTTAACCACATACATAGATCTTGGTATAGCTCTAAATGAGTCTCATTAACACTTCATGATTAGGAGCCACAGGGGAAAAAAAAACAATGATAAAGTTAAACTGAACTCTCCATTGGTTGAATAAAGGCTCCGATGTGGTCAACCTGTGAAATGTTTTTTATCTGTAAACAAACATTCACTTGCCCTCATTTTTATCGCTGAATTCTCTATATCTTTCCAGGACACAGGAATCAAAATGAGATAGAGACTCTTCAAGAAGTAGGATTAAGATACCTTTTACATGAAGACGTTATGTGCTGGCAAATATTGGAACAATTTACAAGTAAATCAACCAGAAATCAAGACTCCATAATAAATCTTCAAGGCAAGAGGTTCAAGTTGCTAAAACAAGGAGATCTCCCCTGTTGGGTATGGGCAGGAGAATCTATTCAGGTCTCTGAAGAGGAGAACTATGTAATAAAGCTTAGAAGGGAAAGTTCCAATAGTATCAAAAATCAAGAGTTTCCAATTAGGACTACCTGGGATTTCTGGAGGAAAGTGTATCTGAGAGAATCACAGAATTATCAGAATGGGTGTCAGCAAATTGATGTGAAAAACAAACTCTATAAATGCGATCATCATGTCAGGAGGAGGATTGCTCACCACCATGACAATAAGGGAGGACACAAAAGAGAGGAAGTTTTCAGCCACAATGATTGTGGAAAAGACTTCATGAAGAAATCATCCCAGTGTAGTATGATCCAATCAGGAGAGCGAACGTCTGATGAGAATGGAAAAGGCTTCAGCGTTGGCTCTAATCTTGAACTTCATCATCAGTTGCACTTAGGCGAGAAGCCCCTTATATATATTGAGTGTGGGAAAGGCATAGGTTATAGGTCGGTGCTTCCCATGCATCAGAGTAGTCACACGGGACAGAAATGCTGTAGGAATGGTGAGCGTGGTGAGGGCTTCAGTCAGAGCTCACATCTGCAAACTCCTCAGAGAGTCCACACGGCAGAGAAACCCTACAGATGTCAGGTATCTACTCAAAGCTTAAATAAGAACTCCCCTCTTCCCACTCATGAGCTTATTCACCCGGGAGAGAAGCTGTATACATGTGACGGATGTGGGAAGGGCTTCTGTCATAGCTTAGATCTTAACATTCACTGTGTAGACAACACTGAAGAGAAAGGCTGTCAATGCGATATGTACAATAAAGGCTTCAGTCAGACATCACAACTTCAAGCCCATCAGAGAGCCCACCCTAGAAACAAAACATACAACTGGGAGGCACCTGACAGGACATTTAATCAAACTTCTGGTGTTCCTCAGAGAGTTCACACTGGAGAGAAACCATATAAATGCGAGGCATGTGGTAAGGGCTTCAGTAAGGCCTCAAATCTTCAAGCCCATCAGAGAATCCACACTGGAGAGAAACCCTACAAATGTGATGTGTGTGATAAGAACTTTAGCCGTAATTCCCATCTTCAAGCCCATCAGAGAGTCCATACAGGAGAAAAACCCTACAGATGCACCACATGTGGGAAGGACTTCAGTCAGATCTCTCATCTTCAGGCCCATCAGAGAGTTCACACAGGAGAGAAGCCTTACAAGTGTGAGACGTGTGGGAAGGGCTTCAGTCAGAGCTCACATCTTCAAGACCATCAGCGAGTCCACACTGGAGAGAAACCCTACAGATGTGATGTGTGTGGGAAGGGCTTCAGTTGGAGTTCCCATCTTCAAGCCCATCAGAGAGTCCACACAGGAGAGAAACCATACAAATGTGAAGAATGTGGGAAAGGCTTCATCTGGAACTCATATCTTCATGTTCATCAGAGGATCCATACAGGAGAGAAGCCTTATAAATGTGACGTGTGTGGTAAGAGCTTCAGTCAGACGTCACATCTTCAAGCCCATCGGAGAGTCCATACTGGAGAGAAACCGTACAAATGTTACTCGTGTGGTAAGGGCTTTAGTAAGAGTTCATGTCTTCAGGTTCATCAGAGAGTCCATAATGGTGATAAATCCAATGTGCATGATGAATGTGGTCAAGGTGTCCTTCAAGACTTAGACTTCTCATTTTCCTCAGAAAATCCACATGGCAGAGAATATTTATAACATGTCATGTTTTAAGAATTCGTTAGTGAGCTGAGTTTTTTACAGTCATCTGAATTCTGTTGGAGTAGACCTGTTTTTTGTATGAATATGACCAGTGCTTCAAGCAGAGCCCAAAATGTCACAGTTGTCAAGAAAACACACAACAGAGAATCCCTGTAAGAATGGTACGAGAGTTTTAATCAGAACCTTCATGTTCAATAGAGGCTACACAGGAAAGAGGCCTTAAAAAATGATAAGTAAGGTTGGGACCTGAGCAAAAGTATAATGATGGGCGTGACAAAATCCATTTCTGCTAGAATGTAACTTCCCCGGAGGCAGAAACTTTGTTTACTGCTGTATGATCATGGCCTTGAACCAGTGCCTAACGAATCGTAGGTGCTCTGGAATTGCTTAACTCGATAGGAAAAACCTATCATAGATAGGACAGATATTTGCAAATTTTAATGAGTTTGCCTAACGAATCGTAGGTGCTCTGGAATTGCTTAACTCGATAGGAAAAACCTATCATAGATAGGACAGATATTTGCAAATTTTAATGAGTTCAACCCCAATTAGTCATGATAATTGTACTAGAAAAAGTGTTCTCATAAGAAGCCTTAAAAACAAATTCAAGGAAATGATCATTTAATAAATGCATAAATCATGCAGACTGCAATATGAGTAATATTTTTGCAATTGGCTTCTATCCTCAGCTCAGCTTCCCTTTTCAAACAGGAATGGGCTAAAGTTTTAATCGTATCATTTAAGACTTTCTCTGTACAATATACTATCGGTTGTATATAGCATAAGTTTTGCAACTTTCGTTTTTGGGGGCTTTTGTGATAGGAACAAACTGAATGAAAAAAAAAAAAAACCAGTCTTTTTTGCCCAGGCTAGAGTAGAAGGGCATCATTATAGCTCACTGCAACCTCAAAACTTCTGGGCTTGAGTGATCCTCCTGTTTCAGCCTCCCGAGTAGCTGGGCCTACAGGTGCCACCACGCCTGGCTAATTTTTGTATTTTTTGTAGAGACAGAGTCTCACTATGTTGCTCAGGCT
>NW_012149952.1:1512476-1513866 GCF_000956105.1 Propithecus coquereli
ACAGGCATGAGCCACCACGCCCGGCCTGGATCAATTCTTTATTTAAAAATAATACTTGAAATTGTTTTTTTATTAGTATATAATAGTTGTACATTATTTATGGGATGTGCACGATATTTTGATAACGTGTACAATGTGTAATGATCCTATCAGGGTAACTGGGATACTCATCACCTCGAACATTTATCATTTCTTTGTGTTGGGAACCTTCCAAATTTTTTCTTCTAGCTCTTTTGAGATAGACATTAAATTCTTAACTCTAGTCACCCTACTGTGCCATCAAACACTGGAACTTATTCCTTCTATCTAACTGTATTTTTTGCACCCACCGACCAACCTCTCTTCATCCCTCCTAGCCCCCACCCTCCCCAGCCTCTGGTGACCACCATTCTACTCTCTTGTCTCCATGAGATCAGCTTTTTTAGCTCCCACGTACGAGTGAGAGTATATGATACTTGTCTTTTTGTGCCTGGTTTATTTCACATAAGATAATGTCCTCTATTTCCATCCATGTTGCTGCAAATGACAGGATTTCATTCTTTTTTGGCGGGGGGGTGGGTTCATTCTTTTTAATGGCTGAATAATACCACATTTCCTCTATCCACTCATTCATCGATGGACACTCAGGTTGATTCCATATCTTGACTACTGTGAATAAAGCTACAAGAAACATGGGGGTGTGGATATCTCTTTTTTTTTTTTTTTTTTTGAGACAGAGTCTCACGCTGTTGCCTGGGCTAGAGTGCCACAGCGTCCAGCCTAGCTCACAGCAACCTCAAACTCCTGGGCTCAAGCGATCCTCCTGCCTCAGCCTCCCGAGTAGCTGGGCCTACAGGTGCCACCACGCCTGGCTAATTTTTGTATTTTTTGTAGAGACAGAGTCTCACTATGTTGCTCAGGCTGGTCTTGAACATAACGACCTCAAGTCATCTTGCTTTGGCCTTCCAAAGTGCTAGGGTTACAGGTGTGAGCCACTGTGTCTGTCCCCAACTGGTTTTTGATTCTATAAAGCTTCATGAGAAAAGACTGTGCAAAATAGGGGACCATCTTACAGCGTGCATTCTGGATGTTGAACTAAGCTGTTAAGGGTGCAGAGCATTTTGGACAATATGCCATACCTCTCAGATGCTTTGATGGTTTTCAAGTTTGCTTGGTTGAAGGGTTTACTCAGCTAGGTGTCTATTTAGTGGAGGTAGGGAAAAGTGTCACACAATTTTTTTCCTGGACCTTCCTTCCAGGACATTGCGTACTTAAGTTCCATGATATCTCAAGTTTCATGTTGCCATCAGAAATACAGGGCCAGTAATGCTTTGCTTTGTCACCACCAGATACTAGGGTGGACTACTAGAGTTCATAGTTTATGTCAGTTCAGATGTTTTCAATTATAAGA
>NW_012149952.1:1513916-1518123 GCF_000956105.1 Propithecus coquereli
TAGCTGGGACTACAGACATGTGCCACCATGCCTGGCTAATTTTTTCTATATATATATTTTTAGTTGTCCAGATCATTTCTTTCTATTTTTAATAGAGATGGGGTCTCACTTGCTCAGGCTGGTCTCGAACTCCTAAGCTCAAACGATCCACCCGCCTCGGCCTCCCAGAGTGCTAGGATCACAGGCGTGAGCCACTGCGCCCGGCCTGGATATCTCTTCAATATACTGATTTCCTTTCTTTTAGATATATGCCCAGAAACAATCAAAATAATACAGAAAAGGCATTAATATGAGTAAAAGTAGAAATATCATTGTCACACATAAACTGAATATTCTATTGAACACTTGCTTTCCAGAATATCCCTTGATGCATATGGATACATATTTATTCTATTTTTAAAAACCAGAATACTATGCATACTATTTTGAATTTTAATTGTATTCACTTCTTAATATGTTGGAATCACTTTCTGTCAATATTGATCTATGTCTTAATTGTGCAGTATTACAGTATACAGATGTAGGATGAGTTAACTAATTTTCTACTGATGAATGCTCAGTTTGTGTCTTCTCAACAGCAGTTTGATGAAGAATTTAGAACAGTAACATTCATCTTCATGGACTTGTACTATTATTTCCTTGGAAGAAATTTCTAGAATTAGCGTTGTCTCAAAGGATTATCACTTTTAGATTTGGTGTAAACTGCGCAGCTGTCTCCCCCAAAGTACACAAGCGTGCGTGCTCATTTCCCTAATCTTCAAGAGTGATGGATATGCAACCTTAACTGGATAAAAATGGTGTGCTCGTGATCTTCTTGCTTATCAGAAGAAATCTGTGGATGAGGATATTATACAGAGCCTCCACAAATTGTTATAAGCAGTGTCTACCATTAAAGCCAGAATTAATCAGACTTTCCAGAAGAAAAAGATTAAGTGACCAAAATCCAAGAGAAAGACAACAGAAACTGACCCCCAGGTGATCCAGATACGTGGAGTTATCAGGTGTGGACACAGTTATTCATGGCGTGCAGACCACCCAAATCCAAAGGCCATGGTTGTGCTCCCTTTTGTCCCACTTGGGGCCTGACAGGCAGCAGTGGAGGTGGCAGGGATCCAGCTGCCCCAGCAGTGGGCCATGGGTGCTGAGGGCTAAGGCTGCTGCTCTGCCCGGGTCCCCCAGGACGTGGGTTGAGCGGCATTGCCCAAGCGACAGCAGCGGGCACCAGCACGTGGTCTCCTCCAACTGGCAGCAGCTGGGAGGGCAGAGTGCACATTCCTGCCCACGGGACACGTGCAGGCGCCAGGATTCCCTTCTCCCTCCCCACCTGCGAGAAGACAGTCACAGATCTGGGAAAAAGTAGTGTTCCAGGGTTGGGACATCATAATGGTGCCAGCTGCAGTGCCCAGGGCTTGCAAGCCAGCCCTCCCTTCTGTCGGGAGCACCAGCCGCTGCACAGCCTCGAGTCAGGTCGCTGTGCTGTGCTGAAGGGGCCCTTTTCGCTGCTCTGTTTCCTGTGTCCTCAGGGACAGCGTGCAGGCTGGGATTCTCGCCTTTGCCGCTTTGCCACGTGTGCGCACCTTCCCTGATGACCCCGGTCCTGCTGAGCAGCTGGTCCCACTTCTCTCTTCCTCGCTTCGCTCCCACCTCCTCTCCATGGACTCCCAGTGCTGTGGCTCAGACGATCAGTCCAAAGGTGGGTATCTTTTTTTTTTTAAGGCTCGTCAAGTGGAGCAGTGGGACTGGAGAAGGAACAAAGCAATCTGTAACTGGTTGTGATCAATTAGTTGTAAACACCACTGCACTCGGACCGACCAAAGGTGGGTATCTATTCACCCCCTTCCATCCGCCCCGTGAGAGTGGCTTGGCCGGGCTGCTTCTGGTCTGCCATCCTGGCCTCTCCCAAAGACCCTTTTAATAACCATAACCACAAGACCTTTATCACACTTAAGAAAAATTAACATCATTCTTTAATATCATCAAATATCCTGTCACGTGTTCATATTTTCCTGATCACCTCTAAATGGGGCCTTTGACATTCTGTTTGGATTAAAGGCAAAATAGAGACTCTTAATGTTCTCTTTTGATCACAAGTGCTTAAGACTAGAAAGTTTTAATGTATCAGTCACATTCCTTTATGGTGAGTAGTTTTGACTTCAAGTCTCAGAGGGAAAGTATGCATGATTTCATCATAAAATGTGTTTGCTGAAGGTTTTTATAAATCCCTATTTGTATTTTTTATGGAACCACTATTCCATTAGTGCAGCTACCAAAATTCACAACACTTATTACCCAGATTTCTCCAATTCTCTCCAGAAATGCCTTTTAATTTTATTTTTTATTTCAGAATATTATGGGGGCACAAACATTTTGGTTACATGTAATGCCTTTGCCTGGCCCAAGCCAGGGCTTGAAGTGTGCGCTTCCCCCATACAGTGCGCTCTGTCTCCATTAGTTGTGAGTTCACCCACCTGCCCGTCACCTAATGAGTGTTACTACCACATGAGCACCTTAGTATTGATCAGTTAGTACCAATTTGATGGTCAGCACATGTGGTGCTTGTTTTTCCATTATCGTGATACCTCACTTCAAAGGACGAGCTCAAACTCTATCCAGGATAATATAAGAGGTGCTAGATCACCATTGTTTTTTGTAGTTGAGTAGAACTCCATGGTATACCTATACCACGTTTTATTAATCCACTCATGTATTGATGGGCACTTGGGTTGTTTCCACATCTTTGCAATTGTGAATTGTGCTTCTATAAACATTCGAGTGCAGATGTCTTTATTATAGAATGTCTTTTTTTCCTTTGGGTAGATGCCTAGTAGTGGGATTGCTGGACCAAATGGTATTTCTATTTTTAGCTCTTTGAGGTATCTCCAAATTACTTTCCACAGGGGTTGTACTAATTTGCAGTCCCACCAGCAGTGTAAGAGGGTTCCAGTCTCTCCACATCCTCACCAGCATTTGTTGTTTTGGGACTTTTTGATAAAGACCCTTCTCACTGGAGTTAGGTGCTATCTCATTGTGGTTTGCCCAGAAATGCCTTTTAAAGCTGATTTGTTTGAATCACATTTCAAACCATGTCCACATACTACATTTGGTCATTGATCCCTCATATCTATTTCATTCATTTCCATAATGATATTTAGCAAGAAAATGGTGTGATCAGATGTGTGATACTGAAATGAACTTCGAAAGATCTTTAATTCATTTCACAAATGTTTTTGAGCTCCACCTTTGAGCAGGATACTATACTACGTATCCTGGGATACAGCAGTGAACAGAAGAAAGTCCACTGCTCCCGTATCACTTGGAAGGAATTGATAAATAGTAAACCAGTAAAGAAATAAATATGCAAGATAGCAATGCATGCTATGAAGACAATAGAATGGCCTGGAATGACGGTGGGTGGGGCTTTAGGTGTAAGTTTTCTGAATAAGGCCAGTTGTGACCGGGGAGACGGAAGTGTGCAAACTAGTCGTGAGGCTACTGCAGTCGGTCAGTGGGAGACGATGAGAAATTCTGCTACTTTAGTCATAGCACAGATGGAGCTAGTTCATGGACGAAGGATCAGTAGAACTTACAGTTTCGTACGGAGACCAGGAGAGAGGAGATTCTAATAGCGACGCAAAGTGTTCAGTCTTGGTAAGTTGGAGAATGCTACTTTTATGAGAAAGCCAAGGGACACAGGAGAGTTGTAGTCTGCAGGAAAAACACGATGAGTGTTTTGTCCTAGTGTTGGGCTGGCTTGAAGTTCCTGGTTCTGATCTGTCTCCACCCCAAGGCTGCAGGGTTTTGTAGTACAGGGACTGGGTCATGCTCCCTGGGTGCCCAGCGTGAGGTGGGCAGAGAGGAGCACTTCGGTGAGTGTTTGTGCCTGGCGAGCTGCCCGGGAGGCAACTGGAAATGGGCTGGCAGCTGAGCGAGATTGTCTCCAGAATTCCTGAAAATGATTTGAAGAAGCAAAACAGAAGCAAAGCACGTAGATTGTCATCCCTTATTTCTTTGACTTTTAGTGGGACACAGAAACCAGAAGTTCTTTCAAAGCATTCAAAAAGCGATGAATTACTCATAATTGCTTAATAATCTAAGGTCATATTCAAGTTGATTCAAACAAACTAGCTTTAATGAATACTGCCTGTGTTTATCACGTGAGGTTAATCATGGCTAACATTTATTGGCCAGGCCATGTGGTTAACATTAA
>NW_012149952.1:1518898-1520829 GCF_000956105.1 Propithecus coquereli
CTGATGGTTGAACAGGTCACCAAAATGTGGCACATGACATATGATGGATTATTATTTAGCTGTGAATGTTCTAACCCTCAGAATCTATAAATATGTTACCTTATATGGCAAAAGGGACTCTGTGATGAAATTAAGGATCTTGAAATGGGGAGATTGGTTTATCCAGGTGGACCCAATGAAATCGCAAGGCCTTATAAGAGGAAGGCAGGAAGGCAGAGAAGAGTCTATGCAGCTGGTTTTGGAGAGGGAGGAAGGAGCTACGAGCCGCGTCTAGAAGCTGGAAGAGGCAAAGAACCGACTCTCTCCTGGAAGTTCCAGAAGGAATCAGCCCTGCCAACACCTCGAGGTCAGCCAGAACTGTAAGACAATAAATTTGTTTTGTTTTTAGCCACTAGGTTCATGCTAAGTTTGTACAGCAGCCATAGGAAATTGAGTCATTCCTTAACTGTCCTCTTGCTGATGCCATCAGAATCCCTGTCATCTGCATTTGTCGTTAAAACAGCCCAGTGACAAGGTGAGGAGTCTAGGTTCTGGAATCAGAGCTGGATTCAGGTCCAGCTATGCCACTTGCCAGCTCTGTGACCTGGGTAATTTAATCTCACTGAACCTCAGCCTCCCCGTTTGTTAATAATGGTGGTTGTTTTCACTATTTGTCATTATTGAGAATTTCTCTAATGAGCCAGGCCCTGGACTAAGCTTTACACAGATCAGCTCACTAATCTCCCAAACAACCCTGGGGCTTAGGTTTTGTTATCACTATCAAAGGATTGTTAAATGAAACAGACTGTTGGAATTTTTGTTTAACAAGAGGAAATATAACAAAGTCATAGGTTTCATTAGTCCATGAACATAGCAGAAGAGAAATGTGCCTTTGAGCCTTTTCTGGCTTTAGAATCATTGCTGGTGAAAATTTCTTTCTATCTTAGAAAGCAAAAATCAAATATCAAAATCAATGTCAAAAAAAAAAGTGCTAAGGGACAAACAAGCAAAGCCACCAGTCAGAATCTCACAATTGTCAAAGATGAGAGTCTCTGGTGTCTTCCAAGCACGTTTGCAAGGATGGCTTTAGGACGCAGACTAGCTTCTGCTTCTCTGCAGCTGCCAGGAAATGGGGTTCCCCCTTGGAGAGCTGTAACAGCCTCCCCCCATTCACCTGTTTCATCCTCACAAGCCTAGGAGGCAGGCACTACTGTCATCCTCAACTCGTAGATGACATCATTAACATAACCAAAGTCATTTGACCAGTTAGTAGCATGGCCAGGGTTTGAGCTCGGGCATTTTGGCCCCGGCACCCACTCTGGTGACTGCTATATTCTCCTGCTTCTCTTTTCTGCATTTCACGGGAGCAGAGTGGCTGCCCTGGAGGATGCGGGGAAGACGAATGTTAGCATTATTGGTCACAGCCGGCAGCGTGTTCTTGCCCCAACGTGGCCTCGTGGGAGCCAAAATTAAGCCCACACTCTGCTCATTAAGCTGCGTGTGGCTGCATCTGCTTGGATCAAAGGACACCAATTACAATTTGCAATGAGTGGACGCATCTTTTTTCCATCTCCTCGAGAGGAATAAAGGATGACGTTAAATATTTAGTGTCTGTAATATGCTGGTGTTGACTAAAGAAAAAAAATCAACCTTTTAAAGAATTAAACTTAGTTTTATTCAGAAGTTTTACTGAGGACTACAGCCCAGAGTCTTCCTGCTCCAACACAGTGGGAATTGACGTTAAAGCAGAATCTTATCAAAGTTTGGGTGTTAAGAGTACATCTGGTTATGGATTAAAGAAGCATAATCACTAAGACTTTCAGACGTTCTCTTATGTGTAGGAAAACGCAATTTTCCTACACATTTATTTATCTTTTAAGGAAAATAGTGACTCGTGCAAGAGACCTGTGAGCTGTGTGCTCTACCCTGTTCTGTCTCAAGCGTTTCTTCCA
>NW_012149952.1:1523276-1525281 GCF_000956105.1 Propithecus coquereli
TGGGCAAGCCTGCCCTCGGGCTCCACAACTGCTGCTAGCAGGTTCAAAGGTCTACTCTTTGTTTCTGTGCAGAGCTGCAGGGAGGGGCTGAAATAGGTCCACTCAGCTGAAAGTCTGGGCTTGGGGGCTGTGGTTGCCCAAGACCCACAGTCTGGAGCAGGTCTGGCTCCCCTCCACTCTCCCCGTCTCCGTGGCCTCTCCCAGGCCTCTGCCAGCAAGCGGGACCTCAGGCCGATGGATTGCCCCTGGCTGTGACGTGGGCCCGGAGGTTCCCTGCCCAGGATTGTAACCTGAGCTGTCCTTATTCTCCCCCTCAGTGGGGGCAGGACCGGGAGTGAGTCTGGGTGGGGCTGGGTTGGATAAGCCTGCCCTCAGGCTCCACAGCTGCTGTTAGCAGGGGTCAAAGTTCTGCTCTTTGTTTCTGTGCAGAGCTGCCGGGAGGGGCTGAAATGGCTCCACTCAGCTGAAAATCTGGGCTTGGGGGGTTCCCTACCCAGGATCGTAGCCTGAGCCGGGTGCACAGCCTTCTTTTAGGAGGAGGGTTGCCGCTTCAGCACGCTGATCTGCCCCTGAAGGCGCACACTCCTCAGTAGGCTCTTTCACAGATTTCTCCTCCGTGCCCCAGGGCAGTGTGATCGTGACCTGGGTGCACGGGGTCTGGTCTGCAGGCATGTCCCCTGGACCCTGGAGATCAATCCCTGACCCTGCCAGGGGGAGAGGCGCTGGTCCCGAGTCACCTACAGGGTGCCCAAGCTGGATCGATTTGCCCCACTCTCCTGGAGTTCCCAGGCAAGTAGCACCTGGGAGGGCTGGCGGTGAGGGAGCTCGCAGTCTGAGGACCCCTCAGTCTGCTGTAGGGCCCCAAAAGGAAAGGTCCCGTTCCTTGGAGATGCCTCTGTGTGGTGGCTAAATTGTCTTTCTGGGCCCCCACGGGTAGGGAGAGGGAAGGAGAGAATGGAGCACTATGGCGTCTGCTGCTAGGCTCGGGTCTGCGCCCAGGGAGGTGCCCCGAAGGGGCTGGGAGCCCAGCACTGAGTCCGCAAGAGGCCACTGCTCACTGGTGGTGGCCGTCTCTGGGCTGGTGTCAGCAGGTCTCTCCAGCCGCTCAGGAGCCACCCGCAGTCCGCGATGCAAGGGAGGGGAAGTTAACCGCTCCGCCTACCCTTGTCGCTGGTCTCCAAGCTTCTCGGGACCTTTCTCCTTCCAGTTCTCCTCCGCAACGTCTTCTCGTGGAGTCTCCTGTAGTTTCAGGCACCCTTCCTTCTGACCCTCTCCTGATCTCTGTTTCTCTGCTCGCTTATTTTTTTTCTCTTTCTTCTGTGGACGGAAAAATCCAAACTCTGAAATATTTGAAAGAGGTTTATTTTAAGCCAAATTTGAGGACCATGGCCCGGAGCCACTCTCAAGAATCCTTGAGCAAGTGGACTCGCTGTGGTGAGGTTACAGGTTGGTTTTATACATTTTAGAGAGACAAGGGTTACAGGTAAAGTTATAAATCAATACATGGGAGACATACATTGGTTTGGCCCAAAAAGGCGGGACATCTCAAAGCGGGGGCTTACAAATCATAGGTGGATTTAGGAATTCTTTAGTTGATCATTGGCTGAAAGAGTTAGGTTTTGTCCAAAAGACCAGGAGTCAGCTGAAAGGAATGTTTAAGGGTCTTTTATCTATCACATGATGCTATACCAGAATCAGGTCGGGAAGCAAACAACATCATAAAAACCTGTTTACTGAGGCTCTGTTATTTGTAGGCATGACTCATCTGGCCTCCTTTGGAAGGAATTTTGAGCAAAAGAAAAAGATTGGAGTTTAGTCCTCAGTTCCCCCTATTGGCCAAAGATCATTCCATGGAATGCATGTGTAGGCCAATAACCAGCATGAGGTCCCACGGCGCCAGGAAGGCTTACTTTTAGAGTTGTCTGTCTGGTCCCACGATGTTAGGAAGGCTCATTTCTAGAGTTGTCTATTTGGTCCCACGATGCTAGGAAGGCTCATTTTTAGA
>NW_012149952.1:1525331-1525850 GCF_000956105.1 Propithecus coquereli
TTTCTCATTTTTGTTTCACAAACAATAGTGTAAAAGTGAGTAAAATTTTAAATATAAAATTCCTACGTTACTACTGTGCTTACAAGTCAACTGTTTTCAATTCTTTAAAATGTGTGCCCAGGCTGGGTGTGGTGGCTCACACCTGTAATCCCAGCACTTTGAGAAGCCAAGGCAGGAGGATCATTGGAGACCAACCTGGGTAACATAGTAAGACCCTATCTCTAAAAAAAATAAACAAACAAATAAATAAAATTGGGCTGGGTGTGGTGGCTCACGCCTGTAATCCTAGCACTCTGGGAGGCCAAGACAGGAGGATCGCTTGAGCTCAGGAGTTCGAGACCAGCCTGAGTGAGATCACCCCCACGCCCCTGCTGTCTCAAAAAAGTAAATAAAAAAATAAAAAACTTCAGAACTATATGAACTATATTTGCTATAGTAGAATAGTTATAGTTTTTTTTTTTTATTTCAGCATATTATGGGGATACAGATGTTTAGGTTATGTATGTTGCCCTTGCCACC
>NW_012149952.1:1530320-1531415 GCF_000956105.1 Propithecus coquereli
TGCGAGTTATCATGATCCGGGCCTTTGATTGGGTTTTTTTTCTTTTCCTGTATCTGGTATAGCATTTACAAGAAACATATAATGATAATATAGCAATGAGCGTCATAAAAGTATTAAACAGTAGGTGCCCAAGAGAGTTATAGGTAGAATCAGACGGTAGCAAGTAGCCTAACCAGCCAAAAAATCCTCTGCATGCATCATCATATTTTTTGATCAGCCTTATAATATGTTTACCCTCATTATCAACAGTCAGTTGAGCTTTGTGGTAAATTTTATTTGAGGATTGTAAAACCGATACCAATTTAGAATCTAATAAATTTAATTTTTCCTCTGGCCAATTGGTCTCCATAGGTATAACATCCTGAGGAGGGTATAAATTGAATTTAAGAAACATTTGGTCTTTAATATTTAAATTATCATAGGACTTGTTTACAGTTAGCAAATTTAATTTTCTCACTACCTTTGTGTTACACCATATACTGGTGTTTGGGAGGGAAAAGGAGGTTTTGTTACAGGAGAAATCATATAATTCTATAATGTCATCTTGTTGTCCCTCCCAGCAAAAACGGCCCTTTCCCATATATCAGATGTTATGTTCTATGGGGGTGGATACTAGGGGCCAAATCTGGGAGAAATCAGGGTTCCAAGTGTTTTGAAGGCATAGCCATTCTCCTTTTCTATTTTTACAGTCTGAGAGGGAAATGGGATGCCATGTGTTTTTATCAGCTAAAATAGCCCATCGGCTTCCCATGGGGAGTATTCTTGTATTATTGACAATGGTTCCAATGCCGGCTAGTTCAACTATAGAATATTGTTGAGCCTTATCCAACTTTGGTGTCTGAACTTTAAAAGTATAATGTTTAAGGTCACATTTATCATCTAAAAATTTCCATAAATTTGGGGGACCATATATTTTCCATAGGTGTCTAGATTGAGCCTCAGCACTGAGTATTGTAGGCCATTGCTTTATAGCTATTTTAGATTTTATTTGTAATAACATAGACATGAGTCCTTGTTGGGTCAGAGTACATGCCCACTCCCACCTTTGGGTTTGGGCATATGTCTTTATGGTTTGTCTGGTCTCTTCTATCCACT
>NW_012149952.1:1532780-1534929 GCF_000956105.1 Propithecus coquereli
TGGTCAGGAGCTCGTTTTAGATGTGAGACATGAACCCAAGAGGCGACTCCCTTTAATTTTGCAGCACAAGAGTTAGTTAAGAGTATCTGGTAAGGTCCTTTCCAGCGAGGTTGTAAGGAGTCTTTTAGTTGGTGCCTTTTCCAATAAACAAAGTCACCTGGCTGTAATCCATGATCCTTGGAGTCTTCAGCCCCCGGGAGCTCGCTGTGGAAAGACTCTGTTATCAGCTTTGTTATTATTCGTTAGAGTTTTAAGTAGTCCCTGACAGTAATGTAGTATTTTTCCTTTAAGTAAGGCTGGCTCATATAAGCCCTCGTCCAGCCTCATGGGTCTCCGTGTTATTATTTCATAAGGTGATAGACAGTGTTTTCCAAAGGGGGAGGATCTGAGGTTAAGCAAAACCAATGGGAGGGCTTTTGGCCAGAGGAGGTTAAAGGCCTCGGTTAATTTAGCTAATTGAGTTTTTATTATGTCATTTGTCCGTTCTACCAGCCCAGAGGACTGGGGATGATAGGCATAATGGAAATGTTGTATTATGGGCCAAATTTTGTAAATGGATTGGATGATTTGTCCAGTAAAGTGAGTCCCACGGTTGTTGTGTAACTCAGAAGGGATTCCCCAAACTGGAATGATTCTTTTCAGCAGTATTTTGCCTATTGTTAAGGCAGTAGCCTTCCGACAAGGAAATGCTTCTACCCAATGAGAGAACATGCAAACCAAAACCAACATATATTTATAATGCTGGGATGGCGGCATCTGGATAAAGTCTAGTTGCCAAACTTTAAATGATCCTGTAGGCAAGGGAAAATGACCTTGGGAGCCATGTAAAGGCTTGCTAGGGTTATGTTTTGGACTTGTAGCACAACGAAAATATACCTTTTGGGCTATCGTGGGGGATGGTTTCCAGAAATATTGTTTTTCCCATGAGATCATTTTTTTAGGGGCCCAGTGAGTCATTTTATGAATGAATTGAAGGAGAGGAAATTGTGCACCTAAAGGAACTATAGGTTTTTCATTGGGACCCAGCCATAACTTTCTATTTGGGTCAAATACACCTCCCTTCTGCTGCCAGATTTGTTTCTCTCTGGGGGTCGATGCCTGTTGGTATTGTAAAAGAATGTTAGTGAGGGTATTGGTGGGCCGGAAGGTGCATTCTCGTATAGGACAGGTCATCTTTCCTAGGGCAGCATTCTTTGCTGCCGCATCGGCTAGATCGTTTTCCTTAGCTTCTTTAGTGTTATCTTTGGAATGCCCAGGAATTTTTATGATTGCTAGTTGTTTTGGCATTTGAATTGCTTCTAATAGCTCTGAGACTTGGTGCCCATTTCTTATAGGTTGTCCAGATGAAGTAAGAAACCCTCTGTTTCCACAGCATGCCAAAATCATGGGCTACTCCAAAGGCATAGCGGCTATCAGTGTGTATATTAGCTATCTTCCCTTCAGCCAAAATACAAGCTCTGGTTAACGCTATTAATTCAGCCATCTGAGCTGATTTTACTCCTTGGAGTTGGGCACTTTTTATTATGTCTACTGCGGAGGTTACAGCATATCCTGCTCGATAATGCCCCTGATCATCTTTTAAATAAGAACCATCTGTGAACCAAATTAATTCGGCATTTATGATAGGAGTTTCCTGTAAATCTGCTCTAGGAGAGAGTAAGATATCAGTTAATAGACTGCAATCATGTTTTTCCTCTTGTTCACCTGGAAGGGGGAGGAGAGTAGCAGGATTAAGAGTATTGCAGCGCTTTAAAGTGATGTTAGGAGCAGAAAGCAAAAGCACTTTATAGGAGGCAAGGCGACTTACAGAATAGTGTTGAGTGTGGTGGAGAATTTAGGAGAGATTCTACAGCATGGGGAGCATAAATCGTTAGTGGGGACCCCAGGACAAATTCCTCAATTTTTTTACATAAAATGGCTGCAGCTGATATGGCTCTCATATAAGGCGGATGTCCTTTCGCTACTGGGTCTAACTGTTGGCTAAAATAACCAATTGGCCTGTGATTGTTGCCATGTTTTTGAGTTAATACTCTAAGAGCATTTCCATTTATCTCATGTACGAAAAGGAAAAAAGGAAGACTATAGTTGGGGTGTCCTAAAGCAGGTGCCTGGGTAAGAGCTTGTTTTAAATCCTTTATGTGTTGTTTTT
>NW_012149952.1:1534979-1535556 GCF_000956105.1 Propithecus coquereli
TGTCTTTATGGTTTGTCTGGTCTCTTCTATCCACTTGATGAGAGTTGTATTATCTTTCCAGGCAGCTTCCCATCCCTTCCCTTCTTTTTGGAACAGCATTCTTTCTATGTGGCCTATTTTTGAGAGGGAATCCTCCTTCAGGGAATGTCTCTCTTTATTAGCCGTGAATTTAGCTTGTCTTAATATACCTAGCCCAGCTCCAATTTCTCCCATGAGATCGCATTTTAGTTTTTTGGATGGCCAATTTTGGTGTATCCACCAGGAATGTTGTTGTCGTTGTACATTAAGGGCCTCAGTGCAGTTTGGATAAATGGAATCAACGCAGAACTGTTGGGTATCCCAGACAATTGTCAGATAGATAGAGGTTATTTTTAAGTATGCCTTTGTCTGGGTGTGCCATAAGGTTTCCCAGAGGCGCCCTTGTCTTAGGGTGGCGTTTGTACTGTCGGGGACTTTTGTCTATCAACTGACTCCCATAAATAGTTCTTCATGGGCAGTGTTAGGGTGATTGGTGCTGGACAAGGGCATCCAGCCACAAGCATAGGGCTGGTGGTTGTTCGGGCAGCTTATGATGCGG
>NW_012149952.1:1537412-1539341 GCF_000956105.1 Propithecus coquereli
TATAGGACAGGTCATCTTTCCTAGGGCAGCATTCTTTGCTGCCGCATCGGCTAGATCGTTTTCCTTAGCTTCTTTAGTGTTATCTTTGGAATGCCCAGGAATTTTTATGATTGCTAGTTGTTTTGGCATTTGAATTGCTTCTAATAGCTCTGAGACTTGGTGCCCATTTCTTATAGGTTGTCCAGATGAAGTAAGAAACCCTCTGTTTCCACAGCATGCCAAAATCATGGGCTACTCCAAAGGCATAGCGGCTATCAGTGTGTATATTAGCTATCTTCCCTTCAGCCAAAATACAAGCTCTGGTTAACGCTATTAATTCAGCCATCTGAGCTGATTTTACTCCTTGGAGTTGGGCACTTTTTATTATGTCTACTGCGGAGGTTACAGCATATCCTGCTCGATAATGCCCCTGATCATCTTTTAAATAAGAACCATCTGTGAACCAAATTAATTCGGCATTTATGATAGGAGTTTCCTGTAAATCTGCTCTAGGAGAGAGTAAGATATCAGTTAATAGACTGCAATCATGTTTTTCCTCTTGTTCACCTGGAAGGGGGAGGAGAGTAGCAGGATTAAGAGTATTGCAGCGCTTTAAAGTGATGTTAGGAGCAGAAAGCAAAAGCACTTTATAGGAGGCAAGGCGACTTACAGAATAGTGTTGAGTGTGGTGGAGAATTTAGGAGAGATTCTACAGCATGGGGAGCATAAATCGTTAGTGGGGACCCCAGGACAAATTCCTCAATTTTTTTACATAAAATGGCTGCAGCTGATATGGCTCTCATATAAGGCGGATGTCCTTTCGCTACTGGGTCTAACTGTTGGCTAAAATAACCAATTGGCCTGTGATTGTTGCCATGTTTTTGAGTTAATACTCTAAGAGCATTTCCATTTATCTCATGTACGAAAAGGAAAAAAGGAAGACTATAGTTGGGGTGTCCTAAAGCAGGTGCCTGGGTAAGAGCTTGTTTTAAATCCTTTATGTGTTGTTTTTCCCCTTCCTCCCAGCAGATTGGGTCTGGTTGGTGATGCCTCAGTTTTTTGTATAAGGCCTGAGCCATTAACGAGTAATTTGGAATCCAACTCTTGCAGTAGCCTGTTAACCCTAAGAACCCTCTTAATTGTTTTTTTGTTTTGGGCAGGGGAAAGGTCATGATGGCAGAGATTCTCTCGGGGTTTATTAGAAGTCCCTTTGGGGAAATCGTGTGTCCTAGGTATTTAACTTGGGGGAGACAAAATTGTAATTTATCTCTGGACACTTTGTGTCCCTTTAAAGCAAGCCGTTGTAGCAGGTGTATAGTGTCTCCTCTGCATTCATTCAGGGAGGGTGAACATAACAGCAAATCATCCACATACTGAATTAGGGTAGATCTATTTGGGAATACAATATCATCTAAATCTTCCTTTAATATTTGAGAAAAATATGTAGGGCTTTCAGAGTAACCCTGGGGCAAGACTGTCCATGTATATTGGCGATTTTCCCAAGTGAAGGCAAAAAGATACTGACTATTTTGATTTACAGGTATGCTAAAGAAAGCACTGCATAAGTCAATGACAGAGAAGTGGCTCGCAGTGCTAGGAATATTGGACAGTAAAGTGTGGGGGTTAGGGACGACTGGATGCCTGGGAACCACTACTTTATTTATGGCTCTTAGGTCCTGAACGAACCTCCAGCCTTTCCCATTTGGTTTTCTGACTGGGAGGATGGGTGTGTTGCAAGGGCTGGTGCAGGGTATTATGAGTCCTTTATCTAAGTAGTGCTGAATGATTGGTTTGATTCCTAGTAAGGCTTCAGACCTAAGGGGGTATTGCTTAATGTTTGGCAGGGGTTTAGATTCATCTATGGTTATTTCTATGGGGACTGCTGACTTAATTCGTCCAATATCCGTGGAAGAGTTTGCCCATAGAGAATCTGGTATTTTGGATAAGAAA
>NW_012149952.1:1541581-1542568 GCF_000956105.1 Propithecus coquereli
GGTCCCACCCTCTTACGTGTCTCAGTTTCTCTCTTTGGGGGTCTAGTATCTCCGAGAGGGCTCAAAACGCGGAGTGATCAGCTCTTATATGCGTTTCCTGGACGAGCCTTTTTTTTAAATATTAATTTGTTGGGGGATTCCCTATGGGGCTACTCGCGCCTTGGGGAATCGCCCCAGGCAACTCCCAATCAGGGCCCTGGTCACCCAGGGCTTCCTTAGGTCTGGGAGGAGTGAGATGCCCCTTCTCTTCGGAGCTGAGGAACTCAGTGTCTCATTTATCTGCAGATAAGACAGTTGGATTCCTTGCGCAAATGCGCAGATAAGCCAATTGAAATTAGTTTTGAGAGGAAAAAGGCAATGGAGAAAGCCCTTTAGAGTGCTCTCCTAAATCACATTAGGATCCCAAACAACAACGACTTCCTAGGAAGAGAACCGACAGCTCAGAATAAACCGGGACCGTCAACCAAGAGCGGGAGGTCCGGGTCTCAGGAGGACTTACCAGGTTCCCACGGGAGGAGCAGCTCGAAGTCGGGGGGGCGTCAATGGGCCCGTGCTGGTACCTTAGCTCGGGGTTCGGGCGACTCCTTCGGGGGTCCTGAGTCTTCTCTGAGTCCCTTCGTGGTCGCCAAAATTGTGGACGGAAAAATCCAAACTCTGAAATATTTGAAAGAGGTTTATTTTAAGCCAAATTTGAGGACCATGGCCCGGAGCCACTCTCAAGAAGCCTTGAGCAAGTGGACTCGCTGTGGTTAGGTTACAGGTTGGTTTTATACATTTTAGAGAGACAAGGGTTACAGGTTAAGTTATAAATCAATACATGGGAGACATACATTGGTTTGGCCCAAAAAGGCGGGACATCTCAAAGCGGGGGGCTTACAAATCATAGGTGGGTTTAGGAATTCTTTAGTTGATCATTGGCTGAAAGAGTTAGGTTTTGTCCAAAAGACCAGGAGTCAGCTGAAAGGAATGTTTAAGGGTCTTTTATCT
>NW_012149952.1:1542618-1543812 GCF_000956105.1 Propithecus coquereli
GATAGTGTGGCACCAGTGTCCACAAGGGCTCTGGTGTCTTCCCCATTTATGGATATTTCTATTTCTCCTAGAGCATTTGTTAGAAGTAAGGGAAAAACCCTCTCTATTCCCTCGGAGCATCCCTATTCTGGTTTTAAAGTTCCTTTGGTGCCTCCCTCTGAGGCCTTCAGCTCCTTTTGTGCGAGCACCCATTTAAGTTTCTTGCAATCCTTTTTAAGATGTCCCTTCTTTCTGCAATAGTAACAAATTGCTTCCTCTGTGGCCTTTTGTGATCTCTGCGGGGGACAGAACCCCTGTGACCTTGCAATTTGGCTACTAAGTTGCTTTAGCTGTAAACTCATAATCTTAGAAGCTGTCTCTTTTTGCTTCTTAATTATTGTTTGTGACAGCTGGTCAGCTAGGGTGACTAGGTTGCTAGTGGGCAGAGAAGCCCAGGCCACATTATTTCTCTTTACCAAGGTCACTAATTCATCATCTAAGCCTTGTACAAATCCAGAATTTAGTGAAGTGTCACTTTTACCATGCTCAAAATTTTCGGGAGGTATCCCTGAATATTGTTTGAATGTTTTTTCAAACCTGATATAAAAGTCAGGCACGGTTTCATTTGGGTGTATTTTACATTGTTGCACTCTTGCCCAATCTATAACTTCGGGGAAAATCTGTGGTAAATTTTCAGAGGCAGTCATAGAGCTCCCTGTATTTTTCTCTCCCATTCGCATCTACTTTGTCAAAATCTTCTAGAGGCTGTTTCCAACCTGCTACCCTAAACCATTCTTCGGCTTTGTTTTTGGGGACTAGTAACTCAATTAGCTGATACAGGTCAGAGAACCCTGGGTCATAGGTCTTAAGTGTCAATTGGAATTCCCTGGCAAACCCAAGGGGGTCTTGAGTTGGATCAGGGAACCCGGACACCAGGGCCTTCAACTCCGTTTTGGTCCAGGATGTATACAATATATTAGGGTCCCCTCTCCCAGTGGATTTTATTTTAAAGGGAGCAACTACTATTTCATCTTCTTTTCTAGCTATTTCTGATTTTTTTACAGTTTGAGGTGAGGGAATGGGGGGGAGGGGGAAAAATGAAATCATCAGGATAAGGAAATTCAGAGAACAGAGGGTTAGGGGGAGCAGAAGGAGAGAGAGTTTTTGGAGCCTTCCTGATTTCAGAAGCGGCTTCCGCTAGTTTCTTTAATTCTG
>NW_012149952.1:1545602-1547163 GCF_000956105.1 Propithecus coquereli
CATATAATCCACATACGATACAATTCGCCCTTAAATTTAACATGTAAAATCCAGTGATTTTTTTTTTTTTAGTATATTCAGATTTATGAAACCATTACCACAATGAATTTTAAAACATCTTCATCACCTTAAAAAGAAACCCCACACTTTTGAGCTATCACCATTCCCAACCCTTCTCCCAACCCTAAGCAACCACTCATCTACTTTTCTGTCTCTATAGCTTTGCCTATTCCGGGAATTCCATAAGAATAGACTCATAATATATGGCCTTTTGTGACTGGCTTCTTTGGCTTAGCATAATGTTTTCAAGATTCATCCATGTGGTCATATATCTCGCTATTTCATTCCTATTTATGGATGAATAATATTCTGTTGTACAGTTGTGGTATACTTTATCTGTTCACCAGTTGATGGACATTTGGATTGTTTACACCTTTTGGCTATTATATCTAATGCTGCTATAAACATTTATGTTCAAGTTTTTTATGTGGACATATATTTTCATTTGTTTTGGGTATATATACCGAGGAGTAGAATTGCTGGATCATATGGTAACTCTGTTTAACCATTTCACGTTTACCTTTTACAGAGTGGCTGCATTTTACATTGCCACCAGCAGGATGTGATTGTTCTTGTCTCTCCACATCCTTGTCAATACTTGTTTTCATCCTACTTTTGGATTCTAGCCATCCTTGTGGGTGCAAAGTGGTACCTCATTATATGGTTTTGATTTGCATTTTCTGATGACTAATCTGATTATTTTTAATTGGGTTATTTGATTATTTTATTGAGTTGTGTCTAGAACATATAAAAATTTCCTGCATATCTCTTATCAGATACATGGTTTGCAAATATTTTCTCCTGTGGGTTGTGTGTTCACTTTATTGGTAGTGTCCTTTGTATACATTTTTAAATTTTGTTAAAGTCCAATGTATCTAGTTGTTGTTGTTGCTCATGTTTTTGGTGAAAATCCTAAGAATCCATTTCTAAATCTGAGGTCATGCAGATTTACTTCCGTTTTCGAGATTTTTATAGTTTTAGCTCTTACATTTAGATCTTGATCAGTTTGGGGTTAATTTTGTACATGGTGGGAGTTAAGTGTCAGTTTCATTCTCTTCCATGTCGTTATCCAGCTGTCCAGCATCATTTGTTAAAAAGATGATTCTTTTCCCCCCCATCGAATGGTCTTGGCAGCCTTGTTGAAAATGAGTTGCCCGCAGACATACGGTTTTACTTTTGGACACCTGATCTCATTTTGCTGGTCTATGTCTATTCACCACACTGTCTTGGCTACTGTTACTTTGTAGTAAGTTTTGAAATCACAAAGTGTGAGTCCTCTAATTTTCCATCTGTCATCTTATTTTGATGCATTTTAAAGCAAGTTGAAGATATTATACTTCAGCATTAACAAGAGTTCAATATTTGTTTATGAATCTTATTTTTTTTATTGTGAGGTAAAATTTACATGCATTGAAATGCATACATATTAACTGGACTACCTAGTGAGTTCCAAAAACTGAATATATCCATACAATCTAAACCCCTATCAAAATAAAAAAAA
>NW_012149952.1:1547213-1548811 GCF_000956105.1 Propithecus coquereli
AGGGACAGTTATCGTCATAGGGAGACGTGATGGAGTCGGCAGTTTGGGCCCTAAATAAATTTCCCGGTTTGGCCCTATGGGGTTGAACTGTCGAATAGGGGTGAACCGCTGTATTGTGAGGGAGACCCCCGGGTCATTGGATCCTCCAGTTGTCACATATAGATGGAATCCCCAAGTTTTTTCTGACGCCCAAGCTTGGTTTTTTCATTGCTTAATATTTATAGTCACAGGATTGTAAGTTTTTAGGGAAGTACAAGTAGGGGTTTCCTTTCTCAGTAGAATATCAGGATCATTGTTTATCCAAGTAGCCACAGTCACACAGTTTTATTTAGCACAATGGTAATGTCCCTGTTTCTGACAGTACAGAGGGCCAGTGGCAGGGCAACTATAATATTGAATGTCCTGTAGGCCCTTTTTTATATTAACAGATCCACATCCATAAGCTGGTTTTAGGCGAGCCCACTCAGGGATTTTCTGGTAGGGTGGCTTTTTTATCACAGGTTTATTGTAATTTTTTTCCAAGAGTTGGCACAAATCAAAATGAAGAAGAGGTGAGAATATTGTAGAATTCTGAGTCACTACAGTGCCATTTACCGTTTGCGTGAGTACCCAAGTATAATTTATAGGTTGGTGGGGACTCGCTCCCACTACACCGACTAGGATGCCCCAGAGGAATGTTTTAATAACCTTATCTTTAACGGATTTTCGGTGGGTTGAGCCATCCATTGTTCTCCTGGGATTTGGTCTGGAGTCGCCTTCTTGATCTGGGTGTAATGGATCTAATGGCGCTTTCCCGATACTTTCACAGCCGTCGGGGTGGTGAGGATTACTGGCAGAGGTCCGGTCCACTTGGGCTCCAAAGCAGCGGGTTGAAGCTTCTTTACCCAGACGAGGTCTCCAGGCTGTATCTGGAATGGAACTGGCCTTATCTCTGTAAAATCCGTCTCCCACTGTTTTCCCGGGACCTGTCCCCTCAATCTGGTCCCAGGAGAAGAATTTATTCTTTTACCTGAATTAATTTGTGCACAGGCAAGGCATCTTGTAGTTACCTGCTGGACCATCTGATGTAGACCAGGTATATAATAGTCCCTTTGGAGAAGCTCCGTCAATTTTGTGCTACCAAGGTGAGTACTTTGGTGTATTTGTTCAATTAATTGTCGTCCCAAACATTTGGGGACCAGGATCTTATTGTCCGGAAGGGTTTTTTAACCCCCCGTGATAGTGTTAGCTTTCAAAGTCTTTCCTAACTCAATTTTTTCCTTTGTATAAGTTGGTGAAGGTGGCAGAAGCCGTTCGGGCAGAACAGGCAGGATGTGAAGAGGCCCCACTGGTTTTTTGGCGGCTTCCTTAGCCGCGGCGTCGGCAAACGCATTTTTTTTTGTCATTGGGGAGTCATCGATCTGGTGTCCCCGGCAATGGATGATGGCCACCCTTTTTGGTAGCCATATAGCTTCCAGTAGAGCCAAGATTTTAGATTTGTTTTTTATTTTTTTTTTTCTTGAAGTTAGAAGGCCCCGTTCCTGGTAAAGTGCCCCATGAACATGAGCAGTAGCAAAAGCATATCTATTATCAGTATAAATGTTAATAACTTTGTCCTT
>NW_012149952.1:1560586-1561983 GCF_000956105.1 Propithecus coquereli
AAAGTTGTATAATTTGCAGTCCAAACATCTGAAGTTTCCAGATGTTCTATATCTTCATCACAAATGTCATAGAAAGTGAATCATAAAATTGAAATACCACATAATTGAATCATATATTGTGTATGGCTTATTACATTTAACATAAAATTTGAGACTTGTATCAATCCATTTATTCCTTTTTAATTCTGTATCATAGAATGGATATCAATTGGTGATACAGATCACAATTTGATTTTCCATTAACCAGTTGACGTACATATAGTTTACTTCCTGCTTTTGGCTCTTATGAATAATATGCTGTAATTATTTGCATACAGGTTACATTTTAATGTGTGTTCTCTTCATACATTGTTGGATTTTCGTTTGCTGATTTGTTGAGAATTTTTGCATCTTTTGTTCATTAGAGATATTAGTAGTTTTATTTCTTATAAGGTCTTTATCTAGTTTTGTTATTAGGCTATTAATGGCTTCATAGAATGTTCCCTCTGCTGGTATTTCCTGGAAGATATTGTAGAGAATTGGTTTAATTTCTTCCTTAAATGTCTGGGAGACTTCACCCGTGAAACTGTCTGAGCCCCATGTACTTTTTTTGGAAAGTTAATTATTGGTTCAATTTCTTTGATAGGTAAAGAACTAGTCAGATTGCCTATTTTTCATTGAGCTTTGGTAGAATGTGTCTTTTAAGGAATTGATCCATTTCATCTGTTGTCCTCAAGTTCGCTGACTCATTAATCTAGTGAATTTATCTCATATATTGCATTATTCAGTTCTAGAATTTCCATTTAGTTTTTTTTTCATTTTCTGTTTTTCAACTGACATTTCTTATCTTTGCCTTCAATATAGGCATATTTTCATTTTTAAGCACAGTTACAACAGCTTTTTAGAATCTTTGTCTACTGATTTCAGTGTCTGGATTATCTTAAGGTTGATCCCCACTGATTTGTTTTTTTTTTTTCCCCTTGAAAATGGGGCATGTTTTTCTTTTTTCATTTATAAAGTAACTGTAAATTATATCCTTAACTATTGCGATTAGCATATTGAAGAAATCTGGATTCTATTATGTTCCTCCACAGAATATTGATTTTCTTTTTTATATTTTTATTAGGCACTTAGTTGGACTCAGACAGAAGTTTTCTTTCCTATGGATGATGGCTCAAATTTCAGTTCAGTTCTCTTAGTATTGGCTTAGTTGCTTTAAGTCTTCTCTGCCCTATATGGTTGAGATGTCAACAATCATTTATTCACAGAATTTGGGGCTTCCCTTCTCTCTTCTTCCCAGGGTATCTTCCCACATCATTTTCCAGCAGCATTATGTTAGCCTTGAACTCTGTTTTCTAGCTTTTTTTTTTTTTTTTTGAGACAGAGTCTCACTTTGTTGCCCTGGCTAGAGTGCCGTG
>NW_012149952.1:1562033-1563303 GCF_000956105.1 Propithecus coquereli
ATCTTATTTTGATGCATTTTAAAGCAAGTCGAAGATATTATACTTCAGCATTAACAAGAGTTCAATATTTGTTTATGAATCTTATTTTTTTTATTTTGAGGTAAAATTTACATGCATTGAAATGCATACATATTAACTGGACTACCTAGTGAGTTCCAAAAACTGAATATATCCATACAATCTAAACCCCTATCAAAATAAAAAAAAATATTACCATTATCCCAGACAGTTCCATCATGCCCCTTCCCAGGATATTCCTATATCTTTCTCTCTCCCACCACAAGACATATCACTGTTTGGATCTATTATAAATTAGATTTGCCTGTTCTATTTTTTGTTACTGTTGTTTTTAGTTTGTGTCTGACTTTGTTGTCATTTGCTTTGTCTCTTAGGTCTTCTTTTAAAAAACGTAATAAGGGGGGAGGAGGGGACGGATATTTGTATACACAAGGAGTGCAATGCGCACTACCTGAAGGATGGACATATTTGAAACACGGACTTGGGGGGGGATCCAAGGGCAACACACATAACCTAAACATCGGTACCCCCATAATATGCTGAAATAAAAAAAACAAAAAATAAATGAAAAACATAATGAAAATTTTCAAACATACAGTAAAATTGAAAAATCTGTTGGATTGCCCATCGTCATTATAAAGTGTTCTTCTGTGTGTCTAGTAACAATTTGTCTTAAAGTCCATGTTTTATAATACTAGTATGGGCCATCGAGGCTCATTTAGTTGTATGCATGGTATCTTTTCCTATTCTCTTAACTTCAACTCGTTTGTGTCCTTGAAACCCCTATGGGACATCTCATCCTTCAGCTTTTCCTTGTAAGCTTTTTGTTTAATTCATTGTCTGCCCCTTCTATTGTCAGCTGCTGCAGGCCACCGAGCTGTTAAGACATTCAACACGTACTTTCTCCACTCTCCATTTCCCTAGGCTTTTAGAACTGGGAAAGTTCAAGTGAGGTCAGATAAACACAAGCCTTTTGAGTGGGGTCTTCCAGGGAACCAACACATCGGTCAAATAATAACTTTTCTTTGGGAATGAGGCTTTGAAAGAGCCTCTGCTCTGCTTCTTCCAATATCAGGACTGTGGATTGTTACTTTCCAAGGCTACAGCTGAGCTGGGGAATGGGAGATGGGACTAGGCTAAGTTAAAACACTACAAATCTCACTGTTAATGAAACTCAGCTGTTTTTCTTGACTAAAACACTCTCTGGGTTGCTTCAAACCTTTGGTTAATTGCCAGAATTCTGACAAAGTCA
>NW_012149952.1:1564263-1565392 GCF_000956105.1 Propithecus coquereli
TTGCTGATTTGTTGAGAATTTTTGCATCTTTTGTTCATTAGAGATATTAGTAGTTTTATTTCTTGTAAGGTCTTTATCTAGTTTTGTTATTAGGCTATTAATGGCTTCATAGAATGTTCCCTCTGCTGGTATTTCCTGGAAGATACTGTAGAGAATTGGTTTAATTTCTTCCTTAAATGTCTGGGAGACTTCACCGGTGAAACTGTCTGAGCTCCATGTATTTTTTTTGGAAAGTTAATTATTGGTTCAATTTCTTTGATAGGTAAAGAACTAGTCAGATTGCCTATTTTTCATATGAGCTTTGGTAGAATGAGTCTTTTAAGGAATTGATCCGTTTCATCTGTTGTCCTCAAGTTCGCTGACTCATTAATCTAGTGAATTTATCTCATATGTTGCATTATTCAGTTCTAGAATTCCCATTTCTTTTTTTTTTCATTTTCTGTTTTTCAGCTGACATTTCTTATCTTTGCCTTCAATATAGGCATATTTTCATTTTTAAGCACAGTTACAACAGCTTTTTAGAATCTTTGTCTACTGATTTCAATGTCTGGATTGTCTTAAGGTTGATCTCCATTGATTTGTTTTTTTTTTTTCCCCCTTGAAAATGGGGCATGTTTTTCTTTTTTCATTTATAAAGTAACTGTAAATTATATCCTTAACTATTGTGATTAGTATATTGAAGAAATCTGGATTCTATTATGTTCCTCCACAGAATATTGATTTTCTTTTTTATATTTTTATTAGGCACTTAGTTGGACTCAGGCAGAAATTTTCTTTCCTATGGATGATGGCTCAAATTTCACTTCACTTCTCTTAGTATTGGCTTGGTTGCTTTAAGTCTTCTCTGCCCTATATAGTTGAGATGTCAACAATCATTTATTCACAGAATTGGGGGCTTCCCTTCTCTCTTCTTCCTAGGGTATCTTCCCACATCATTTTCCAGCAGCATTATGTTAGCCTTGAACTCTGTTTTCTAGCTTTTTTTTTTTTGAGACAGAGTCTCACTTTGTTGCCCTGGCTAGAGTGCCGTGGCGTCAGCCTAGCTCACAGCAACCTCATACTCCTGGGCTCAAGCAATCCTCCTGCCTCAGCCTCCCAAGTAGCTGGGACTACAGGCATGTGCCACCAT
>NW_012149952.1:1565953-1583145 GCF_000956105.1 Propithecus coquereli
CTACTTGTTTATATCAGAAGTGGAACTGCCTGTTTTGAAGCACATTTAACATATTTCCATTATTCTTATCTCTTCATAGTTACCTGTTCACACTTCTATCCTAGCAAGCAATGAACCTCTAAAGCGGTGCTTCCCAATAGGTTACTACAACTCATGAGATGCTTCATAGATTAACTTGTTACAGCAATTGATCAATTTCCAAAGTCTGAAATTATTTTTTAACATCTCCAGGAGTGTTGGCATCATTGTTATAATAGCCCTATTCTCACCAGCACTGTAGCATTCTAACTGGAAGACAAAAACTGGAGTTGGAGCTAGAGTGCTAGGCATACGTTCAAGCCACAGCTTACCAGAACCACTCATTGCAGATTGCTTCACCCAGCATATATTCCTGACCCAGCT
This sequence comes from Propithecus coquereli, assembly GCF_000956105.1. Classification (NCBI taxonomy): domain Eukaryota; kingdom Metazoa; phylum Chordata; class Mammalia; order Primates; family Indriidae; genus Propithecus; species Propithecus coquereli. The sequence continues at coordinate 1,566,356 of NW_012149952.1, forward strand.
TTCTCTTGCCTGCTTCTTCTATGACTAGAAATCATAAACATTCTTCCAGCTTTCCTTGCTGCTAGAGGTTGACATGAGATACAATTCTGAGCAATGGGACGTAAGGGGAGTCTATTCTCTTTTCTAGACATATGGGAAAAACCTTGACTGGCAAAGAGGACGTGCAGGAACTGCCGGGCAGTCGAAAGTTGGCTGGAGCCATGTATTTTAGGTCCTTGTGAGTTCAAAGTGTTGTTAAAGTGAAAACAACAGAGGAGGAGAGCTGCAAAGTGAGAGTTGGTGACTAAATGGAATGCGTCCGTGTGATTCTGGAGGGGTTTCAGTTTACAGGTAAGGTAGTAAGATGTTACCGTGGGAGTCGGTGGCTGAGGTCTTACAAAAAGACAAGATCATTGGTGGCACAGGGGTCAAGGAACCGAGGGGCCAAGGTTTTGGAAGTAGACGATACAGTAATCTGCAAGTACTGTGACAAGAGTAGTTACAGAGGAATGAGGCTGAACTTGGAGATAAAATCTTAAAGATCAGTCAAGTAAGACAGAAAGAAAAAAAAAAAAATCTTGGGCCGAGAGCGGTGGCTCACGCCTGTAATCCTAGCACTCTGGGAGGCCGAGGCAGGCGGATTGTTTGAGCTCAGGAGTTTGAGATCAGCCTGAGCAAGAGCGAGACCCCGTCTCTACTAAAAATAGAAAGAAATTAATTGGACAACTAAAAATATATAGAAAAAATTAGCCGGGCATGGTGGCGCATGCCTGTAGTCCCAGCTACTCGGGAGGCTGAGGCAGAAGGATTGCTTGAGCCCAGGAGTTTGAGGTTGCTGTGAGCTAGGATGACGCCACGGCACTCACTCTAGCCTGGGCAACACAGTGAGACTCTGTCTCAAAAAAAAAAAAAAAAAAAAAAAAATCTTCAAGAAATGAGAAAGAATAATCAGATTAGTAGATGACTGGATAAAGAAGGAAGAGTGGGTAGTATATAGTTTAATGACATGAAAAAATTAATGCTGGGGGCAGATTTGGGAAGAGAGATAATAGTTTGGAAAGAACAATGACCGAGAGAGATACCTGCCCCATGTCCAGGCCTAGGGGTGTAAGAGAAAAAACGGACCATTTGAAAGAGCTAGAGAGTCCTGGGGCTGGGTGGGAGTGGGAGGTAACCGACATTCCTCACTGAAATTTCATAGTAGTTATTAAGATGCCTCCTTTATAGGAAGAAATAGATTTTTTAAGTAAAATTTTGAAGTCTCAAAGCAACTATATCAACTGCAGAAGTTGGTGATAAACTAATGTTCTCTTGACCCTAAAAGTCTATACTCGCATTCCCTTTGTATTACACATTTTAAAATCCTAGAAAACTTCAAATATGAAGGGAAATACGAGGAATTAAACAAGTATCTACTCAAACCACCCAGCTTTGGTAAGTGCACCCAGTTTCCACCATGTCGTATCATCTCTCCAGTCCTGTGGAATCTCTACTCAAAGGAATATAATGCAATCATTAAAATTAATTCCATGAAAAATGTACAACAGTGAAAGGTACTGGTATATTTCTAAGGAGGTAAATTGAAAACTAATAAAACTGTTGTCTTAATATAAGGAAATAAACATAAATGAAAATATATTAGAGGCCTGGTAGATTAGTTTCATTTTAATCTATTTCCCAATTTTTAAAATCAAAACATTGGAGGGGGTGCGGAAAGAGAATTATCAACAAAAAAAATCTAACTTCATTTCAAATGAATACTATAATTAGATTGAATGGGGATTAAAAAAATAACTTGGCCAAGTATCTCAGGAACAAAGTATTTTATCCATATATACTTTTTCTAAAGAGAAAAAGACCTGCGAACAAATCTTGAATACTACAGATTTGCTTTTTTTTTTTGCAGTGATATTATTTAGCAACTCTAAAACTATTTGCTGTGTATTGGAGGACTGATCATATAAGTAAACATATTGATGATACTAGGGGCCAATTTCTGATGCTTGGAGAAAGTAAATATGGAATGGGAAAAGACCTTAGGAAGAATCCTACAATGCTTATTTGAAATTATACATACCTACGCACACTCACACACTCTTATCCCAATAATGATGAGTGTATATATCTCACTCAGACCTTTGTTCCTAAATACCATTTCCCTCTAAAAGGAGTCATGGCTCTATTAGCATCTATGGCTGGAGTAGGGACTATACAAGATAAGCCTAGTGTCTTATTGTACCAGAAAAACAAGGGTTCATACTGATGATAGACAGGTAGAGAGACCGGCAGGTTGGGGAGAGAAGCTCCTCTAACTCTTCTAAATTGTAAATATTTATACTAATATTTTGCCAATTGCTAATAGAAGGAATGGAGTCAGAAAGTCATCACTTTGAATCAGTTATTACTATGATGATTGCAGTCATCGATGAACGCTAAAACTAGTGGGTGAAAGACTAATGAGGCAGTTACATAGTCTCAAAGATATACTCACAAATTATTTATTTCAAAGGTAAAACAGCAATTTTACAGTGAAGAAACCTGGCGGGCGTGTTTGTTGAAGTGGTCGAAGCTAATGTTGCCAGTGAAACAAACATCATGTATTTCTTGTTGTGATGCACTGAGAAGTATTTATCATTCAGGTCATAAATACTCAGGCCCCAACGTTCTACTTGAATCTAAATGTGAGGAATCAAATTCAAATTTAGGGATGTTCTACACAGTAACTAACCTGCACTCTTCGAAAATGCCCATTCATGAAGGACAAAGAAGGGCGGTAGAACTGATCCAGATTAAAGACCAAAGAGGCCAGGTGTGGTGGCTCAGGCCTGTAGTCCTAGCACTTTGGGAGGCCAAGATGGGAGGATTGCTTGAAACCAGGAGTTCAAGATCAGCATGGGCAACATAGCAAGACCCCATCTCTACAAAAAATAAAAAAGCTAGCCAGGCGTGGTGGCTCACATCTGTAGTCCCAGCTACTTAGGGAGGCTGAGGTGGGAGGATCACTTGGGCCCAGTTTGAGGCTGCAGTGAGCTATGATCATGCCACTGTACTCCAGCCTGGGTGACATAGTGAGACCATGACTCCACACACACACATACACACACACACACAGTAAAGAAACATGCCAGTAAAATACAGGGCATGATACATTTTAGATTGGACTGTGAAATAGAAAACGCTATAAACATAGGGCAATTGTGGGATTTGAACAAACTGTGTATGAGGAAATGTTACTGTATCAATATGCAATGGTCTTAAAATAGGTTTACAAATTATTTTACGTCCCCCTTTGATCGTGGCTAGACTTCTGTGACTGCCTCAACAAACTAAGGCAAAAGTGATGTTGTAACTTCCTAAGGCTAGGTTAGAAAAGGCCATAGTACCTGTGTGGTTTTTCTCAGGACACTAGCTTTGAGCCAACGTGTGATGTTCAATTACTGCAAAGTCACCATGCTGAAGAGGCCACACAGAGACATGCCTGAGGAACCAAAGCTATGGCACTCTCTTGGTTCAGGCGCTAGACACGGGAATGGACAGGTCTGTGGGCAATCATGTTAGAGACCCCAGGGTATATGGGAATTCTTTTTTATTCTTTTCTGAATGTTTAGAATTAATTCAAAATAAAAGTTTGAAAACATTTTTAAAACATTACACAAAAATGTAAAAAAAATTGCTACCCTCTTTAAAGGTAACAAGATCATATGCAAACATACATATCACACACACACACACACACACACACAAGCATACAAAATTCCATCTCTGCCCACTTTTCCAGACATTCTGGGTATCTGCCAATGCCAATAATTATAAATTGATCCTCTCCCATTTCATCCTGCAAAGTATTCCCCTGAATGGATAAGCCACAAAATATTTTGACAGTAAACTAATGAAAGTTAGATTGCTCTTAATATTACCGATAGTGCAACAACAAACATCCTATTCTGTACGTCCATAACACAGGTTTATATACCATATAAAGAGATAAAGCAATTGAGTAAGATTTAGCCGTGAGGGATTTTCATTTATGCATAGTTTTGTTTCAGTTTTACTGCTTTGGTAAAATTGGTAATGGTCACTGTGTAAATCACTTTTTGAAAAATTAAAGAAAAAAATCATCCCAATCCTCCCTGCCAGAGTAAACCCATTGTTAGCATATTAATGCAAATACTTACATACATGATCTCAGTGCCTATAATCACATCTTTAGGTATACAGACGTCTATTTGGATCATATCAGGAAGGCTCAAGTGTAGTTTCCTCATGAAAAGTAAGTAATTTCTCTGTCATTATAGATCTCTATCATTTTACTGGCTGTATATTATAAGAATATACCAAGTTTATTTAAACATTTGACTTTTTTTTTTAATTCAGGATAAATATCTTTCTTTCTCTTTTGTTATAATCTGCTAAAAAGCTAAACTTCTAGTGCTTGGACTGCCAGGTCCAAGAGTATTTTGATCTTTTCACCGGCTAATGTCCAAAAAGCTCATATTGTTCCCTCACACCAAGAGAAGGTGTTGAGCGCACAATGCTGTGTGTAAAACTCAACAGGTTTCTGGCCCCTACCCCCCCTTTTGGGTGGAAGAATATGATGAAATGTGCTTGAAATCTGCTAAAGCTCTTTCTAAAGAGGTCTAGATGGAGGAAGGACTACACATAGAAAAGCAAACTGACCTAGGCCTGCATGAAAATAATGAGAAGAAACCAATTATTAGCAATTCAAGTTTACTAAGAAACTTCTTGTCATCAGTAACTACTTTTTAATACTTTTTGAATGAGGGCCCAAAAATTCCAACTGCATAAATCGCAGTGTCATGTTATTCATAAAAACAGTATTTTTCAATCCATCAAGTACAAACCAATGATACTAAAAATAATACCATACACAATTTATGATAACACTGTGCAGAGAACTGAGGCTGGATGAAGGGGGAGCCATTCCACAAGTCTTTTGTCCAAATTTGAATCATTGTGGATGGCGGTAGTACATGGTTTTTCTGTACTTTATTTCCTGAAACTAATGTTAAGGCTACTTGCAGGATTCCTTTTGATTATAAATTAATATATAGTTAGGATAGGGAACCGACTAGAATTTTCAAATATTTGTCATAGGGATTTTATCCATTTTCTTCAGTAACTGCCAGGCCCTATTATGAGCCAAGCATAGTTCTACATGGTAGAAATACAGCAGTGGAAAACACCTCCCTACATGGAGATTACGTTTCACTTGACATTAATTTTGTCTGTCAATCGTATGATTTCGTTAAAGTAAGGCCTCTCTCTTGGGTAGATTCCAATGAATAAGATTCTTCTGTGTTGCACTTCAATAATTGGGATGCTTTGGAACTCTGGTATAAACGGTGACCATATTGATAGAACAAACAGTTTTCTCTCATCTGTGAGAAATCTTGATGTCTGTGAAGAATTCATCTCCCAACTGAGTCTTTAAAATACAGTATTTTAGCTTCTTTCCTGTGAAGATTCTTGGAAGCTGCTGAGTTCTGAAGGAGCTTTCTGTAATCAGCATGGACCTCCCAGTGGAGATGAAGATGAGAACTCGACTGAAGGCTGTACCACACCTCGTATTTCACAGATTCCCTCCGGTGTGGACTCTCTGATGGTAGACAAGGTGTGACCTCTGACTGAAGCCCTTACAGCAGACATCACATATGTAAGGCCTCTCTCCCGTGTGGACTCTCTGGTGTGTGTGGAAATGCGAGGCCTGACTGAAGCCCTTCCCACACTGCTGACACGTGTAGGGTTTCTCTCCTGTGTGGACCCTCTGATGAGCACTCAGACCAGCACTCCAGCTGAATTCTTTCCCACACTCCTCACATTTAAATGGTTTCTCCCCAGTGTGAATTATCTGATGGACTTGAAGGTTTGACCTCTGGCTGAAGGCCTTGCCACACGTATCACATTTATATGGCTTCTCTCCGGTGTGGACTCTCTGATGGGCTTGAAGGTGTGAGGCCTGGCTGAACCGCTTCTGACAGGCATCGCATTTGAATGGTTTTTCCCCAGTGTGGACGCTCTGATGAGCTTGAAGATTGGAGGCCTGACTGAAGCCCTTCCCGCACTCCTCACATTTATAGGGCTTCTCTCCTGTGTGGACTCTTTGATGATTGTGAAGATTCAAGCTCCAATTAAAGCGCTTCCCACACACTTCGCATTTGTATGGTTTTTCTCCCGTGTGGACTCTCTGATGGGCTTGAAAATATGAGCTTTGACTGAAGCCTTTACCACACACACTGCATCGAAATGGTTTCTCTCCTGTGTGGACCCTCTGATGGCTCTGGAAACTGGAGGCTGAACTAAAACCCTTGCCACACTCTTCACATTTATATGGTTTTTCTCCTGTGTGGACTCGTTGATGACTATGAAGATTAAAGCTCAAACTAAAGCACTTTCCACACTCCTCACACTTGTACGGCTTTTCTTCAGTGTGGACCCTCTGATGGGTGTGCAGATTTGAGCTACAGCTAAAGCGTTTACCACAATCCCCGCATTTATACGGTTTCTCTCCAGTGTGGATTCTTTCGTGGGCCTGAAGATGGGATCTCTGCGTGAAGCCCTTCCCACACACCTCACATTTATAAGGCTTCTCTCCAGTGTGAACTCTGCAGTGAATGTTCAGATCTGTGCTACGGCTGAAGCCCTTCCCACAACTCTCACACCTGTAGGGTTTCTCTCCTGTGTGAATAGGCAGATGAGCATAAAGATGTGAGCTCTGATTAAAGCTCTTGCCACATTCATGGCAGGTGTAGGGTTTCTCCCCTGTGTGGACTCGCTGATGAGTCTGCAGATTTGAGCTCTGACTGAAACCCTTACCACATTCATGACACCAGTAGCGTTTTTTTCCTGTGCGAACGCCCTGTTGAACAGGAATACCTGAGCTGTAACTGGTAACCTTCTCGTGGGTACTACACGGAGGGGACGTCTTTCCCAAGTGTACCTGCTGGTGAAGGTCAAGACTGGAGCCGTCACCGAAGGTTTTTTCACATTCAGTACCTTGGGGGGTTTTCTGTCCTGTGTGAATACTACGCTGGGTAAGAGGTGATACCTTTAGGACGTCTTTACCACAATCGCTGTTGCTGAGAGCTGTATCTCCTTTGTGCACTATGTCACCACCACGGTGGTGTGACATGCAACTGAAAATGTCAACACATGGAGCGAAAATGCATAATCTGTTTTTCATCTGCGTCTGCTTACAACTTGTCTGATAATTCTGTGTCGCATTCAGATATATTTCACTCCAAGAATTCTGAACTCTTCCAGTTGGAAATCCTTGATTTTCAATGATACTGGAAGGATCCCCGATGAGGTTCACTAGATGGCTGTCATCCGCAGAAGCCTGAATCGATTCTCCTGCTCCCACTCGATAGGGGGAACCGTGTTGCCTGGGGAACTGAGGACTCTTTCCTTGCATATTTATCATGGAGTCTTGACTTCTGGTTAATTTGCTCACAACGTGTCTCTTGATTTGCCAGCAGGAAAGCTCTCCCAGTGAAAGGCACCTTAATCCTGCTTCATGAAGAGTCTCCATCTCATTTTGATTCCTGCCTCCTGAAAGGACAGAGAGAGAATAAGAAATTAATGACTGAGAGATGGTAGCAGCAGGTAGCAGACTAGGAAGCTCTAAGTCCTCATTTGCCCCATGGAAATGTTGAAAAACTACTAAAGACTGGCTAAAATAAATTTATGGGGGCTCTGAAAAAGTTGTAATCAAGAGAATATTGAATCAAGAAAAAGCCATATTTAAAATGGTAAGAAATTTGGGATTAGCCAGCGTGAGGTGAGGACTTAAATTCTTCTCGGGTCTTTTCTGAGCATGTGTCTTGCTGGGTCTGTGTGTGTGCTCTTTTCCATTCTCTTGTACACACAGCTACTTTTTAATGTTTTTACTTGTGACGTGGCAGGATTTGAAGTAAGCAGTGGTGGCCCAGTCTCAATTCCCTCCATCAGAACAAATGGAGTAGAGGAGATTTTACTCGCAACATGATGACCTGTCTCAGGGCTACATGAGGAACTGGTCTGTTTTGTCTGACTCACAGCCAGGATGAGAAAAAGCAGTGGAAAGCATCAGTGGGCATTGTTCATGAAATCTGCAAGGACACTACAGACCCACAGAGGCCTAGGGAAAGTGATTATGGGCACAGGAATATAATAGAACACATAAGGTGAGACTCTTTGGGAAATTAAGACCTTTAAAAGCACCTGTATATACAAAGCAATTGACACACACACATATGCACTCAGGCAAGACACGTGCTCAGAAAGACTTTAAACCCTCATCCCAGCAGATCCATGGCTCAGAACATGCTCTGCTTACTAGTGAAGGTCTTCTCTGGAAAAGAATCGGTCTACAAAGATTGGGAGACGCTTTTTCAAATGCCTAATTTTCGACAAAAAAATCCCAAAGCATACAAAGAAACAGAGAAAGAGAACCTATTCAAAGGAACAAAATAAATCTCCAGAAATCAACCCTAAAGAGGAACAAGCCTCTGACTTACTTGGCAAAGATATTTATACAACAACTATTTTGGATATGCTCAATGAGCTACAGGAGAATACTGACAGACCACTAAATGAAACCAGGAAAATGATGCATGAACAAAAGGAGAATATCAACAAACACAGAAACTATTAAAGAACCAAGAGAAATTGTGAAGCTGAAAAATACAATAGTAGAATTGAAAACTACCAAAGAATCAGCCAACTTGAAAACAGGTCAGTTGAAAGTAACAAAAAGAATGAAGAACAATGAACAGAGGTTAATGGACTCATGACTAATCATCAATCAAATGTACACATAATGGGAGTCTCAGAAGGAGAACAGAGAAAGAGGAAGAAAGCTAAATAAAAACATAATGGTTGAAACTCTGCAAATTTGAAGAAAGAAGCAGATACACAAATAACCAGAAGCTCAATGAACTCCAAGTAGGATAAACCCAAAGAGACCCACACAGAAACATTAAAATCAAACTGTTCAAAGACAAACACAGACTCATGAAAGCAACTCATCACATATAAGGGATTCTCAATAAGATTATCAGTGGATCTCTCTAAAAGAAACCTTGCAGAGCCAGAGGGCAGTGGGATGATATAGTTAAAGTGCTAAAAACCAACCCACCCCAAAAAACCTGTAAACCAAGAATACTACATCCAGCAAAACTGTGCTTCATAAATGTGAGTGAAACTGAGACATTCCCAAATAATGTACTCTTTCTTAGGTTTTGTTTACCACTAGACCTGTCCTACAAGAAATACCAAAGGGAGTTCAAGTTGAAATGAAAGCACACTACATGGTAACTTGAAGCCATATGAAAATAAAAAGTTCTCCACTAAAGGTACATCTATTGACAAATATAAAAATCTGCATTACTGTAATTTTGGTTCCTAACTTCACTTTTAATCCTGTTATAGATTTATAATTATGTTTTTATCTTAATTCTATATTAATGGGTATATATCAAGATATAATCTGTAGGATCAATAACATAAAGCGGGGAGAGCTGTAAAACAGTAGGGTTTTTGTATACAATTGATCAGTTAAAAAAAAGACTGTTGTAACTTTAGGATGTTCTATGTGATCCCATGATAATCATAAAGAAAAGAGTGACAGAAAACACACAAAAGAAAATGAGAAAAAAACCAAAGTATGCACTTCAAAAAAAGGAGAACATTAATGAAAGAAATAAGAGCCAAAAAAAAGCTGTAAGACGTACAGAAAACTAACAAAATGGCAATAGTAAGTCCTGCCTTGTAAGTAATTACTTTAAATGTTAACTAAACTCCCCAATAAAAAGGCATAGATTAGCAGGATGGATTAAAAAAAAACCAGTAGGCTCTGATTATATGCTGTCTATAAGAAATCTAAAACTTTAGATAAAAGGGCAAATATAGGATGGAAGAAGGCATTCCCATCAATAGTAACCAAAAGCAAGCAGGGGTGGACATAACTAATATTAGACAAAATAGACTTTAGTCAAAAACTGTAAGATACAGAGAAGGATATTACATAATGATAAAATGGTCAAGTTACCAAGAAGATCTAACAATTATAAACATATATACACCAAACATCAGAGCTCCTAAATATACCAACCAAACACAGACAAAATTAAAAGAAGTGGGCAGCTCTACAATAACAGTGGAGACTTTGATACTTCACTTTCAACCAAGGACAGAACCACCAGACAGACGATCAGGAAGGAAATAGGATTTGAACAACACTATATACCAATTGGACCTAAGAGCCATATACAGACCGTTCCACTCAACAGCAGAATATACATTTTCTCAAGCGCATGTGGCACGTTCTCCAGAATTGACCTTATGTTAGGCTACAAAATAACTCTTAGTAAATCTTAAATGGTCAAAATCTTATACAGTATCTTTTCTGGTCACAATGGAAGGAAACCAAAATCAATAGCAGAAGGAAACCAATGTATCAAAGACGAAATCAGAAGGGAAATTAGAAAATACTGAGATGAATGAAAACAAATATACAACATACCAAAACAGATGAGAAAACAGTGCTAAGGGGAAAACTTATAGCTGTAAATGCTTACATTAATAAAGCAAAAAGATCTAATCACCAACCTAACTTTATATTAAGGCACTGGAAGGAGAATAAAATTGACAAACCTTCAGCTAGATTACCAAAAAAGAAAAAAAACAAAATCAAATGACTAAAATCAAAAGTGAGGACATTATTATTGACTTTACAGAAATAATAAGGATAATAAAAGAGAATATGAATATACTGGGTAAGCTACATGACATGGATACATTTTTAGAAAAATGCAACCTACCAAGACTGAATCATGAATTAACAAAAAATGTAAACAAATCTGTAACTAACAAGGTTACTGGATCAAAAACTTACCCAAGGAGGTGAAAGACTCATACATTGAAAACTGCAAAATGTTGCTAAAGACATAAATAAATGGAATGATACCCTGTGTTTGTACATTGGAAGGCTTAATGATGTTAAGATGTCAGTACTACCCAAAGCAATCTACAGATTCAATGCAATCTTTATCAAAATCCTAATGGTGTTTTTTGCAGAAATATAAAAACTCATCCTAAAATTCATATGAAAATTCAAGGAACCCCAAATACCTATAACAATCTTAAAAACAAAAGAACAAAGTTGGAGGACTCACACTTCCTCATTTCAAAACTTGTTACAAAGACATGATAATAAAAACAGTATATTACTGGTATAAAGACAGACATATAGACCAATGGGATAGAATAGAAAGCCCAGAAATAAACCCTTGCATACAGGGTCAAATGATTTTTGACAAGGGTGTTAATACTATTCAATGGGAACAGGACAGTCTTTTTAACAACGGATGCTGGGAAAACTGGATATATACATGCAAAAGAATCAGGCTAGACCCTTACCTTACATCACATACAAGATCTAAACATAAAGGCTTTAAAAGCTATAAAACTCCTACAAGAAAACAGGGGAAAAGGTTTATAATATTGGATTGGGCAGTGACTTCTTGGATATGACACCAAAGCATAGACAACAAAAGTAAAACTGAAGTATATGAAAATTCTGTGAATCAAAGGACACAATCACTAGAGTGAAAAGATGACCTAGGGAATGGGAGAGAATATTTGAAAATCATATATCTATCTGATAAGGAATTAATATCCACTATATATGAACTCTTACAAATAAAAAAAACTAATAGGCACAGTACTTGAATAAACATTTCTACAAAGAAGATATACGAATGGCCACCAAACTCATGAAAAGATACTCAACATCACTAACCATTAGAGAAATGCAAATCAAAGTTACAATGAGATACAACCTTACATTCATTAGTTACGAGTACTATCAAAAACATTAAGGGCTGAGGTAGGAGAATCACTTCAGCTATGATCATGCCACTGCACTCCAGCCTGGGCAACTGAGCAAGACCTCATCTCTTAAAAAGAAACAGTAAGTGTTGAGTATGTGAAGAAACAGAAACCCTTGTGTACCGCTGTTAGGAATATAAAATGATGCAGCTGTTAGGAAAACAGCGTGGTGTTTCTTTTGAAACAATAATAGAATCACCATATGAGCCAGCATTTGCACTTCGTGGCATATACAAACATAACTGAAAGGTAATCAAAGAGATATCTGTACCCTCACGTTCACAGCATTATAATAGCCAAAAGGTAGAAGCCACCCAAGTATCCATCAACAGATGAACAGGAATAAACAAAATGTGATATATAAATACACAATTATTCAGCTTTAAAAAGGAAGCAAATTCTGATGCATGCTACAACATGGATGAATCTTGAGGACATCATGCTAAGTGAAATAAGCCAGTCTCAAAAGCCAAATACTGCATAATCCACTCATGCAAAGTACGTAGAGTACCTGAAATTCGTAAATTCATAGTGACAGGAATAGAACAGTGGTGAACGGGGGGAATGGAGAGTTAGTGTTTAACGGGCACAGAGTTTTAGTTTGTGGACAGGGTGGTGACAGTTGCAAAAACAATGTAAATGTACTTAATGCCACTGAACTGTATACCTAAAAAATAAAAATGGTAAGTTTTGTGTAACATATTTTACTGTAATAAAAAAATTAAGGACAAGTGAATGCTTTGTTCAGATGTTTCCAAATTTTACACATAGTCCTCAGGATAAATCTTCAGCTTATCTTTACCATCATGGGCTTTTTTTGGTTTTTATGAAACTGTGGAAACACAGAACTATGGACCTAAGAAAATAGGATAGGAGGTAGAAACCAGTCAACTGCAGAGCAACAAAAAGATACCCCAGGAAGTGCGTAGAAAGGATAAACTGACTCCTTTGCCTACAAGAATGGAAAATTAGAAGTCTCTTCTTTGGCTACAGCAACTGAATTGTAAGTAGCATGTACAAGAATCAGACTAAATATAAGCCTCAAGTACAGGGTCTCACTGTACAACCTGCACATCTGGAAATGTGCTCAAAATAACTGATAGACAAATCCACAATTATAGTTGGCAAGTTCAATACCCTTTCCCAAGAGCTAGGAACAAAGGGCAAGATGCATGGTGGTACCTATGTAACTCAGTCTGTACTACAAATGGACAGCAACAGCAGTCCTGTGGGGGTCAGAGGTCACCATGCTGTGAACTGGGTGGAGGTGCTCAGTTCAACTGGGACCCAGGCAGTGACACAGGCCCTAGCTCTTGAGAAGCCAGGCACAGGGAGCACCAGGCTTCCTTCCAATCAATGGGGCCTGCAGCCTTGAAGTCTCTTCTTCTAGGCCACCTACAGAAATGCCATCCACAAACCAGTCTGACTCAGTCAAGACCATGACCCCAGCCCCTTGCATTCTGCTCAAAGGCTACCAGAACATCCCTGGAATTGAGAAGGCTGATGATGTCATGAATACTCCTGTCTTTGGAAATGACCAATCAGAAAGATAAAGCTAAACATCAAGGAAGACAGCTGATGGAAACTCAGCAAACTCTGATGACACCAGCTCCTTGGAGGCTCAAATTATTGCCTTGACTGCCAAGACCTTTAATTATGAAGAACACATGAAAACACATCGAAAGGACAAAGCCCACAGATGCTATCTGCTGATAAGCATCAACCAGAAGAAAAAGATGCTCAAAACCTCCATAAGACCAACTATGATGTCTTTGAGAAGACACGCAGGGAGCTGGGGATGGAGAACACCTTTCCGCCTCTGTATTACACAATGACCACCGCTTTTGACCAACAAGGCTCTGTGTATTCGGATTTTCCAGGAGGCTCAAAAGCTGAAGAAGCAAAAAAAAAAAAAAAGAAGGCAGGAGGGCCTTGAAAGCTGCAGCAGCCAGAAAACAAGACGACCAGAGGAATCAGAGAGCCCTTGCAAAGCCTGACTAGAGGCACTCAAAGAAAACCAATAAATTCTGATAAAATTAAAACACACACACACACACACACACACACACACACACACACACACATGCACACACCAAACAGGAAATAAATGAAGATGTAGGCTTGAAACAATACTATCAACCAACCTGACTGCTTGGCCTTCACAGTACGAACACGCTATCCAGTAACATTCTTGCCAGGTGCACATGGAACATACTCCAAGGCAAACCACATTCCGGGCCACAAAACAAGTTCTAATGGATAGAAAAGGAGTCAAATCACAAAGTATATTCTACCCACAAATTAAATTAACTGAAAATTAAAAACAGAAACATCTCTGCAAAATCTCCAAGTATTCAGAAAACAAATAGCACACTTCTAAATAAGCTGTGAATCAAAAACAAAAGAGACATTATGAAGGAAGGGTGTTTTTCATTCAATTCAAATGAAAACACAACATATCAAAATTTCTACTTGGAATATTTATTTATTTTTTTAATTTTAGGGGCCATGCTAATCTTCTCTGTATCGTTCCAATTTTAGTATATGTGCTGCCAAGCTAAGCAGTGCTAAGAGAGCACTACTTAGAATATTTAGAGAGAAATTCATGTAAAAGAAAGGTCTTAAATTAGAAAAACAAGAAATTCAACCCAAAGTAAGCAAAAAATGAATAGAAAATAATAGAAATAAAAAGCTAGCTCTTGGAAAAGCACAATAAAATTGATAAAATTCTAGCATACGTGATAAAAAAGATATGAATTATAAATATCGGGAATGAGAGTTGACATCACTACAGACGCTGCACGCGCTGTTATTAAGACAGGAATACTATGAACTTTACGACCATGGAATAATGCAGGTGAAATGGAAACACACACACACACACACACACACTGAAAAGCTCACCTAAGAAGATACAGATAATCTGAATAGCCCTTTATCTATCAAAGAAGTAAAATTCAATGACACTTGGGAGATTCATTGCAAAAAGGGAATCACCAAGGCATATAGTCCTAAGACTGGCCAAAGTCAATGCAAAGAAGGAACTCCTACAAGCTGCGAGGCAAAATCATCAAATAAGGAGAACCCATCAAACTAACAGCAGACTTCTCAAGAGAAACCTTATAAATCAGAAAGGAATGGGGTCCTATCTTTAGTCTCCTTAAACAGAATAACTGTCGGCCAGGAATTTTGTATCCTGCTAAACTAAGTTTCATAAAAGAAGGAAAAATAAAGTCTTTTCCAGACAAGCAAACACTAAAGGAATTTGTCACTACTAGACCTTCCCTACAGAAAATGTTCAAAAGGGCATTATACGTGCGATAGCACGACAGATACCAACCAGTGTAAAAGCACTTAAAAGTTACACCTCACAGCTCTTACAAAACAATAGCACAAGAGGGAAACAAAACAATGAAATACCATCCAATTTGTTGAACATCACAGCAGCCCACATATCAATAATAACAATCAACGTGAACAGTCTGAATGCCCCGCTTAAAAGACACAGACTAGCTAAATGGATGAAAAAAACTCAACCCAAGTATCTTCTATCTCTAGAAGACATATCCCCCCCAAGGACTCACACACATGGTGAAGGGATGGAAAAAAATACTCTATGCAAATGGGAACCAAAATCAAGCAGGTATAGCCATTCTCATATCAGATAAAATAGGCTTTAAATCAACAATGGTAAAAAAAAAAAACAAAGAAAAGAACACAAAGATGGTCATTATATAATGGAAAAGGGAGCAATTCACCAAGAAGACATAACAATCCTAAATACACATGAACCTAACACAGGAGCTCCCAGTTTCATAAAGCAAATTCTTCTAGATGTAAGCAAAGAAATAAATAATAGCCTCTTAATAGAGAATTCAACACCTCACTGACAGAGCTGGACAGATCATCGAAGCAGAAAATAAACACTGGACTGAAACAGGACTCTAGAACAAATGGATCTAACAGACACTAACAGAACATTCTACTGAATATGCATTTTTCTCCCCCACACATGGGACATTTTCCAAGACTGATCATATCTTAGGGCACAAAACAAGTCTCAGCAAATTCAAAAAAATCAAAATCATACCATGTATATTCTCAGACCATAGTGGAATAAAACTAGAAATCAATTCCAAGAGAAACACTCAAATCTACACAAAGTCATGGAAATTAAACAACCTGCTGCTGAATGATCCTTCGGTCAGTGATGAAATAAGATGGAAATCAAAAGATTCCACGAACTGAATGACAAAGGGGACACAAGCATTCAAAATCTATGGGGTACAGCAAGAGTAGCCTCAAGGGGAAAGTTCATAGCCTTAAATGCCTACATCAAAAACACAGAAAGATCACAAATTAACAACCTAATGTCACATTTCAAGGAACTAGAAAAAGAACAAACCAAACCTAAAGCCAGCAGAAGAAAAGAAACAACAAAGCCGGTGAAGTGGAATAAGGTTATTGGAAAGTGGATTAGTTGTTAATGTATATTTCAGTCTCTGAGATAATCACCAGAGAAACTTAAAATATAATTGATGTGCTAAGAAAGGAGAGAAAATGGAATCATACAAAATGCTCAACTGAAACCACAGAAGGCAGACAGAGTGGAAGACAAAGGCCCAGTGGCTCACGCCTGTAATCCCAACACTCTGGCAGGCCAAGGCGGGAGGATCACTTGAGGCCAGGAGTTCAAGACCAGCCTGGGCAACACAGCAAGACCCCAAATCTACAAAAAATAAAAATATTAGCCCAAGCATGGTGGCATGCACCTGCAGTCCTAGCTACTTGGGAGGCTGAGGCAGGAGGATTCCTTGAGCCCAGGAATTTGAGGTTACAGTGAGCTATGATCACACCACTGTACTCCAGCCTCGGCGACAGAGTGAGACTGTCTCCAAAAGAAAAAGAGTGGAAGACAAAAA
>NW_012149952.1:1583512-1585601 GCF_000956105.1 Propithecus coquereli
TAAGAAAAGGTATACTATCTTTGTTTGCAGATGACATGACTGTCTATGTAGAAAATCTGAAAGAAATGACATACTCCTAGAACTAATACACAATTATAGCAAGGTTGCAAGACATAAGGTTAATAATATACAAGTAAACTGCTTTCCTATATACCAGCAATGAACAAGTGTAATTTGAAATAAAAAATACCCCACTATTTACATTAGTAACCACCCAAATACTACAGTATAAATCTAACAAAACACATACAAGATCTGTGAGTAAAACTACAAAACTCTAATGAAAAACTAAACTAAATAAATGGAGAGAGATTCCATGCTCATGGA
Source organism: Propithecus coquereli (assembly GCF_000956105.1). Lineage (NCBI taxonomy): Eukaryota > Metazoa > Chordata > Mammalia > Primates > Indriidae > Propithecus > Propithecus coquereli. The sequence goes on from NW_012149952.1 coordinate 1,583,840, forward strand.
CAGGAAGACTCAATATTGTTAAGATGTCTAATCTTTCCAACTTGATCTACAGATTCAATGAAGTCCCAATCAAAATTCCAGTAATGTATTTTGTGGATATCAGCAAACTGATTCTAAAGTTTATATGGAGAAGCAAAAGACCCAGAATAGCCAATAAAATATCGAAGAAAAACAAAGATGGAATACTGACATTATTTGACTTCAAGACTTACTATTAAGCTACAGTAATCAAGATAATATGGTACTGGTAAAAGAAAAGACAAAGAGATCAATGGAACAGAATTGAAAGCCCAAAAATAGACGCGTATAAATATAGTCTACTGATCTTTGACAAAGGAGCGAAGGTGAGACAATGCAGCAAAGACAGTCTTTTCACCCAATGGTGCAGGAACAAATAGACATTCACACGCAAAAATGTTAATATAAACGTAGACTTTAAACCTTTCTCTGAAATAACGCAAAGTGGATCACAGACCTAACTGTAAAAAACAAAACTATGAAACTCCTTGAAGATAGCGTAAGAGAAAATCCAAACAACCTTAGGTTTGGCAATGACATTTTAGATACATCACAAAGGCACAACCCACGAGTGAAAGGATTGCTAAGTTGGACCTCATTAACATTAAACCCTTCTGCCCTGTGAAAGGCACTGTCAAGAGAATGAGAAAAGACAAGCCACAGAATAGTAGAAAATATTTGCAAAAGATATATCTGATAAAGGACTATTACCCAAAATATACAAATAACTCTTCAAACTCAACAGTAAGAAACCAAGCCACCTCATTAAAAAATGGGCAGAAGACCTGAACAGAGACTTCATCAAAGATATACAGTTGGCAAAACATATGAAAAGATTTTCAACATAATATGTCATTAAGCAATGTAAATTAAAACAATGAGATACCGCTATACGTCTATTAGAAAGGCCTAAATCCCAAACAATGACAACACCAAATGCTGGTTAGGATGTCGAAAAAGGGGAACTCTCATTCATTGCCGGTGGGAATGTAAAATGGTACAGCTACTCTGGAAGAAGTCTGGCAGTTTCTTACAAAACTAAATATAGTCTTACCATACAATCCAGCCATCGAGCTCCTTGGTAATTACCCAAATGAACTGAAAACTTTCCGTCCTCAGAAAAACCTGCACATGGACATTTATAGCAGCTTTATTCACAATTGCCAAAACTTGGAAACAACCAAGACGTCCTTTAGTAGGTGAACTGATAAACTGTGAAACATCCAGAGAAGGAAACACTACTGAGCACTAAAAAGAAATGAGCCATCGAGTTATGAAAAGACAGAGAGGAACCCTAAATGCATTTTACTAAGTGAAAGACACCATCTGAAAAGGCTACGTACAATATTATTCCAACCGTATGACATTCTGGAAAAGGTAAAACTATGGAGACAGTAAAAAGATCAGTGGTTGCCAGGGGTTCACGGGAGGCAGGGATGAACAGGGGCACAGGAATCACAGCGAAGGGAACCTACTCTGTATGATACTGTAATGGCGGATGTGTGACATCACACATTTGTCAAAAGCCACAGAATATACACCAAGAGTGAACCCCAATGTAAACTATGAACTTCGGGGGATAATGATGTGTCAATGCAGGTTCATAGACTGTAACAAATGTACCACTGCAGTGCGGGATGTTGACAGTGGAGAAGCCTGTGCACGTGTTGGGACAGAAGATCTACAGGAATTCTTTGTACTTCTGCTCAATTTTGCTGTGAACCTAAAACTTCTTTGGAAAAAT
>NW_012149952.1:1585651-1586422 GCF_000956105.1 Propithecus coquereli
TTCATTGCCGGTGGGAATGTAAAATGGTACAGCTACTCTGGAAGAAGTCTGGCAGTTTCTTACAAAACTAAATATAGTCTTACCATACAATCCAGTCATCGAGCTCCTTGGTAATTACCCAAATGAACTGAAAACTTTCCGTCCTCAGAAAAACCTGCACATGGACATTTATAGCAGCTTTATTCGCAATTGCCAAAACTTGGAAACAACCAAGACGTCCTTTAGTAGGTGAACTGATAAACTCTGAAACATCCAGAGAAGGAAACACTATTGAGCACTAAAAAGAAATGAGCTGTCGAGTTATGAAAAGACAGAGAAGAACCCTAAATGCATTTTACTAAGTGAAAGACACCATCTGAAAAGGCTACATATGATATTATTCCAACCATATGACATTCTGGAAAAGGTAAAACTATGGAGACAGTAGAAAGATCAGTGGTTGCCAGGGGTCATGGGAGGCAGGGATGAATAGGGGCACAGGAATTGTAGGGAAGGGAACCTACTCTGTATGATACCGTAATGGCGGATGTGTGACATCACACGTTTGTCAAAAGCCACAGAATGTACACCAAGAGTGAACCCCAATGTAAACCATGAACTTCGGGGGATAATGATGTGTCAATGTAGGTTCATAGACTGTAACAAATGTACCACTGCAGTGTGGGATGTTGACAGCAGAGAAGCCTGTGCACGTGTTGGGACAGAGAGTCTACAGGAATTCTTTGTTTTCACTTCTGCTCAATTTTGCTGTGAACCTAAAACTGCTTTGGA
>NW_012149952.1:1587317-1588773 GCF_000956105.1 Propithecus coquereli
ACACAGCTTGAGTTGTCACAGATCAGAACCTAGGGCCAGAAAAAAACATCAGAAATTTAGGGAAAAAAATTAAAGGCAAGGGAACCACAGAGGATAGTCCCTAACTCTGAGAATCAAGTCTGCCCAAATCCTTGGCCCATCTCTCAATTATGCAGACACAGGAAAGATCCCAAGGGCCTGAACTAAAAGAGCAGCAGCTGGAAGCCAAGAGACATAAAGTAAAATACTAAAAAAAATCTGATTTCCCCAAAAGGGTACAGAAAAGGACAAACTGATGAAAAAAAAAAAGAGAAAAAATAGCAAGAGGTAAAGGTAAATAAGACCCATGTCAATAACTACATTACGTGTAAAAGGACTACCCTAAGATCAAAAGGCAAAGATTGTCAGAGTAGACAAAAGGCAAGATCCAACTAGATGCTGTCACCTGGAGACACATTTTTAAATACAAAGACAAATAGTTAAATAGGATAGGAAAAGACATACGCAAATATATCGTGCAAAACCTAAGGAAGCTTGAGTGGCTAAACTAGTATCAGACAAAAACAGAGTTTACAAAAAAGAGCACTGCTAGAGACAAAGACAGACACAATAACAAAAGGGTCAATACGAAAAGAAGGTATAATAATTATAAATATGTATGTGTCGAATAAAGACTCCAAAATACATGAAGCCTTAACAGAACTAAAGGGAGAAATGAACAAATGTACTATCAGAGTTGGAGATTTTAACACTTCTTTCAGTTGGTGATAGCATAATTAGTCCATCAATAAATCAGTAAAGCCATACAGGATCTGAACCACAACATTAACCACTTTAACCAAAATGAACTTTACAGAACACTGCACACAACAGCAGAACACACATTTTCTTCAAATGCACATGTGACAAAACAAAACACATCCTGGGCTACAAAACAAGGCTCAAATGATTTCAAAAGACTGGAATATTAAATAATATAGTCTCTACCCACGATGGAAATAAATTCAAGACCAATAACAACAGATATCCAGAAAAGTCCTAATTATGTGGAAGTTACACACTAAATTGCCCGTGCATCAAACGAGAAACCACATCAGAAATTAGAAAATATTTTGAACTAAATAATGAAGACCATATAATTTCTAGTGTGCAGTTAAGTAGTATTCAGATAAACTGATAGCTTCAAATGTTTATATTAGAAAACAAGAAGGGTCTAAAAACAATAACCTAAGGTTCTAGCTCAACAAGCCATAAAAAGAAGAGGAAATTAAGTAAGAAGGAAGGAAATAAAGAGTGAAAATCAATTAAATATAAACAGACAAATAATAGGAAAAGTCAAGGAAACTAAAAGCCAAGTCTTTGAAAAATAAATTAATGAAAATTACAAACCTCAATACTAATTAAGGAAAAAACAGAAAAGACCAATATTATCAACCTCAGGCAGCAAAGATGGGATACTATAAATCTTAGAGGCATT
>NW_012149952.1:1591578-1593309 GCF_000956105.1 Propithecus coquereli
GATGGTGATCTAGCACCTTATATTTTCCTGGATAGAGCTTGAGCCCATCCTCTAAAGTGAGGTATCACGAGAATGGAAGAATAGGCACCACATGTACTCGCCATCAAATTGGCACTAACCGATCAACACTAAGGTGCTCACACAGTAGTAATATTCTTTGGGGGTCCAACTAATGCATGCGGTGAGCGTTGTAGCGGGGAAAGGGCATGCCTCAAATCATGCTTTGGCTCCGGCAAAGTCATAACATGTAACCAAAACATTTGTACCCCCATTATATCCTGAAATAAAAAAGGAAGAAACCAGAGGCTTAGAAAAATCTGTTAATAAAATCCCAGGTAATCTTGAAGAAGAAAAGGATTAAAATGATAAGGAAATGTAATTGTGTTTAGTAAAACATTTTTAAAACAAAATATTGGGCAAGTCTACTTTGTAGAACTAAATAATAAATGACAATAAATGTTGAAAAAAATAAAACATTCTCACAAAAGAAACTTCAGGACTAGACAACTGAACTGGTGAATTCAATCTAGCATTTACAGAAGGAATAATTCTAGTCTTACAGACACCTTTTTAGAAAACAGAAGAGGATGGTATACTACTTACCAAGTAAGTTATCATTTGAGGCCAGTATATCAAAACTAGACAAAGACATCAAATGCAAAGAAAATTACAGATTAAGAGCCCTTTTCCACACAGGTGCAAAAATCCTTAACATAGAGCAAATTTTGATTTGCTCCAGAAATAGACCAACACGTAGAATAGGACCGATTTGTTTCAAAAGAGATGTCAAGGTAATTCAATGTGGAAAAGGCAGTTGTTTCAACAAATGGAGCTGGAAAAACGGATATCATTGTGGAAAAAAAATGAACTTTAACCATTACTTCACACCATAGATAATAATTAACTGAAAACAGATCACACTTTTAGAAAAAAAAAAAGACATAAGGATAATTCAAGCAGGAAGATTTCTTAAAACACAAAAGAATATACTATAAAAACATTGATAAATTGAACTTCATTCAAGGACATTTCCTCTTAGAAAGACACCATTAAGAAAATGAAAAGTCAAAGACTGGTATAAAGTGTCTACAAACATATATCTGCAGGTTCCAAAATATATAATTTTTACAACTCAGTAAGATAAACCAATTTTTCTAAAATAGGCAAAAATCTGAGGACAGATATTCACAAAAGAAGATATACAAAAGACAAACTTGAAATGATGTTTAAAGCCACTAAAAATCATTAAAACTACAATGAAATACCATTACACGTGCCTTAGAATGGCTAAAATCAAAAAGAGTGAAGATACTAACTGGAACTCTCATATACTAATGGTGGGAGTGCAAATTGGTATAGCCACTATGAAAAAATTTGCCAGTTTCTTATTAAACATACACCTACCATATGATTCAACCAATTCCATGCCTACATATTTCCCCAGGAGAAAAAAGAGCCTGTGTAAATTTTCCACAGCAACTTTATTCATAGTAGCTAAAAAGTGGAAACAACCTAAGAGTCCTTCGAATGGTGAATGGACAAAGAGATGGTATAGTTATTAGTTATAAAAAGAAATATCATTCCACAACAGAATGGAAAAAATTACGATAGACCCAACTGAAAAATATAATGTTACAAGAAAGAAACCAGACACCAAAAAAAGACATACTCTTATGGCTCCATTTGTATAAACTTCTGGAAAAGAAACAGTCATAGAAAGCAGATGAGTGG
>NW_012149952.1:1594419-1596073 GCF_000956105.1 Propithecus coquereli
AGATAAAACAGGAGCAGCAGAAAGTTATAACTGCTAAGACAGTGTGCATAGAGTTTGTTGTACTATTTTCTTTACTTTTCTGTGCATTTCAATATTTTCTTTATTATTTTATTAATAATAAACTTAAAAAGTTTAAAGTCATAGAAAGCAGAAAAAATAGGTCATACAGAGTGTATGTGTGGAGGAGAGGGAGAAGCAGAAAATTAGCAGTTCAATTTTCAATAACAGAAAAAGATATATGGATGAATGTTAAAACTGTACTGAATTGTGGAATTACAAATGGGTATCTCATTAAGTCATTTCTATCACATATGTCCCCCAGTGTGGTGGCTTATTATATGATAATCTTAAAGAAGGAAATACATGATTTTAGAATTAATTTTCTATGTTGTGTACATTTTTGAAATGTATGGACCTGACATATACAGAACATTCCATCCAACAACAGTAAAATATGTATTTTCTGAAATACACATAGAACATTCTCCAGGACAGAACCGCATGTTGAACCACAAAAAAGTCTTACTAAATATAAAAAGATTGAAATCATACAAAGTATCTTTTCTGATCACAATGGAATAAAACTAGAAATTAACAGAAGAACCTAGAAAATTCATAAATATGTGAAAATCGAACGACACTCTCTTAAACAACCAATAGATCAAAGAAGAAATCACAAGAGATATTAGAAAACATCTTCAAACAAATGAAAATAAAAACACAATATGCCAAAACTCATGAGATGCAGTTAACAGCAGTGCTAAGAGGGAAACTGATAGCTGTAAATGCTTACATTAAAAAAGAAGAAAGATCTCAAAACAACAACATAACCTTACACCTTAAGGAACTGAAAGAACAAGAACAAATTAAACCCAAACCTAACAGAAGGAAGGAATCTAATCTAATAAAGGTTTGAGCAGAAATAAATAGAGAATTAAAACAATAGAGAAAAATCAACAAAAAAGAGTTAGTGCCTTGAAAAGATGAACAAAATTGACATTTAGCTAAATTAATTAAGGAAAAAATAAAGAAGACTCAAATTACTAAAATCAGAAATGAAAGTGGATACATTACTACTGAACTTATAGAAACAAAAAGCATCATAAAATAGTACTGTGAACAACTGCATGCCCACAAATTGGATAACCTAGATGAAATGGACAAATTCCTAGACATATAATCTATTAAGACTGAATTAGGAAGAAGAGAAACTATTGATAGACTTGTAACTACTAAAGACTTGTAACTACTAAAGAATCAGTGATCAAAAGCCTCTCAGCAAAGAAAGGCACTGCACCAAATGGCTTCACTGGTGAATTTTACCAAACATTTAAAGAACTAATGTCGAACCATCTCACTTTTCCAAAAAATTGAAGAAGGTAGAATACTTCCTGATTCATTCTGTGAAGCCAGCATTGCCCTGATACCAAAGCCAGACAGAGACAGTATAAGAAAAGAAAACTACAGACCAATATCCCTTACGAACATTAATACAAAAATCCTCAACAAAATACCAGTAAACAGAATTCAGAATTCAGAATTCATCATATAAAAGAACTATACATCACAACCAAACAGGGTTTATTCCTGGAATGCAAGGATGGTTTAACATATAAAAATCAATCAATGTAGTATGACACATTAACAGAAGGAA
>NW_012149952.1:1598887-1600973 GCF_000956105.1 Propithecus coquereli
TAAGGCTTCTGGTCAACAGTTGGCTATTAGTAGCTAAGTTTTGGGGGAGTCAAAAGTTATACTTGGATTTTTGACTGTGAGGGAGGGTCAGTGTCCTCAAGCCCCATATTGTTCAAGAGTCAACTGTACTATAGTGGAATATCATTCAGCCTCATAGAAGAAGAAAATTCTGACGCATGCTACAACATAGATGAACCTGGAGGATATTATGCTACATGAAATAAGCCAGATACAGAATGACAAACATTATATGATTCCACTTATATGAAGTACCTGGAATAGTCAAATTCACAGAGGTAGAAAGTAGAACAGTGGTTAATAGGCGCTGAAGGGAGGGGAAGAATGTGAAGTCACTGTTTAATGGGTACAGAGTTCAAGGAAAAAGTTCTGGAGATGGATGGTGGCGACAGTTGTACCACAATGTGAGTATACTTAATGCCACTGTACACTCAAAAATGGTTAAAATGTTAAAGCTTGTGTTACGTATATTTTACCACAATTAAAAAATAAAATATGCTAATAAGCCTGGTGGTGTAGTGCTCAGACATAAATAGACGCAAGTTAAGGACATGGAGAGTGAAGGAAAGACGGTATTTTAAACAGGCTGGTCAGAGAAGGCCTCTCACGAAATGAATTCTGAGCAAAGATGTTAAGAAAGAGGGCTTTTGAAGGCTTATGGGATAACAGCATTCCAGCCAGAGAAAAGAAAGTAAAAGACTCTGAAGCATAATCGTCAGATGTGAGGGACAAGTGAGGCTGGCAGAGACAAAGGAAGGTGGGAAATGACAGGAGAAAAACACAGAATGGTAAAGCCAAGAAGAAGGGACAAACATGAGACTGCCTTACAGGCCCCTTAAATACAATGGATTCTACTCCGACTGAAATGAGAAGCCAGTGGAGGGTCTCAAGTGGAGGAGTGACATGATATGACAGATGTCACAGGTCAAAGGTCTCTCTGATCGCTGAGTGGAGAAGAGATTATCCTGAGCAGAGGCAGAATAACTGGGCTGTTACCTGCGATGACTCCAGCTGCACAGTTCTCACCTGAATGCCTACCTATAGGGACCGTCCCTGGGCAAAAACTGGCTTAAGCCCAGAGTCAGTGAAACTGGATGTGCTCTCCTTGGGGCCAGAGGACAATAGGTCTGGACACGGCCTGTTGGACAAACAGAACTATTCCTCATGACAGACAGCTTTATGACAGATAACCAAGCGCCTGGGGTCTTGCAAACAAGCCAAGGCGACTCATTGTCCTGCATACGGTAATGAGATAAAGAAGTTAAGATGCAAACGTCTGCTTCCCTTAAGCAATCGTCTGGAAGGAATGAAAATGTGTTTTCCTCAGGGCACCCAAGGTAGTCACGTGCCAGGAAGTAGCTGCCGGACATAGAAAAGTGTAAGAATAAAGCGACTGGTGGAATCCCCACTGCAGTCTTGTACGTCTTGTGTGTGTCTGTGTGTGTCTGTGTCCATCCCCCGTTCTGCAATCCGGGCCGCGACACCTACCCATCTGGGTTTGGATCTCCTTCACCCAAAGCTTTTCCTCTCTCTCCAACTGGGATATCATCTCTGGTTTGAAGGACTGATGTCCTGTGAAAAGATAAGATTTAAGTGGAAATGTTAAAGGAAAAGAGTACTAAAACATTTTCATTCCAATCCCATAACGTAAGGCTCTTCCCTGCCCCCACAAATGTTTATCAAACATTTTTTTATCACGATACATTGTAAGAAATACATTTACTATCATTAGAAATACACTATTATCCTATATAAACTATCGAAATAAAAGATTAAAGGACCTGTTTCTAACCAATGTCTGTTTTTCTCACATCCTTTTACTACAAGCAGCTACAGTTACTGCTACAATGTGCACCACTTCTGGCTAGAGAGCTCTCATATTATTGCTTTACTACAAAAATGCTGATGCAATTTATTAAATTTCATGACCCACCAATAGATCATGACCCAAAGTTTGAAAAAAGACACATGAAATAAGGAGACAGAAGCAGCCACGCTCAACTGTTCATTTATAGTTCATTTATAAAGGAGAAACATTTGCCTTGGAAGAAAGACCAGAAACATCTTT
>NW_012149952.1:1601257-1617421 GCF_000956105.1 Propithecus coquereli
TGCACTCTTTGTGTATGAAAATACCCGTCCCCCCTCCCCCCGAAACATCTTAAAACGCACAGGATAGCCCCCTACCACAAATAATTATATGGCCCAAAATGTCAGTGGAGTGGAGGTTGAGAAAGCCTGCCAAATGACAGGGGGCACCTGTCCTCACCCACTGAGACCAGGTTCCTGAAGTTCTCCAGCATCACTTCTCGGTACAGCTTCCTCTGAGCAGAGTCCAGCAGCCCCAGCTCCTCCTCGGTGAAGGCCACAGCCACGTCCTTGAATGTCACTGCCTCCTGCAACAGCAAGCACACGTAACCTCAGTCTTATACCCAGTGGCCACTGGCACCTGCACAACTTTTAGTATAGTTCCTATTCTTCTTCTTCCATAATCACACCAAAAATGCTACTGGGGAAAAAGGAAAAGGAAAAGAAAAATACCGAGTACATATAACATGGTACCCTTTATATAGTTAAGTCCCTAGAACTTACTTAGAGGAACCTGCTTTATCTGTCAGTAGATCTTTTGTCAGCAGCATTCAGAGCCCAGGTTAGGAGCACAGGCCCTGGAGACTGGCTGCCTCAGTTCACATTCCAAGGCTCTGTCCTTTACTAGTTTTGTGACCTTGGACAAGTGACCTAACTTCTCAGTACCTCAATTTCCACATCTGTATAACAGGACCTGCATTATAGAGTCCTTGAAGGAATTAAATAAGTGAATATATGTAAGATTTTAGGACAGCGTCTGACCTATAGTAAGTTATCAATAAATGTCGGCCATTACTATTATCATCACCATCTAGTTCATCCCATTCATGGCTGCATAGTACTCCATGAACGTGATGATCTGTAATGTATTTAATCATTCCAAACAATGCATAATTCAATAGTTTTAAATTTTAAAATTATAAACAATGCTGCCAAAAACATATTTCTACATAGATCTCAGCCAACTTGTCTGGGTATTTCCTTAGGATAAGTTCTAAGAAGTGGTAATTGCATTGTCAAAAAATATGCACCTTTATTTTACTAGTATAAGGGTAATTTTCTCAATTAACTGTTCCTGTAAGAGATCATAAGTGTTCCTGTTTTTCCACACTCTGGCTAAAACTGGACATTATCTTATTTTTTAAATCTTGGGTAAGTTCATAAGTGTTTAAAAAAAAAGTGGGGGGTGGGGGGACTGTTTTTAAAAATTTCCATGTATTTAATTTTTAAAAAAAGATCTTTTGATTTTTTTTCACGTATTGTCCACTGACTTTCTTTGCTCAATCATTGTATCTTATGCATCAGGAAGATTCCCATTAAGATTAAACTTTTTTCTAGCATGTATAAGTTCCCATTTCTTCTTTGTCTCGTAACTTTGTAAATGGTGTTTTTCTATATGGAAATTAAAATTTTTTATCTAAAGACTTGGCTCATTCCTGCATTTGTTGATCTATGTATTAAACAACCAGATGATGCATCTAGCTGACAGCCAGGCACTAAGAAAGGGACTCAGGTGAGCAATGTTATTTTTGGAGCCCTTTATCCACCAGGACAAGCACACATCTAATGTGGCCTCAGGTCCCTGAATGGAGAACTCTTCTTTGGAGTCTCTTCTTCATCCAAATGGAACACCTAAAATTTCTGACTTAGGCACTGGAAATTTTAGTGTCAGCTGGGCACTGAGTGCACTTTGATAGGTATCTGAAGGTTCACAAACCCGTCTCTTTATGTTTAAAATACAGGTAAGACCATCTACATCCTCACAAAGCTGTTCCATTGGGTAAATGCCTGGTAAATCCCCTAGTACTATTAGGCTTTTAAACTAAGTATGTACTTTTTAAAAATATGCTAACATGTTAATGAATAAAACAGATACTTAAACTATAATACATGGTTTATCTTAGAATTAAAGAAAAAAAATCTAACTCTTCTCATTTGAAACAACTAAAATTATTTCCTCTTAGTTTTGGATCAGATCCTAACGCACCAACCCATATAAAATGAGGCACCACGTATGAGAAAACAATTGAGTCTCTAAAACTTTAAGGACAAAAAAAAAAATGGTGGCTGGGCACAGTGGCTCATGCCTGTAATCCTAGCACTTTGGGAGGCTGAGACGGGGGGACTGCTTGAGGCCAGGAGTTCGAGACCAGACTGAGCAAGAGCGAGACCCTGTCTCTACAAAAAATTAAACATTAGCCGGGCATGGTGGCACACACATGTAGTGCAGCTACTCGGGAGGCTACAGCAGGAGGATTGCTTGAGCTCAGGAGTTTGAGGCTGCAGTGAGCTATGATGATGCCACTGCACTCTAGCCCAGACAAAAGAGCAAGACTCTATCTCAAAAAATAAAAAAATGGCAGAATCCTCGGAATCCCTATTTGGGAAGAAAAGTTTTATGTAGGAACACAGTCATTGCCAAAGCCTTTAAAATGGCAAAATTCACAGACCACATAAATATGAAAAATAAGGAAAAACAAAATAAGGTAAACTACAGAAAATGATGTAACCATTTAAAATGTAGGTGATATAAAATTAAACTTTAAAAATTCAAAATTGTACCCAAAGTATGATTACGAACGTATACCTCTGAATACAAATGAAAAAGAATGTGGAAAAATGATTTGTAAGCATGTTTATAATGTGGGAATTGTTTTCCATTTTTACAAGACCTGATATTTTAAATACTATTATTTGGAAGTAAAAGGCAAGAACCTGGCATATAACAATCTCTCAGGTGCATTTGTTTCCCTTTTACCCTTGACAAGCAAGAGAAAAACGTGTCCAGTCTTTGTGAAACGAGATGTCATTTTAAGGAACAGAATGGCAAACCAAACTTACCTGGAACTTGGTCATTTTTCTCCTCTTCCTTCTGGGAAAAGGCAGAGTTCTGGGAAGGCGCACTGGGGAAGGGAAAGACATCATGAGACAGGCTAAGAATGCCATGCGTCCACACGGTACTTCATGTGAACAGAAAGAGGTGTCCCCGTCTCTAGGCGGACACAGCTGCAACAGGTTAGTGAGAACAGGAGCTGGATTCCAGCTACCACTGGGGCCCCCTGGGCCAACTGCTTTGTTCCTGAACAATCCATATAACAGTCCTAACCCAAATGCTTCTCATAGCTCCCTGAGTATTCCTTCCAAGCCTGTGTATCAGAGGAAGTGAGAGGTAGACAGGGTAACGGAATGCAGCCAAAATGCCTGGCTTCAAATTCTGGCATTTCTACTTATCTTCTAGGCTAGAAAAGTCCAGGACTCCAGGTATAGCCCCCCATCAGGCAAATACCAGAGAAGAGGCAGCGGCTCTGCGGCGGGAGCTCCGACCCCCTCCTGAGCTCAGAGGAGCTTCCAAACAACAGGTGCCTCTTTCAGCACTACCACAGAATTAACGGTAGCATCCAACATTTTACTATGCACCAGTTACTGTTTTTCAGCTATATATACATTTTCCTAAAAACCTCATTTAATTCTCATAAGAACATCATTGGGAACGCACTAACATTTTACAGCCATGAGGAAACGAAGACAAGGAGAGATTAAGTAACTTGCCCAATATTTCACAGAGAGGAGGAAACAGAGCCGGCTGGTGTGCCCGGGAGGAGGGTTGGGGCACCGGAGAGCGCGGGAGACCCTCAAACTCTAAGCACGACGCGAGCCCGCCCCCAACGCGGCAGGTTCCGCCGAGGGAACGCAAACTCCCGCCGCCTCCCAACCCCGCCCTCCATCGCTGGCCGCGGCTTCTCTTACCCAAGCCAAGGACCAGGTCACCGCTGGCCCCACGCCCAGGCCGAGAGGCTCGCAGAAGTCCTGGGGACCCGGGGCTGACTCACCGCCCCGGGAGCAATCTCGGATCCGACCTCGCCTTCCTGGAGCGGAAGTGCCTCCGCCTGCACGCAGTTATTAAACTCCACTTCCCAGAATCCCCAAGCGGAAGCGCCTCAGCGGCCTCGCGCCTCCTGGACCACATTTCCCAGAATGCTCGAAGGATAGCGTTTCCCACCAGCTGAGGGGGATTTTGTTTTGACTAACGCGGGTTTGATGTGAGTCAGTTGCTGTCAGATTCCTTTTTGTTTTATTCATTTTTAGAAGCTCATGAGAAAGTAATCGCAAATTTAAAAAAGCGTGGCCTTATAAAAGAGAAAAGCGAAGCTTGCATTATGAAAATAAGTTAAAAACCAAAATTTTTAGGGGAAGCAAAGGGTAGGCTAAAAATGGGAAACCTAAAAGTGACTTAGGCTGAGCTGGGAGGGACACCGAACGTTAAGGAACACTGGATCTCAAACTTGTGTGCAATGCCAGCTCCCCAAATACCACCAATTCAACCTGGTGACAAGACAAAAGAAAGAGTTTATAACGCTGTAAAGGGAGAACACCACCTCGACAGAGCTTTGCACCTTGACAAAGTGTCAAGGCAAGGTCGGAATTTATTGAAAACTGGAAGTTAGGTTTAAGGCGAATGAGTCTTTCAATGCAGGAGGCCTGATCCTAATCCTAATTTCGTAATGATCGTGATACTACTACAGTCCAGGATTGTTGGAAATAGCAAGGGTTTTTCAGGCAAGGAATCTTAAGTTACAATCTGTTGATACTTTGTTGGAAGAGGTTGAACAGTCGATGGGCCTTTGTGGAAGTTCCTATAATGAACAATCAAGCGGTTTGCTTGGGCAGGAGTATCCTGCAATAAAGACATGCTAATGAAGACAGCTGAACAGTCACGTTGGTGTAGAAACTGAATTGTGAGAGAAGGAAGAAGTTTCCATCGTTAGTGTTCAAGCTGTGTGTATGTCTCCGGGTGGAGAGGCGAGGAGAGAAGGAAGTAAAGTGTTTGCCTCCTTTATTTCACAAGGCATTCCACTTTTGACTGTGTTTTGGGCAATTAGCTATTCATTCCAATATGCTAAGAACTTACAAAAAAGGTGATACAAACATTGATTAGGACAGAGAAATACCTTGAACTTCACTTACTTATCAAGGTCTGTTACCCAGGCTGGGGTGCAGTGGCGTGATCATAGCTCACTGCAACCTCAAACAGCTGGGCTCAAGTGATCCTCCGGCCTCAGCCTATCAGTAGCTAGGACTACAGACAGGTGCCACCACACTTGGCTAATTTTTAAATTTTTTGTAGAGACAGGTTCTCCCTATGTTGCCCAGGCTGGTCTGGAATTCCCAACCTGTGTCCAGGAACTTACTCATTTCTTTTGCGTTTTCCAGTTTGTTGGCTTATTATCATTCATAATAGTCTCTAATGATTCTTTGTATTTTTGTGGTCTCAGTTGTTATGTCTTTTTAAATTTGATGTTATCTGTTCGAGTCTTCTGTTTTTTTCTTAATGTAGCCAAAGATTTGTCAATTTTATCTTTTCAAAAAAACCAACTTTTCATTTCATTGATCTTCTGTGTTATTTTTCTAGTCTCGATTTCATTTATTTCTGCTCTGATCTTTATTATTTCTTTCCTTCTATTAATTTGGAGTTTGGTTTGTTCTTGCTTTTCTAGTTACTTGAAGTGCATGATTAGGTTTGGTCTTTTGAGGTAATTTTCTAGATCTTGTAGGCAATCTTTATTACTTTTTATTTTTTTTTCTCCTCTGGTTGCATATTTTCAAATAGCCTATCTTCAAGCTCATTGATTCCTTCCTCTGCTTGAACCATTCTGCTATTGAGTGCCTCTAATGAAATTTTCAGTTCAGCAAATGTATTTTGCAGTTCTAAGATTTCTGTTTGATTTTATTATTTTAATCCCTTTGTTAAATTTCTCTGATAAATTTCTGAATTACCTTTCTGCGTCATCTTGGAGATTGCTGAGCTTCCTTCCACCTCGATCTCACTTTTTCCAGTGTAGAGACCATGAGTGTGTGTGTTGGGGGGGTGCATTTTCTGCAGGCACTAGTAGGGAAGAGGGAGCATTGCAGATATGGAAGTCCAATTCTCTTGGAGCTTTTTTACTTTTCTGTGGACACAGTGGGAACTGTGTCCACTTTATTTTTGAGTTCTCAGTCTGATATTGCTGGTGATAATCTTGGTGCTGTATACATGATTTTTGTTTTTGGTGGGGGCGGGTAGTGAAGTCAGTTTGCTTCCATGCTGCCATTTTGGAACTGGAAGTCCTCTGATTCCATTTTATCTCCTCTACTGGTTTATGAGATGGAGCACTTTAAAAACTTTTTAAATGGTTTCTCTAGGGCTTAAAATATATATGTATAATTTTTCACAGTCTATCTTCAAGTAATATTATGCCAATTCATGCACAGAATACAACAGTATATTTCCAATTTTTGTCTGCCCTGTTTTGTTGTATTGTTACAAAACATCTTACTTTTATATATGCTATAAACTCATAAAACCTCAATCCTATTTTTGCCTTAGTGAATTGTATTTTATTAATAGAGTGAGTGAAATAAAAATTATTTGATATTTACACTCATTTTAATGATTTTCATAGTTCTTTGTTTTGGTATATTCAAATCTGTTTTTGGTATGCTATTCTTCCTATCTGCACAAAGTCCTTTAATATTTCTTACAGTGCAAGTCTGCTAGTAGTGAATTCTATTAGCTTCTGTTCACTTGATGAAGTCTTTATTTTGCACACTGAGAGATTTTTTTCCATTGGGCTTATAATTTTTGTTTAACAGTATTGTTGTTTCAAAATGTTAACGACGTGACTCCATTGTTTTCTGGCTTGAATGGTTTCTGATGAGAAGTCTGCTGTTTTTTCTCATCTCTGATTCTTGTTTGTAAGATATTCTTTTTCTCTGTCTGCCACTAATATTTTCTTTGCATTGTCCATTTTGAGCTGTTTGTCAATGATGTGCCTAGCTTTTTTTTCTTTTTTAAATCCTGCTTTGGTATTCTCAAGTTCTTGGATCTGGGTGAAATCTTTTATTATGTTTGGAAAATTCTCAGCCATTACCTCTTTAAATATCTTTTCTTCCCATTTGCTCTCTTCTCCCCCACCTTGGGCTTCCAATTATGCAAATATTAGACCTTACAATGTTGTCCAATTGTTATTTTGTTTTCGTCACACTTTTTCTGTGTTTTAGTTTGGGTAATTTATATTGTCTTCAATATAAACTTCAATTCAACTTCTCTGACACTTTTCTCAGCTGTGTTGAGCCAATTCGTTCTTCAAAAGCATTCTGATAAAAGCTAAACCATTATGATAAATTTTCTTTTCTAGCATTTCCCATTTGACTACTAAATTCCACTGAAGTCCTCCATCTGTTCATGCATGTTGTCCGCCCTTTTCAGTGGAGCCTTTAAGCACATCAATCAGTTATGTAAAATTTCCTGTCTGGTAATTCCAAAATATGATCACCTCTAAGTGTGATTTTATTAATTGGTGTGCCGTCTCTTGGCAAATGGTTAATCTTGTATTTTTAAAAAATCAAATGCCAGATATTAATAACATATATAGAATAGTAGAGACTGAAGTAAATAGTATTTTTCTCCTGGAATTGGACATATCTGTTCAGCTAGGATGTTAGGGTGGAGAATTGAATTGATCTAGTCAGGAATTGAGTTTTGTTGTTGCAATATTTATCTTAAGGGTAGCACTGGCTTCAAATTTCTCTAGTGTTACCTTGTGCTTAGACTGGGAGCTGGAGTATTAGAGGATTTTTCTCAATGTCCTGTTCAACCCTTAGCTTTTGGTCATACATGTGCACCCGTGCTGCAGGGTTATCTGCCCACGTTCTTCCCTTTACCCAGGGTAGCCTGCTATTGCTTGTCACTAGGCGTAGACAAGTCTGTTTGTAGGATCCAGGGATTTCCTCTGTTGTCTTGGTTAGTTTCAGTCTTGAGTGGAGATTGGAGGGCCAGAGATCCTATGCATTTTGGGGAGCCAGAAGTATACATAATAAACTGAGACAGAGGCTTTCTTCCCTCGGCTGTGAACAAAAAAGCAAGTGATACTGCCATCTTGTGAACAAGCTGAAGACTAAAGTTCACATAAAAGGGCAGAGGTAAGAAAATTAAAGAAAAGCAATATAAAGGTCCCCGGTCTCACCCAGGCCCAAGTCTTACCCTATCTGTATCTTATCATTTATATGAACTAAAAAACTTTTTGGTTTAAACAATCCTGAATTTTCTGATACTTATAACTAGAAGCATCATAATTGATAAAACCACCATGAGCTCTCATGATCTCCCTGTGTAAGTGATAACAGCAAAGAAATGCATTGGAGGCCCTGGATTTCTGATGATACTGTGCAACTTGAACCAGCACCTTGGAAGCCAGGTTAAGCCAGTGCTTTGGGCATCCTATTCATCCAGCACAGGAAAATGTGTCAGAAAAAAAAAATGTGATGTATCAATTTCTACTACTAGATTCCACTAGCACATCCTAGGCTATTGGACTTTGAGACCTAATGAAATTTCAGAGAGATAATGTTGTGAAAACCTAATTTATCTGTATCCTCAAAAATCCAGAAAATTTTAAAAATTAACTTTAGGTTTTTTTTCTTTAATTTTGGCCATAATGCCATGTAATGAAATAGAGCAATCACATAATGAATTCTTAAGTATAAGGGATAATATCTCAAGAGTTGGTCATTTCTTTGGTAAAATTAGTAAATGTTCTTTATAAATATTTTTCTTTTTTTTTCTTTTTGAGCCAGTCTCACTTGTTGCCCAGGCTAGAGTGCCATGGCGTTAGCCTAGCTCACAGCAACCTCAAACTCCTGGGCTCCAGGGATCCTCCTGCCTCAGCCACTCAGGTAGCTGGGACTACAGGCACATGCCACCACGCCCAGCTAATTTTTTCTATTTTTTTAGTTGCCTGGCTAATTTTTTTCTATTTTTAGTAGAGATGGGGTCTCACTCTTGCTCAGGGTGATCTTGAACTCCTGAGCTCAAGCAATCTTCCCACCTTGGCCTTCCAGAGTGCTAGGATTACAGGCGTGAGCCACTGCACCCAGCCCAATATTTTTAAACCAAGTACAAAAACAAACAGAAAAACCTACCACTGCATACATAAATAATAACCTTCCACACAATATCTATAAGCATGTATTTGAACATACATGTATATAGACTTAAATTAACTGGATATTATAAAGGTACAACCCACATTTTCACTAAACAATATGCATGATCCTTTCTTGTCATTTGAGATCTATTCCATACTTTCTGTAGCTCCATAATATAGGAACATATATAAACAGCCAAATTCCTATTGATGGGCATTTATTTCCAGTTTAAAAAATTACTATTGTATGATCCTTTCTCACTGTTAAAATTACTTAATCATAAATTCTATAATTGTCAGATACACATTTTACATTTTGCAATATATGTAGAACTTGACTTTTTAAATATATATTTGATGACAAGCATGTATTTTTCACTCCCACCAACAAAATACATTGCTCTTGAAGATAGAGACTAGCAAGTAAATGGCCATCCTATCCTAACAGTCAATATATTTGATAAAATGCTTTGAAAAATTCAAGATTTTTCCCCTTTTTTGTGTGTGAGTGGGAGAAGTATAGGGTTGGAGAACAGGACAAAATTAAAGTCCTTCAAATTTATCACAGACTCTGCCTAACGAGATTTGGATTTGGCAAAGGCTACAACACTCAGAAATCAGTCAGATCAAATGCACTTTGATAGACATATGGAGAGTAAAAAACCAAGTATTGTAACTCTTTGACATTTATTAAAAAGTATTTGCCATCAGTAACCATTTCTGACACTTTCCAATTAGTACAGTAAAACTCTGCCTTAATACACACGGCAGGAATAGAAATTCAATTATGTAAAATACAGTGTTCCATTTTTGCAAAGTTAACCAGAAACATTATCAGTTTGTACTGTCATTTAAAGTGCACACATGTGTACATATAAATGCACACAAAGCTAAACTTCGACTGTATAGAGACCAAATGTTAAGAAATTCAACACAGCCCTGCTCAAGATGGTACAAAGGATAGGAATCAATTCCAAGAGAGGGTTACAACCAAATTCATGTTATTTCTGATTGTAATATTGCTGGATGTTCTACATTTCAAGTAATATGTATTTGCCTGAAATGATTTTATTAAGATTACTTGCAGGATTCCTCCTCCAAATACATTTTTTTTTTTTTCTGAGACAGAGTCTCACTTTGTTGCCCTGGCTAGAGTGAGTGCCATGGCGTCAGCCTAGCTCACAGCAACCTCAGACTCCTGGGCTCAAGCAATCCTACTGCCTCAGCCTCCCAAGTAGCTGGGACTACAGGTATGCGCCACCATGCCTGGCTAATTTTTTTTTCTATATATTTTTAGCTGTCCAATTAATTTTTTTCTATTTTTGGTAGAGACGGGGTCTCGCTCTTGCTCAGGCTGGTCTCGAACTCCTGAGCTCAAACGATCCGCCTGCCTTGGCCTCCCAGAGTGCTAGGATTACAGGCGTGAGCCACTGTGCCCGGCCTCTCCAAATACATTTTAAATGAATTTCCTTGAAATGAGCTTAATAAAATTTTCAAACATTTACATACTTTTTCTCATTTAGCAAAAAGTACTGAGCACCTACAATGAGTTATGAAATGTCATGGTTTTGCAGACTAGTAAGTCTACTTACTAGTAGTAAGTCTGTAGTCTTTTGTAGTAAGTCTACAAAACCAGACTTACTAGTAGTAAGTCTGTAATAAGTCTTTTGTAGTAAGTCTACAAAACCAAACTTACTGGTAGTAAGTCTACAAAACCAGACTTACTAATAGTAAGTCTGTAGTAAGTCTTTTGTAGTTAGTCTACGAAACCAGAGCTCCTGTGCAATGACTGATGTTGAAGTTGTGACAAAAAAATTCCTTATGGAGCCCATCTCATTAGATGTCTCTGCTGTGTGGTCTCCCGACCATCATGAATGTTGAAGTTGGGCAGAAACATTACAGTTTCATTTTTAAAAGATTCTTTCACTATTAAAAGAACTCTAGTGACTGGAAAATTTCAGCTCCCATTTGAGGACTTCAAAACAAAATAGAATCTTCATTTCTGTGTAGATTCTCTGCTGAAGGATAATCCTTACCGTACGCTTCACTCTTATAGAATTTGTCACCACTGTGGACTCTTTGATGAATTAGAAGACCTGAGCTCCAACGAAAACCCTTACCACATGCGTCACATTTATATGGTTTCTCTCCTGTGTGGACTCTCTGGTGAGCTTGAAGGTTTGATCTCTGACTGAAGCCCTTTCCACACACCTCACATTTGTATGGTTTCTCCCCAGTGTGGACTCTGTGGTGGGCTTGGAGACTTGAATAGCCACTGAAACCTTTACCACACTGTTCACATTTATAGGGTCTCCCTTCTGCGTGGACTCTCTGATGTGCTTGGAGGCGTGAACTCTCACTGAAGCCCTTTGTGCACACCTCACATTTGTATGGTTTCCCTCCTGTGTGGACCCTCTGATGTGCTTCAAGGCGTGAACTCTGACTAAAGCCCTTCCCGCACATCTCACATTTATAAGGTTTCACTCTAGTGTGGACTCTCTGATGACCTTGAAGATATGCTCTCTGACTGAAGCCCTTCCCACATACCTCACATATATATGGTCTCTCTCCAGAGTGGACACTCTGATGACTTTGAAGGTATGATCTCTGACTGAAGCTCTTGCCACACTCATGACACTGGTAAGGCTTCTCTCCCGTGTGGACTCTCTGATGGGCCAAAAGAGTTGAGGCCTTACTGAAGCCTTTACCACATTCTCCACACTTATAGGGTTTTTCTCCTGTGTGAACTCTCTGATGAATTTGAAGGTTAAAGCTCCAACTGAAGCCCTTCCCACACTCCTCACATTTGAATGGTTTTTCTCCAGTGTGGACTCTCTGATGGCCTTGAAGGTGTGAGCTCCGACTGAAGCCCTTCCCACATTCCTCACACTTGTATGGCTTCTCTCCAGTGTGAACTCTCTGATGGCCTTGAAGATAGGAATTCCGACTGAAGCCCTTCCCACATTCCTCACATTTGTACGGCTTTTCTCCCGTGTGGACTCTCTGATGGGCTTGAAGGTATGAACTCCGACTGAATCCCTTATCGCACTCCTCACATTTATAAGGTTTCTCTCCTGTGTGGACTCTCTGATGAACATTAAGAACTGATCTATGACTGAAGCTTTTGCCACATGCATTGCATTTGTATGGCTTCTGTCCAGTATGAACTCTCTGGTGATCTTTAAGTTTTGAACTCCAATTGAAGACATTCTCACACTCCTTGTAAGTTTTCTCTCCAATGTGAATCTTCTGATGGCCTTGAAGATACAAATTTCGACTGAAGCTGTTACTGCATATATAATGTTTATATGGCTGTTCCCTACTGTGGACTATCTGAAGGTCTTGAAAATGTGAGGTTAGATTGAAGCCATTATCGCATTCCTCAGAATTATAGGGATTTTCTTTCATGTGAACTCTGTGCTGAATGTTAAGATTTGAACTACAAATGAAACCCTTTCCATATTCTATACCTGTGTATAGTTTCTCTTCAGTGTGGATTTTTTGATGGACTTGAAGACATGAACTCTCATTAAAGACATTCCCATTCTCCTCATATTCATGGGGCTCCTCCCTAGTTTGAACCCTAAAAATACTATTAAGGGCTAAGCTGTGACTGAAGGCTTTCTCATAAATGTTGCACCTATAGGACGCCTCCCCTGAGTGGATAAGTTCGTAAGTGTTAAGGGAGGAATACCGATTCAAGTTCTCACCATATTCACCACATTTACATGGTTTCTCCTCTGTGTGCTCTCTCTGATGGGATTGCAGATGTGAGCTCTCAACACCATCTTCTTCTCTCTGAATATTCTGATGAACATGAAGAACTGAACTATTCCTACACACCTTTCCACATGGACTGTATGTATAGGGCTTCCCTTCCAAGTGGAACTGCCGATGAACTTCAGAGCTAGAGTCATTACTGAAGGCTTTTCTATACTCAGTACGTGGGAAGGGATTCCGCCCTGCTTGAATTGAGTCCTGATTAAGTAAGGATACCTTCATGATATCTTCTCCACAGTCATGGCAGCTGTAGTTTTTTTCTTTTCTGTGTACTTCTAGATTATCATTGTGATGTGAGACCCAACTGATGCTGTCACACTTATAGAAATTATTTTTCATGGAAATTTGCTGACATCTACACTGATAATTATGTGACGCTGTCAGATACATTTTCCTCCAAGAATGCTGGGCCCTCCAAGAAGGAAACTCTTGACTTTTTATATAATTGGAACCATCTCCTATATGAGTCAATGTATAGTTCTCATCTTCAGAAATATGAATTGGTATTCCTGCCCAAAGCTGGCAGAGGGAATCGCCTTGTTCTTGCAACTGTGAATTCTTCCCTGGAAAATTTTTCATGGAATCTTGACACCTGATTAACCCATCTGCATCTTGTTGCCAGGAGGAAAGCTCTTTGGGGGATAGGTAGCTTAATCCCACTTCTTGAATACTCTCCGTCTTTTGTTGATTCTTGTTTTCTATAACGATAAAAGAATTCAGACATACGCACAAGTCAGTGCTTTATTCAGAGATTTCAAGATTTTACACTTACATCATAAAATGAATCAGAGGAAAACTCATATCATGGCTTCCAAGAATTCTTAGAAAATCCCTCTTCTTTGGCTATACCAGGTACAGGTTGAGTATCCCTAATCTAAAATCTGAAAACTGAAATGTTCCAAAATCTGAAACTTTTTGAGTGCTCAACACGATTCTCAAAGGAAATGCTCATTGGAGCATTTCATATTTCAGATTAGGATTGCTCAGTTGGTAAACATAATGCAAATATTCTAAACTTTTGGTCCCAAGCATTTCAAATAAGGAATACTCAACCTGTATATAAGTAGGATCCACATAATTCGGGCTGTCTGTGTGCCTCAGAATCAGGGCTTTGCAACACAACCTGGACATCGAACATGGCCCTGCTCAAAAGGCCTAGATAGGCCGGGCGTGGTGGCTCACGCCTGTAATCCTAGCACTCTGGGAGGCCGAGGCGGGCGGATTTCTTGAGCTCAGGAGTTCAAGACCAGCCTGAGCAAGGGCGAGACCCCGTCTCTACTAAAAATGGAAAGAAATTGGCCAAACAACTAAAAATAGAAAAAAATTAGCTGGGCATGGTGGTGCGTGCCTGTAGTCCCAGCTACCTGGGAGGCTGAGCCAGAAGATCGCTTGAGCCCAGGAGTCTGAGGTTGCTGTGAGCTAGGCTGACGCCACGGCACTCTAGTCCAGGCAAGCAAGTGAGACTCTGCCTCAAAAAAAAAAGGCCTAGATAAACCATAAACATGTATCATGGGTTTAGCATGGGTTGCCTGAAGATCTGAAGAAGAAAAGAGAATGGAATATTCTCAAATAGGAAAGAATATAGTTGCAAGTGGACAAATGCTTTTTGTCCTGATAATAACTTTTTCTTTTTTCTCTGGCACATGGACATGGTTATATTATTTGTTTGTAAGGAGACTGTGTGTTAAAAGCTGGATGAAGGTAAACACAGACTTTTAACCTATGCTTGAGGCATGAGCTATTTATCCTCACACGAATAAGCTCTTCTAACTCACCATAAGCCATTCTCAGTTTTAACTCCTTTCAAAAGATATTTCACAATTACAAAGGGCCACAGTACAGGTCATAACGTGAAACACTATGACAGAATTCAACTCAGAAGACATCAGAAAAAAATCTTGGCACCTGCAGGTGTCCTTTGAGGCACTCATCGGCCAAGAACAAGACACATTGAATACTGACCTTGGCTTGTGTCATTTTACTGGAAAATGAATGTTTAGGGAATCTGAGGTACCAGAAAGAGTTGAAGACAGGCGTATTTGGGTAGAAATGGCTTGTCACCTAGTTATTAAAGCTCACATTATAAGCAGACAGCATATCTTCGTATCCTGGTGAGAAGTATCCTCCCTGAGGACATCTGGTTAAACAAGGTTAAATTAATAAACAAGTACACTCTTCTAACACTGGACAGCACATCAAGTCTCTATAGTATCCAGAAAAGAAAGCAGTCAAGGGGGATATTTTTGTGACTATTATCCTCAGACATAATTCTTCCTTATTTTCTTTGTGTTTGTCTATCTCTCCACACTGGAATGTATTATCCTCAAGGACAAGCACTGTGTTTTGTGCACTGCGTTACTCTCACTGCCTACAACAATGCCTCCTAAATAGTAGTTGTTCAATAAACATTGATGAATAAACCCCAATTTGAGTCATTCTCACAGAACTAGAAAGGTATGTACACCATATTTTTAGTGAGAAAGGAACTAGCATTGGTGGCAATTTTGCTGGAAAGTTGAAAGGCTGTAGGAGAGGTAGGGCTACACTCAGGGTGATGCTGCTGCTGAGAAAAGCAAAGGTCACAAGAATTCCTGTGGATGAAATGAAAGCATGATATCTAAAAGACCCATAAGCAGGGTCTATGAATTGTTTTGGCTGTCAGAAACATATACATAGGTCTGTCCTCAGTTATAATACATATTGAGGGTCACCGCCAAAAACTTATGAAAACCACTGGTCTGAATAGTTAAAGAAGAGATAAAGTCCTTAATCAAACAATTACAGGGCTCAAATAAAAAGTTCAAATGTGAAACCTTAGAAAAATATCAATAGGTAGGCTTGCACCTCCTGATTTCATGCCTACATGGACTATAGATTCAAAATATAAGGAAGAAATTACTGCTTGAAATATATTCTTTCTCTCCCTCGTGATATATGAACCGTGACAGTGTAAATTCCTCATTTCTCAGGTCGCAATATTCACCCACTGAAAATTATACACTAGATCTTATTGAGAACAAAGGTTTGAAACTGTCTACAATCTACATCATCAGTTGTTTATTTAACCGATAACTTGTGGGGAATAGAGGTAAAGAAATAACATAGCCTATTTTTGAACAGGGGATGGAGAGAATGAAGGGTGTCACTCCTCATTGTTCTTGCTTCTCTCATCCCGAATCTTCTTTGCCTGGGATAGGAAAAGGGACTCTAGGAAGAAGGGATGTGGATGATGACTTTGAAGACATGGATGGGCTGCGACTTGGAAAATCTTGCGAAGAAATGGATAGTTTAGAAGCTATTATCTGTAGACATCTTTCTCTTTCCTAGTGTAAATGCAGATAGAGCTAATTATTCTAAGGGGGAACTTCCAAGAGGCTGGGTTATAAGAATCCTCAACTTAAAAATGTTTCTTCGCCCGAGTAAATCAAATCAGCTCCCACAGGTG
>NW_012149952.1:1618341-1621230 GCF_000956105.1 Propithecus coquereli
AGAGCCTAGAGGGCTCAAGAAACATTACCTAAATGTTTGGACTCACATCAATGTCCACTTGAAAATTCTTCTTCAAGACTGTAGGTATGTCAAGAGACTGTTCACATGTTAGAGGATGGGAGGGTAAGAGGAGAGGACAGAACGGGAAGATAAGAAGCTGGGCACATGAATTCAAGAGCGTCTCACTTGAAATTGCTGTATGAGGAAGGCCGATTATAATGTTGGCGTTGATCGTTTTTGATACTTCCTTTAGTTGATTGGTATTCTTATCTTTTAGGATTAATGGCTACTTATCTATGAATACCCAAGGGCAGCTAAACAGGACAGGCATTCATCAGATGACAAGCAACATTCTAGCTGGAATATCCTTCAATCCATGGATTTATCCTATACCTATTAGCTGTCTCAAGGTGGATTGAAGAGAGAAAAGACCATGCATTTATTAATGAATTCATGCACTCAAGGCAGAGGGAAAAGCAATCAAGTGTAAGTGACAAGTCTGAGAGGCAGCAATGGGGCAATGCTGCTGGAAAAGACTGAACAAGAAAAGGAAGTGAATTTGGAAAGTTAAAGGGAGTTGAGGGGACAGATACCTTTGAAGTACTTTAGATTGACTAGGTGTGAAATGGGAAGCCACTGGAGAGTTTAAACAGAGAAGTGACATGTTCTGACTGGTGTTCTGGAAGGGGCTCCCTGGCTGCTGTGTTCCTGATGAACAGTTCTCACCTGAACACCCATCTCTTTGGGTGTCTGTCTCCACCATCAGAAGCTTTTCTTCTCTCTCCAGCTGGGATATCAGGTCTGGTTTGAAGGGTTGATGTGCTGTAAAAGAATGGGAAGGAGAATGAAAGCTTTTAAGTTTGCTTATGTCCAATTTGTCCCAATTTGTCAACATGGGACAAAAGGTACACTCAGACACTGTGTCTTTCTCCCCCATCCCTTCTACCCTTTCCCACCCACTCTAAGAAACTAACTTCATGATTTCCTGGTTAATCCTTCCTTCCTGTGTTTCTTCTTACAAAGATAAGCAGATATACAAATCCTGTGTACGTACTCACTTTCCCTTCTTTCTTAACATGAATTGTAGGACACTATTGATACTCTTTTGCCATATCTTTACAGCAAATTGCTAGAAATGGATTGCTGGGAAGAGGAAATACATAGCTGTGTTAGAGACTGTAAAATTCCCCTCCTTAGGGGCTGTATCATTTTGCATTCTTCCTTTCAGTGTAGGAGAATGCTTCATTCTCCACAGCTTTGCCAAAAAATGTATGGTGTTAAGTTTCTGAAATTTTGCCAATCTCATGGGTGAGAAATGGTATTTCAGTATAATTTTAATATTTCTCTTTTTTCAATGAAACTGAACATCTATTCATATATGCACATTTATATGGACGTGTATGTGTACTTGTATGTATATGAATACATCTGCGTACACACTCATAGCCCTCCTAGCTCTATCCCGAGACCAAGAAACAAAGGCCTCGCATCCAGACCTTGATGTTAAATACCATTCCCCAATAAAAGAAAAGGATGATTCCAGAGCTGAGGCAAAGTAAAAGATGAGCACAGAACATGAAACTATGCCAAAGAAAGGAAGTGCTCAAAAAAAAAAAAAAAGTTGGAGGCACGTTTCAAGGGCACAAGAGCCAGCTTAAAGGAGCTTAAAGGAGCCAAATTTTAGGCAACTTGAACATCAAAATGACACTAATAAATTATAAACCATTTTTTAAAAAGAATTCACAAGTCCCTACAATTAAAAAAAGAAATTAATGGTTGAGAAGCGGGGAGCTCTGGCTTACTGTACAATGCCAAGTGCTGACTGCTAAATGTGAAAGAAATGTCATGTCAGAAAACCATCATGGGCTGGGAACGGTGGCTTAAGCCTGTAATCCTAGCACTGTGGGAGGCCGAGGCGGGAGGATCACTCGAGGTCAGGAGTTCGAGACCAGCCTGAGCAAGAGTGAGACCCCGTCTCTATGATAAATAGAAAAAAATTAGCCAACTAAAAATAGAAACAAAAAATTAGCTGGGCATGGTGGCTCGTGTCTGTAGTCCCAGCTACTTGGGAGGCTGAGGCTGGAGGATCGCTTGAGCCCAGGAGTTGGAGGTTGCTGTGAGCTAGGCTGACGCCATGGCACTCTACCCCCAGGAACAGAGTGAGCTCCAAAAAAAAAAAAAAGAAAACCATCATGGTAAAGACTAGATAAGGCAAGAATCATCACTGGATGTTAAATCTACAGGGAAATACAAGTGTTGCCCTATGATTACAAGGCTAGAAAAAGCAGCAATTATATAGCGGGGGAAACGCACAAGGTCTTGACCAGATGATCAAAATTAACATCACCTGTGAGGGACAACCGGCCATCAAGTACCCCCAGATGTGACTCTCTCAAAGGACACACTCTACCTATGTGGTGTGACCACCTGCACAGATCACCTGAATCTAATTTTGAGGAAACATTAGGAATGTTCTATTAAAAATAGGGGGAAGGATGACAGTACTCTTAAAAAATGTCACTGTCCTAAAAGACAAGGAAATGCTGTGGAAATGTTGTAAATTAAAGGAGGCTAAAGAGACATGAAACTAGACTTGACTCTAGACTACATCCTATTGTGGAGGGAGAAAAATATGCTTTAAGGAATGTAAGTGACTTTATAAATAAAATCAGAGCATAAGTGATAGATTAGACAAAAATATTATATCTGTACTGGGGACATATAAGAGAAAACTCCTCTTTTTACAAAATAAACTGTGCAGGAAAGGATTAACATTGTCCAATCAGAGGTCTGGCTTCTGCTCTTAGCTCCTGTGAGATCTTTAAGTCCTGGGACTGTCCTGCCTGATAAGAGGGTCTTTTGTTTACCAAGAGGCCTTGGGCCATGCCA
>NW_012149952.1:1623885-1625305 GCF_000956105.1 Propithecus coquereli
TCTTTAAAGCTTTGAAATCACAATGGCAGGCATTTTCCCAAAAAAAGATTTTTCTAAAGATTAGTCAGCCTCCAAGAAAGTATAAATCAAATCCTATACCTGGCCAATAGTGGATATAAATACTTTAAAAAAAAAAAAACTTTAAAAATATCATAAGTAAATTTGGGAAGTAAAAACCAATTACTTAAAAACATTCTTACGAAGGTGATTAGTGATGAAAGATCATTCTCTTTTCACATATTTGCCATTCATCTGCATTTCTTGTTTTGTAATAATCATTCATTTTGCAGACACAGGTCTTTTCTTCCATGTACACTGTAATTATTTTTCATTCCACTTTGCTGTTTGTCTTGTAGTATTTTGCTGTAGGGAAATTTAAAATTTTGACATGAAGACTTTTTAATACTGCATTGTTCTGGCTGGAGTTCAGAGCACCACAACCTCAGCTCTGAACGAAGAACTCCAGTTGGGTTTTGTTTGCTTTTGTGTCTGTCTTTCCACCCAAATGGTACGCTTGAAACCCTTGACCCAGAAGGCAAAGGCTTTGGAGTTGGCCAGACACTTATCTTCCTATATGAACATGGACCTCTTATCTTCATCATAACAGTGCAAATGATTCTAAGGTCCCCCTCAGACAGTCGTTTGGGGCAGTGACTAGCATGACAGATGGAAACTGTCCACATATTCTATGGTATGACTAAAAATTTTAAATTAAGTACCTGTGTTGCTCTAATAAAATCATACACAAATAATGAAACACACAAAGACACACAAACACATAGAAAGTTTCAGGTACTGGTGAAAAAGAATCTAGTTCTTCCTGTATGAAAACATCTATTTTTTTCCAAGTTTAGCTTCAATATGATCCTACTGGACAAAACCATAGTTTAGGTATTTTTTTTTACAAAGCACCTAAAGTATCACTTAAGGAAAAAAAATTTTTTATTTTTGAGTCCCTAGAACATTAAGGACAAATAATTTCATAATTCTCTCAGAATTGCTTTTTGAGTAAAGATTGTATGTAGGAAATCTGATACTATAGTGTAAAATTCCAAGAATCCTCAGGAGCTTAAAAGCTTGTGAGTGGGAAATAATTTAATGAAAACGGGAAGGGGGGTAACCACAGTTCACTGAAATAATATTAGATGATAAAAATTAAGTGCTATTAAGTGGAAAAAAATCCCAACTCAAAATTGTACCTATTACTGCAAGTATGGTTAGGAACACTTATTTAAAAATGACCACGGAAAAAACAGAAGATTTGTAAGCAGGAGGATAATGTGTGGGATTTTTTATTTCTATTGTCTTTTATACTATTATTTGTGAAATAAAAATGATAATAAAACAAATTAAAAACTTAAAGGAAATTGTAGAAAAGGCAAAAACAGAAGAAATATTAAATGTCTGTTGTTGGGGAGTG
>NW_012149952.1:1625355-1627103 GCF_000956105.1 Propithecus coquereli
CTTCTGCTCTTAGCTCCTGTGAGATCTTTAAGTCCTGGGACTGTCCTGCCTGATAAGAGGGTCTTTTGTTTACCAAGAGGCCTTGGGCCATGCCAGATAGTGAAACAATGTGGTTTACAGTGGGGGCTTTGAGCCGTGTGGTATCATCGCAACCTCTGGAGGGGCTGGAGTCTAGGGTCAGCCACCCAGGTGGTCACCTGTATGCAAATGACCAAGCTCCAATAAAAACTATGGACACCCAGACTCAGGTGAGTCTCTGCTTGGCAATACTCCAAGTGTACTGTCACACGTGAGCACTGGGAAGAGTTAATGTTGTCATGACTCTACAGGGAGAGAGCTTCAGGCTTGGAATACGCTGGACTCCAGCCCATGGGCTGTGAGGACCACAGCTTTCAGTGAGTCCTGCGAGTCCTTCTAGAGAATTACCAAGCCTGAGGGTGATCTTGGGGAATCCCTAACTTGCATTTGGTGTCGGAAGTGAGGGTGATTTTGAGGACTCCTGAACTCTGCATATACACTGAAGCATTTAGAGAGAAAGGGTCATGGTGTGTGTAAATTACCCCCAAGTGGTTTAGAAAAACTATGAATGTACATATATTTTCATATATTCATAAATATATATGGAGAGAGAAAGAACATGAGCACAAATGATAATGCAAATGGGGTAAAATGTTGCTAGAGGTGAATCTACGTAAAAAGCTATGTAGGTATTCCTGTTCTTTTACTTTTGCAAGTTTTCTGTAAGTTTAAAGTTATTTACAAATATATTGTTAACGAAAAAAACAAAAATACCTTCAGAAAGTCAAGGTAATAAACAATTACTGGTGCCCTGAAAAACAAAAAAGCTGGAGGTTGGGTGTGGTGGCTCACACCTGTAATCCTAGTACTTTCGGAGGCTGAGGTGGGAGGATTACTTGAGGCCAGGAGTTCAAGAACAGCCTGGGCAACATCGTAAGACCCCCGTCTCTACAAAAAATAAAAAAATTAGCTGGCCATAGTGGCATGTGTCTGTAGTCCTAGCTACTTGGGAAGCTGGGGGCAGGAGGATCACTTGAGCATAGGAATTCGAGGTTCCGGTGAGCTATGATAGCACTTCCCCAGCCTGGAAGACAGAACGAGACCCTGTCTCTAAAAAAGCTGGAGCAACTTAATAACTGGTTTGATGACAAAGCAGGGGAGCAGGACCACAATTTGCCCATGTTACAGTTCAAAACAAAGGACAGACCTCTGCCGGGAGAGAACCATCAGAAACATCTTGTCTGTGTTGCACAGGTGGGACTCCTGAAATCATTTTTAGATTTTCAAACAATTGAGTCAGAGTTTCAAACAACTGAGCACAAAGACACCTCAGGAGGCTGCCACTGAGTTACAAAAGGCACCTGTCCTCACCGACTAAGAGCAGGTTCCTGAAGTTCTCCAGCATGACATCTCGGTACAGCTTCCTCTTGGCAGAGTCCAGCAGCCCCAGCTCCTCCTCCGTGAAGACCACGGCCACGTCCTTGAATGTCACCATCTCCTACAACACCAAACACATGCAGACTGTGAAGCAGGGCAGTGCTGAGAAGGTGTAAAGGACAGGAAGCCATTCTGGATTCTGAAGGACTTGGGTCAAAATTAAACAGCTGCCTTCTGTTTGCCTCCCATACTGCTAATTCCATCCCCCAGAAGGGCTGTGAGAGAAGAAATCCTTGCACTTTAAATTGATGCCTCTTGTTAGCACTCCTATAGCTTAAGTCCCTGAAATGCCA
>NW_012149952.1:1636137-1638312 GCF_000956105.1 Propithecus coquereli
ATCTGCCCACCTCGGCCTCCCAGAGTGCTGGGATTACAGGCGTGAGCCATCGCACCGGGCCTCTCTAGGGAGTTTTTAAAGATAATACCACTGCCCAGGCCCCAGTCCAGGATCTATTAATCAGGTCTGTCAAAGAAGAGTTTTTATGAAATCCCCCTAGGTGACTACAGTTTGCAGACAGGGATGCAAAGCACAGACCATTACATGAACAGGGGCAGTTTCCAAGCTGAACCCATGCAATTAACCACTAGGCCGTTTGGCCTCTCAAGGGAATTGACAGAAAAAACACAAGCCAGGAGCAGAGAAGAGCCTGGGACCCGGGCCTCCTGATTCCCATTTCCCCATTTCTCTCTATCATAAGATACTCCTGGAGCCGTCACTAAGAGAAAAGAGCAGTAACATTAGTTGTGGATGTGTTTGCAGGCACGTGCTGGGTGTGAAGACAGTCTTCCAATTTAGACCCGTCTAATCAGCTTTATCAAGCAGGAGGTCACTAATCAGCCAAGAGACTTTCAGAATTCAGAATAAAAGGCAATTCTTGTTAAATATGCATTTAAACGGTGGTCATCCTACAGACTGTTCTTGTTTCTTCATATACTTGATAGAGTTAAAGTCT
Organism: Propithecus coquereli; assembly: GCF_000956105.1. NCBI lineage: Eukaryota > Metazoa > Chordata > Mammalia > Primates > Indriidae > Propithecus > Propithecus coquereli. The sequence goes on from NW_012149952.1 coordinate 1,636,754, forward strand.
GATTATGTTTCTTTCTTGGTTAAAACATGTGCATAGCTCAGGGACAAAGTTGAGATTCTTAGCAAGCCACACGGAGGGGAATCTTCCATTTCCATCTGCTCATTTCCTCTCCGAACCCTCTCTCTGCTACAATCTCCAGCTGTGTACATCACTTGATCTCACACAAAAGTCTCCAGGCCCTTGCCTGTGCTATTCCTTCATTCCTTTTTCACCCAAATCAGGGGTCAGTAAACCATTTTTAGTAAAGAAACAGACAGTGAACATTTTAGGCTTTATGGGTCACATGCTGTCTCTGTTCAGTACGGTCCTTTGTTTCTTTTTATAACCCTTTAAATGTAAACACCATTCTTAGCTGAGGAGGAAGAGGGGACATACAAAAACAAGCCACAGGCAGCAGTTTGTCCACTCCTATCACAGATCCGCTTAGCTTTTAACACTCAGCTTGTAGGTCCCCCGTTCCAGGATATCTTTAAACAGCTTTTGCTGCAGCTTTATTAACTCCTAAAATCCACTTTCCCAGCCTAATGAAAGCAGAGTGTTTTGGCCAAGAGCCCAGCGATAGAATCAAGCTGCCAGGCTTCAATCCTGACACTGCCAGTGTAAACTTTTGCAAGTTAATGAACCTCTCAATGCCTCTGTTCTTCATCCACAAAATGGAGATACCCAGACGGTTGTTATGAGGAATAAATGACGTTAATGCATCAAAGTATGGGGAAGTTAGCATGGGTCAAAACAAACACCCAATAAATGTGAGCTATTGTTAGGAATATCCTCATTATTGTCACTATGAAATAAATACAAAAGCCACTCATTAGCTTTGGTTTGTTTCTAAGTATGTTTATTTTAGGCCAACAATTACCAATAGGTGTACATTACCCTTGAACATTCTGAAAAAAACTAGTGGCTTCAGCATCTCACCAAAACTAATCAGAGATAAGGGACAGGGAATATTTATTTATTTCTCCCACATCTATTTTCAGAAAATCTGAATACAATCTCCCTGAGTTGAAGGCCCCTACTTCCTGCTGCCTGGTGGAAGCTGCACCATCCACAGATAGGCACTAACTAATTGCTCTCCGCCAATCCCTACGCTTGGCAACAAGCACGCTGGGAGTTTGACACAGTTCCCGTTACATAAAAATCTGTAGCTGAGTGAGACAGATCAGAAACAAGTAACAGAAGCATCACTGAACTCAAAGACAAGCCAACAGAAATGATCAAAACTGAAGCACAAGAACATAATGTGTATTCTGTTGTCTCTGATAGACTGTCCTAGACGTGTCAAATGAAGTCAAGTTGGTTAACAGTATTATTCAGATCTTTTGAATCCTTACTGCTTTTCAGTTTTCTTGTTCTATTGATTACTGGGAAAAGAGTATTGTGATCTCCACATATAATTGTGGATTTCTCTATTTCTTCTTTCAGTTTTTTCAGTTTTTCTTCATGTAGCTATTGTTTCGTGGGTACATTGTTATGTCTACTTGGTGAATTGACCCTTGGTGTACTGTCCCTGACCATCCCTGGTAACAGTCCTTGGTCTAAAGTCCTACTTCATGTAT
>NW_012149952.1:1638362-1640304 GCF_000956105.1 Propithecus coquereli
AAAGAAACAAAATGTGCCCACTCACGGGGAAATGAGGTAACATGTTAAATGACAGAAATGAAAATCAACTCACCTGAAATTTGGTCATTTTCTCCTTCTTTTTCTAGGGTAAGGCAGAGACCTGAGAAGGCAGAGCAGGGTAACATGAAAGAAGCCATGAGAGAAAGGGAAATGTATCTTTGTGCAAATTAGAGAAAGGTGCCTCTTCCCCCAGCAGATGCGGCCACACACATCTCCGGAGCAGGCGGCGTGGGCTGGATTCCAGCTACCACTCGGCTGTCCTGGCAGGGTGCCCTCATGCATGGAACAGCCTACGCAGCTGTAGGGGGGCAGCCCTCACACGGCTCGCAGCGCCCAGCGTGCTCATTCTGATCCTGGGAAATGTGGGACAGAGAGGCAGTGGATTGTACCCATTAAAAGTGGACTCAGGGGACAAAATGCCTGTGTTCAAAACCCGGCGCTGCTATACACTTGCTGAGTAACTGTGGTTACATTCTAATGCTTCAATTCTGCCATCTGCAAAATTCAGATCGTAATAGTGCCAACACTGCACAATTGTTGTTAGGATTATACGTGTGAGTAGCAGAAAGCTATTAGAACCATACCAGGGTTCTCTATTTCCTTGCAGCTGCAGAGAAGCAGATTATTATTTTGCACCATAAAACTTTCCTTGAAAATGTTATTTTGTAAGATCTGGACAGCAGAGGTCATGGCTCTGTCCAGGGACAGTGACCCGTAACTTTTGGAATGTCTGGAACCTTGGCTTCTTACTTTATTTGTTGCCCAATAGCCCACGTTGAGACTACCTGTATAGAAAGTATAGGGGCTGGTAAATATGCTTCCTGAAGCCAGAGGAGGCTTAATGGTACATTCCTCTTTCTACATGGATACAACAAAAGACTAATGAAACCTGTGATGCTACATCTCAAGTTAAACAAAAAATGTGACTGCCTCAATTTGACAAAAATCACAATGGTGATGAAAACACTTAATTCACAAGGTCATGTGTGGGGTTAAGTGTGCTCATCTGTGTAAAGCAGCTCAGTGGTTGAGCACTGGGAGGATGTGGAGATCAGGAGTTTAATTTTGTGGGTTCTTCCTCAAAGTTTGTTATCGTATTTACTGTGCTCAGGCAGCTTGAAGGCTACCTGTGGATAAGAAAGCATGCCAAAAATTTTTTTAAAATAGAGTTAATCGTGAATTGTGGATAAGAACAGACCCTTTCAGCACCACGTCAGAGAGAGGTCTGCTACTCCAATAGGGCACACCAGCCCCCAAGTTCCTGGCCACACGGCCAGGCTGTAGAATCCACAAGATGTATGCACAGAGCAATTTACCCAACAGATTTCGCGAGTCTATGTCCAGTGGCTTGTCTCTGATTAACAAGACTTTCTCATCTTAAAATATTCTAAGCCTTTAGACAAAGCTTCATTTCTTTAATCAATTACAAATCAGAGAATCTTTAAACCCACCTATTATGATAACCTATAATCCCTTGCTTCGAGATGTCCCACCGTTTTGGGCCAAACCAATGTATAACTTCCAGGTACTGATTTACGACTCTAAGTGTAATTCTTGTCCCCCTGAAATGTATAAAACCAAACTGTAACCCAACCACAGCGCGTCTACTTGTTCAAGGCTTCCTGGGCCATGGTCACTCCCACTTGGCTCAGAATAAACCTCTTTATTTTACAGAGTTTGGGTTCTTTTCCATCAACAAGAGGAAGCAGAAAAGGTGGTGAGAAGTCCAGAGCCAAATCATGTGCTTTACACACATGATTGAGGAACTGCCTCATTTAATCCTCATACCATCCAAAAGGGTTGGACAATCTGTAACTTCTTTTACAGTTAAGAATGCTGAGGCATAAAGATTTTAAGTTACTTGCTCATAATTATGCATTTAGCCTGCAGAACAGGAAGGATGATTAGCCAAGACTTTGTG
>NW_012149952.1:1643789-1646577 GCF_000956105.1 Propithecus coquereli
TTCTTTATTAAGCATCTTAAAGATGTTGTTCCAGTGTTTTCTAGCCTCCATGGTTTCCCATGAGAAATCTGCAGACATCTGAATCACTGTTCTACCAGATATCATGTGTCATTTCTTCTAGTGTATTCAAGAATTTTTGTTTAAATTTAATTTTCAGAAGTTTGATTATGGTGCATCCAGAATTTGAGCTTATTGTATTTGGTATTCACTGAGCTTCTTAAATCTGTCACCAAATGTTTCTCACCAAATTTTGGCAGTTTTCAGCCAGTAGTGTACTTTCACACAAATATTCCTCTCCTTTCCTTCTGAGACTTCCAATCGACATGAATGTTACACTTCTGATATTGTCCCACAGATTCCTATGGCTCTGCTCATTTTTTTCAATGTTTTTTCTCTTTGTTGCTCAGATTGCAATATTTATTTTCATCTACCTTCAAGTTCATTGATTCTTTCTTCTGTCATCTCCAGTCTGCTATTAAGCCCATCGAATGAATTTTTTATTTCAGATGCTGCCTTTTTCATAAAATAAATCTTAATTTCATAAGAATTCAAATCACACAAAGTATTTTCTCTAACTGTAATAGAATGGAACCAGAAAGCAGCAAAGAGCTATCTGGATACTCTCCGAAGATTTGGGAATTAAACAGCACAATTCTAAGCAACCCATGAGATTAGTAACAAAAGAAATTACAGCGTATTTTAAATGGAATTGAAACAAAGATGCAACATATCAAAATGTATGTGATGCAGCTAAAATAGATATTATAGACAAATGCATGGCAATGATGCATATATTAGAAAAGAGATCTTAAATCAAAAGCAAACAGAAAAAAGAAAATAATAAACTTACAAGACAGAAATCAATGAAATTGAAAACCACAAAAATACTAGACAAAATCAGGGATTGGCAAAATATGGCCCACGGGTCAAATCTATCTTGCTACTTGTTTTTGTACAGACTGTGAGATAAGAATAGTTTTTATATGTTTATATGGTTGAAAAAAATCAAAGGGCTATTTTATGGTGTGAAAATTATATGAAATTCAAATTTCACTGTCCATGAAGTTTTACTGTACATAGGCATGTTCATTTGTTTATGTATCACCTATGGCTGCTCTCCCCCTACAGTAGCAAAGCTGTGTAGTTATAACAGGTACTCTCATTTCTTTGGACTGTTGCTAAGCACAATACAAATCACAGTAACTTAACACTGGGTTAACCTGATTGGGTTAAATGCTGTTAATTGAACAGCATTTCAAGTACCACAGGTAGTATTATACTATACCACATATTTTAATTTCTTTGTTACCAGAACATACTCATCATGCCAAAACAAGAAAAAGAACAGAAAAACAGACTTTGTCACACTTTTAAGGCACAATAGAGGTGAAATATTTTGTTATTGAATTGGATGTCAAAGCCTTTTGCTTATTATACAGCGACAATATAGCTCAATGCTAAAAGAATACGTCATATGTCAACATTGTCAGACTAAGCACTCATCACACATAACACATATTTTGAAGTCACAATAAAGCAATGGTCAGAAAAATTAGAAAATTTAAAATATCTCATCCAAACAGAATTTCTTCACAAAAACACATAATGAAAATGAGGCTGCGATGAAAGTAAGTTTGGGATATTCAGATATTCAGCTTCTATTTCTGACTCAAGCAAGGAAACTAATTTACCAGAGATGAGTTAATCAAATCACGTTCGATTACAGTAGGCAAAGAAATGTATCCAGAGAAAATAAACCTGTTTAAGATTATTAAACTTGGCCGGGCACGGTGGCTTACACCTGTAATCCTAGCACTCTGGGAGGCTGAGGCGGGAGGATTGCTTGAGGTCAGGAGTGCGAGACCAGCCTGAGCAAGAGACCCCATCTCTACTAAAAATAGAAAAAATTAGCCAGGCATGGTGGCACACACCTGTAGTCCCAGCTACTCAAGAGGCTGAGGCAGGAGGATCACTTGAGTCCAGGAGTTTGAGGTTGCTGGGAGCTAGGCTGACGCCACGGCACTCACTCTAGCCTGGGCAACAAAGTAAGACTCTGTCTCAAAAAAAAAAAAACAAAACTACATGCTACATTAATTTCATTCACGTGGCATTATGGAAAAGGGAATAGGGTTTGGAGTAAATCAGGGGTTTCCTGGGGTTAAGGGTGGGGCAAGAGTTGACCTACAAAAAGGTACCACAAAAGAATGTTTTTTGGTGATGGAACTGTTGTTATCTTGACTGTGGGGGTGAAATCTACATGACAACACAGTTGTCAAAGCTCAGAAATGTACACCACAAAGAATAAATTCTACTGGATGTAAGTTAGACAACTAATCTTTTTTTTTTTATCTTTTTTTAATTTTTATTTCAGCATATTATAGGGGTACAGATGTTTAGGTTACGTATGTTGCCCTTGCCCCCCCTTCCCCCGCTAAGTCCGAATTTCAAATATGTCCATCCTTCGGGTGGTGCGCATTGCACTCTTTGTGTATGCAAATACCCGTCCCCTTAGACAACTAATCTTTACAAATTACGTGAGGCTATTCTACAGATACTTGTCAAACTTTTAAGTGCATAATAATCACCTGGAGCTCCAGTAAAAATTAAAGTCTTTGGTTCCATCTCTTTAAAATTCTAAAGAAGTCAGTTTGGGACTGGACTTCAAGGATCTGCCTTTGTATGGGGCTTCCAGGTGATAATCCTGCTTGAACTCAGCCAGAGAAAAACAATGCATCACCTGCAGGTACAATGCTTCACATGAATCGTAAACCACAAAGTCAGAAGGAGA
>NW_012149952.1:1647512-1656378 GCF_000956105.1 Propithecus coquereli
GTCTCGCTCTTGCTCAGGCTGGTCTCGAACTCCTGAGCTCAAACAATCCGCCCGCCTCGGCCTCCCAGAGTGCTAGGATTACAGGCGTGAGCCACCGCGTCCGGCCTACTATGAACAATTCTATGCACACAAATTTGAAAATTTAGATGACATGGACCAATTCCTTGATAATTATAAACTACCAAAACAAACACAAGATGAAATAATGTGAATAGTTATAAAATTGAATTCATTGTTAAAAACCTTCCAAATCTCTAAGCCAAATAGTTTCACTGGTAAATTCTACCAAACATTTAAAGAAGAAATAACACTAATTCTACATAATCTCTTCCAGAAAATATAAGAAGAGGGAACGCTTCCCAATCCATTTTATGAGGACAGAATTACTGATACCAGACAAAGACAGTACGAAAAACAAAACTACAGACCAATATCCCTCATGTATATAATTGGAAGAATCCTCAACTAAATATTAGCAAATCAAGTCAAGCAATATATAAAAAGAATAGTACATCACTTACAAGAGATATTTATCCTGAGAATGAAAGGCTGCTTCAATATTCAGAAATTAATCAACCTAATCCACTATGCTAACAGTGTAAAGAAGAAAAAAACTTATCAAATGATACAGAAAAAGCATTTGACAAAATACAATACCCATTCACAACAAACTTTCACAAACTAAAAATACGAAGGAACTTATAAAAATGCTTCCCCCTAGGATCAGGAACAAGACAAAGACATACATTCTCACCACTCCTATTCAACATTGTACTGAAAACTAGCCAGTGCAGTGAGGCGAGGCAAAAAAAAAAAGGAAAGGCATACAGATTAGAAAGCAAGAAATAAAACTGACGCCATTTATATACAACATGATTGTCTATGTGGAAAATCCCAAGGAATCTAAAAAACAAACTAAAAAACAAAAAGCAAAACTTCTAGTGAGTTTGGCAAAATCAAAGAATGCAAGGTCAATGCACAAAAATCAGGTGTATTTCTATGCACTGACAATGTACAATTGGAAAACAAAATTTAAAAGCAATGCAATTTATAAAAGCTGCAAAAGAATAAATAGTATACTTAGGAATAAGTCTAAAAACAGGTACATATCTGTATGTATAAAGCTATGAAATACTGGTGTAAGAAATTAAAGAATACTTAAATAAATAGAGGGACATGTTATACTCATGATTGGAAAACACCGTGGTAAAGATAGATGTATAGATTTAATGCAATGCCAATCAAAATCACAGCTGAATTTTTTCTAGATATAGATAAGCTGATTCTAAAACATATACGGAAAAGCCAAGGAACCAGAATAGCTAAAACAATTTTGAAAAAAAAATGAATAAATTTGGAGGAATCGAACTATCTAATTTTAAGACTTACTAAAGTCTTGAAATATCTTGGTACTGGTGAAAGGATATACACATAGATCAATTTAGCATAAGACAGTACAGAAATGAACCCAAACAAATGGTGTTGGGATGGTTGGTCATTCATATGTAAGGATACGAACCTCAACCTAACCCTCACATATTATTAATAGAAAAAAGTTAACTAAAAATGGATTACAGCTTTAAATATAAAATGTAAAACTATAATTCTTTTAGAAGAAAATAAGAGAAAATATTCGTGACCTGGTGTTAGGCAAAGAGTTCTTAGACATGACAGCAAAAGCAATACAAAGAAAACATTGATAAATCAGCCTTCGTCAAAATTAGAAACTTTTGCTCTGCAAAAGACACTGTTATTGAAAAGAAAAGCTACAGGCTGAGAAGATTTCCTTGCGAATCGCACATCCCATGCAGGACCTGTATCCCGAACGTGTAAATAGCTCTCAAAAATCGACAACAGAAAAAACACAACCCAATTTAAAATTGGGCAAAACATACAGACACTTCCACAAAAAAGATAGAAGGGGCTGGGCGCGGTGGCTCATGCCTGTAATCCTAGCACTCTGGGAGGCCGAGGCGGGCGGATCGTTAGAGCTCAGGAGTTCGAGACCAGCCTGAGCAAGAGACCCCATCTCTACTAAAAATAGAAAAAATTAGCCAGGCATGGTGGCACACACCTGTAGTCCCAGCTACTCAAGAGGCTGAGGCAGGAGGATCACTTGAGTCCAGGAGTTTGAGGTTGCTGTGAGCTAGGCTGAGCCACGGCACTCTAGCCCGGGCAACAGAGTGAGACTCTGTCTCAAAAAAAAAAAAAAAGATAGAAGGATGGCAATATAAACAGAAGAAAAGAAGCATCTGCTGAACATCATTAGCCATTAGGGAGATGTAAATTAAAGTCAAAATGCAGTACTAATACCAAATATTAGAATGGCTAAAATAAAAACACATGGACAATACTAAGCACTGACAAAGATGTAGAACTGGAATGTTCAGACATCATTAATGGGAATGCAAAATAGTACAGATACTCAGAACAGTCTGGCAGTTTCTTATAAAGATAAACACATACTTTCCATATGATCTATCAAACCCACTCCTGGGTATGTACTGAGAAACAAGCACAAAAAACTGTACACATTCATAAATGCTCTATTCATAAATGCCAAAAACTGGGAAAAAAAACTTCTCAACAGGTGATTGGTATATCCATAAAATGGAATATTAACCAGAAGTAAACAGAAATGAAGTATTGATATATACAAGTTAGATGAAAGAATCCAGTCTCAAAGGTTACATACAGTTCATTTACATGACATTCTCGAAAAGAAAAAACTATAGGGTTTTATGGCTACGGTAGTTGCTGGTGTTTATAGGTGTGGTGAGGGGTGATTATAAGCGAAAACAGAAGGGGAGTTTTTGGGGTGATAGAACTGTTCTGTATCTGATTATGGTAGTGATAATATAAACCATACCTATGTTATAATTAATAGAACTATACACCAAAAGGAAAAAAAATCAATTTTTCTGGTACGATAATTTTTATAAAAACTTGTTTCCTTATCTGTAAAATGTGGTTAATAATAAATTTGTTATGAGAAATAAGTTAATATATGTAAATCATTGGAAACACTGCCTCAGTTATAAGGCATATTCCATAAATGTTGCTATTATCATTTCTAACAATTTGTTTCTTAGGAAAGTTCTTTAGATCATCAAAACGTAACAAGTAATTGCTCATCAACTCTTCAATACTCTGAAATAGTTGGTGGATTCTATAACCTACTGAGATTAAATGAGATTGAGGAATATCTCCATGGGTTATTTCTGTTTTGAAACCTAATTCCAATTTTAGGAATTCTACACTGCAAGCCCTTGATGCTAGCTGTCTGCTGAGTAGCTACTTTAACCATAAACCCTTTACCAACCTTATACTATATGCTGAGCGCACAGAGGAAAGAAAGTAAGACATGGTCCCAGCAATGGAACTTTCAGTGTATGGTAAGAGACAAATGAGACAAAAAGAGCTGCAAGACGTAGGCAAGTCAAACTGTATACTGGAAAACTAAATTCATTACCATCCCTCTCCAGAGTCCAACTCTCTTGTGTCCTCTAGCTTTCTTAAGTAAGTACCATTCTGTAAGCTGCAAAGCTACCTTAGAGTAGCTGCTAGCATCTCCTTCTCTTGGTCTTGGATATAAGCAATTTATGATAATGTTTGACACTTACGACAATCAATCAATATTATATTAACTCAGTGTTGGGAATTTGCTTTAAAATATTGAAACTAAAAATTGGAGGGGGGGGTGGATCAAGACTGGCAAATGTTAATAAGGGTTGAAGTTGGGGGATGGTTCCATAAAATTGTTTTAGTTATATTACATTTGACTATGCTTATCAATTTCCATAATGAAAACTTGAGGGAAAAATAAAAGCTATGAAGCTTGTTTTGTGAAACTTAGGTAAAAATCCAAAAATAAATCTACTGGAGAGGAAAGCATTAATATTGCTATTGCTAATTTCTGCAGTTATGGGTAATTAAATTTTTTTATACTTTATGTGTTTTCTTAGTCCTCTACAATACGCAATCATGTCTATAATCAGAATATGAACTATAAATATTGCAAATAAAATACAATTAAATTGCAGATGACTAAAAAAAAAACCTTATCAAAAAGTCAAAGCTTATTAACATAGCTTTCATGGCTCTCTTCAGAAATCCACATATACCTTCTCAACCTGATACTAAACACATTAAAAACTAAGGCAATGGATTGAAACTATCTGAATGCAAACTCCAGCTCAGCCTCTTACTAGCCGTGTGACCTAAGGTAAAATATGCTGTGTCCTTGACTTCCTCATCTTTAAAATGTGAATAACAGTACCCCGCCATAGGGCTCTGGTGAGGATTAAATATGCTAATTCACATAAAACTCTTAGAATAATTAGTACTAAATGTTTAAATACTGTTTTTATTACTCATGGCCAAGTACTTTCCCCATTCCTTCCTGCCTTTATTCAACAAGTATCAGGGCATCTTCATAGCAGAATTTGTCAATGAGTGAAGGAAATATTTTCTTGCCTGAGAAGGGAGGACACGGGAGAAAGAAGGATCTAAATTCTACGCAGGTGAAATTCTGTTGCAGGAGTCAAAGGGTCATCCCCTCCTTCTCCCTGCAGCCTTTTTCAAGAAGCCAAGGCTAGGGAAAGAAAGGAGGCTGGGAGAAATGAGAATCTAATCAGAACTCCCGCATATATTACAGGGGACTCCCCTAACAACAGCCAGGAGTGACCCTCTCCTGAAAAAAAAAAAAAACACCCTTCTTCAGGAATCAGAGAAGGGCCAGGGACAGTGCAGCTAGAGCTCTGACTTCATCCTGGGTTCACAGAAGCTTTCAGGGAACTGCTTCTCGGAAAATTGAAAAGTACTAATAACAAGACTTGTCTTCTACCACATGTCAGGCCCTGTTCTAAGTCTTTTTATTTAACTCTTAAAATAACTCAGGTAGATACTAATACCATTTTGATGAAGAGGAAACAGAGGCAGAGAGAGATTAAGACACTTGCCTAACACGCTGCAAGGAAGTTGCGGAGCTGGCTGACGGTCAGAAAAAGGTTTGCGGGAGTACAGAACCCAGGGGACCCTCAATCCTGGCGACGTACAGCCCTGGCCCCGGCCCCAAGCCGGGGATGCGCCAACAGCCCCACACTTGAGAAGGCTCATTCAAAGGGAATGCAGACCCCGCCCTTCGCCGTGGGCGCATTCTCTTCCCCAGGGTCTACCGCCTGGTTACCGCCGGCCACAGCAAAACGAAGAAAGATCGGTGTAGACACAGGGAGAGGGATACCGAGAAGGGAGGGCTCACCTTTCTGAGAGGAACGAAGGCCGCGGCCTCGCGTACCTGAGGCGGAAGTGACTCTGCCTACAGAGACCTCCCGGACTACGCTTCCCAGAATTCCCGACGGGAGCAGGGACTCAGCCGCGGCGTCCTGTAGCGGAAGTTATCCGAATACGCAGGCGTCCCAACTACACTTCCCAGAATTCCCAGAACACCGCGTCGCCTTCTAGGGCGGAAGTGCCGGCTTCCAAACTGAGAACTCGGATTGAATTTCACGTCGTGTGGGTCGGGAACGAATTGTGTAACCGCGCCTTCATAGACCCGAAACGCTTCCAAACACAGGGAGTATGTATATATATATACACACGCACACACATTATATATTTGTGTGTATATATATGCATACATATAAATATATGTAAAAAATATATATATATTTTATTCTGCAGCAGATCGTACATTAAAGGCACCTTTCCTGGAGCGTGTCTCTGACCATGTGGATTTTCTGGACAGTTCCCGGAATCTCCTGCAGGGAAGCGCTTCCTGCAGATTGGTTCTTTCTCTTTCGGATATGTCAGTATTTGGATAGACACTATTCTTTTTTGGATATTCAGTCTCAATTAGTTCTATACTGCTAGTCGAGCTCAACCGCGCCAACCTCCCTTTTTTCTTGAAAATGTTTTTCTTTCAAACGTGGCACCCAAATAAATGCAGCCAAAGCAAACTACCCACCTACTATTTACCTATTCCAAGAGGATATCCGATAAAGGAGAGGATGGAGAAGCTTAAAATACGAAAAAAGGAAGAAGAAAGAAAAACGGATTATAGAAGGGAAGGGATGTGTGGGCTAAAAATGTAGATACTAAAAGGAAATTGGGCTGACCTGTACTGGGCACCGAATGTAAGGAATACAGGATCTCCACTTTTCTTTGACTGGATTTCCTTTTTTATTCAATTTGGGCGTGGATGCATCTAGAACTCTGGCAGTGTTACTACTACCATAAGGTATTCATTCCAAGAACCACAAGAATAGATAGACTTGGATGCCAATAATCCACAAAATATCAGATGCAACCATTGATTAGGTCATAAAGCAGAAGGAGTAAATGTTTCCCATGTTTCCTTGGCTTTAATTGCTGATAATGAAATGTGGGTCATGAGGGAAACGGAAGGGCTGTATTGATACAGACAAAACGTTATAACGTGGGAAGGGATAAATCCTTTATAAAACCTTGAAAGTTTTTCTTCCTTGAGCTCCTAGTATCACATCACCTATTTTCACTCTGCCCTTGATATCATAAATACTATAAGTTGTCTTATTGAGGAAAGGATAATTTAGGGGGGACAGTGGATGAGATAATGGCTCAATCCAGAAAACTTTAGCAGAAATAGAGAAGAGAAAGTGTAAGTGCCTGCTTTTCTCCTGGGCAAGACATATATATAGTTTTCCTTTATGCTAGTGCATTAATTGTATTTGATGTTGTCTCTTGAACTCTTGTAATCTAAAACAGCTCTCCTTCCCCCTTTTGCACGCCTTGACCTACTGAAGCAAATAGGTCAGTTGTCATGTAGGATTTCTCATATTCTGGATTTGTCTGATGGCTTCCTTGATCTGGCACTTATTGTCCTGAAATGTCAATATTTTCTGTAAAATAGCAGTTAGATTTAAAGGTTAGATTTTTGGCAATAACGCAAATATGATGCTGAAGATAGCTGAACAAGGTCCTGTACAATGTCCTACTGAAACCATCTGAAATGCTGGGCAAGTACTGTCACTGGAGAGTAAAAGAAAAAGACACAACAGCCATTATGTGAAAATGCTCAGTGGTTTAAAAGAATGGAACCATTTAAAGGAATTAGACCGGCTGGGCGTGGTGGTTCACGCCTGTAATCCTGACACTCTGGGAGGCCGAGGTGGGTGGATCGTTTGAGCTCAGGAGTTCGAGACCAGCCTGAGCAAGAGCGAGACCCCCGTCTCTACTAAAACTAGAAAGAAATTAGCTGGACAACTGAAAATATATATAGAAAAAATTAGCCGGGCATGGTGGCACGTGCCTGTAGACCCAGCTACCCGGAAGGCTGAGGCAGGAGGATCGCTTGAGCCCAGGAGTTTGAGGTTGCTGTGAGCTAGGCTGATGCCACGGCACTCTAGCCCGGGCAACAGAGTGAGACTCTGTCTCGAAAAGAAAAAAAAAAGAAATTAGACCATGTGATTATTTAACAACTTCTCCCTCCCCCAGAAACGTTTTTGAAAAGAATTATGTTTTATATAAAAAGAATCAATCTGATAATAGGTGAGTTTTTTTATAAAATGAAAGGAAAACTTCAAAACACAGGGATGAAATAAAGAATGTTTTGTATACTTCCACTTCCAGTAATAATAAAATAGGTAATTTGGAACAAAAATCTGGCAGATGAAAGGTGAACAAAGTTTTTCAATGTCAGAGGAAAAGACAAGATAATGGAGAATCAGTGGGCAAAAATTCAGAAGAAATCTGGAGGAGTCATGTATTTGGGGCTACTTTTCTACTGGGGAGTGATGGTCTAGTCTAGGAGCTAGACTATAAAATATACATCTTTCAAGCACACAAAACACTTAAAAAAGGGTAAAATAAATTTCAAAATACTGAAATAATACTAAATAGGCTTCCTGAATACAATGAAATTCAGCTAGAAATCAGTAACAAAAATATAAATAATTCACATTTGTGTATTTAATAAATATTGCCTCATCTTCAAACCCACCCTTCTTTACTTTGCTTTTGGGGGCTGGAATGAGAAATATGCAGCCAAATTTTTTTTTTCTGTCATCTGGTCCTATGTTTGGCATTGCCAATAGGGGACCACTGGACAAGACAATAAGGCTAGGGGAGGAGTGGGGAAGTAGACACTTCCTACTTCCTGTGGGCTTCCAGGCAGTAGTACTATCTTCTTGTAGCAGCTGCCTAATTTGCAGTTTTTCCGACATTTGAATAACCAGTTTCATCGTGGCCATTGTAGACATTGTCAAACGACTTTTTAAAGCCTGCTCCTCAGATATCGAAGTCCCAAAACTGCTGGGTTTGGCCCTGGGCTCAGAGACAGCAGAACCAACTGAACACTGGCCCTTCCTCAGAGATCTGAGTTTCAGGACAGCAGGACCTTTCTCCAATCTTCTAAGTTTTAATAATCCTTATCTCTTCACTTTGTTCCCTTAGAGCTTGGGGTGGTTGCTGCTTGCTGCAGTTGCTAACTCCATCGTCCCTTAGAGTTCTCATTTTGCTCTTTTAGAGATCTAGCTACCAACTCTAGTTAATTAGTTTATTAGAATATACTGATTCTTTCTTTTTAAATAACTGGTGAGATTTCTGTCTCCTCAGTGGATTCTAAATTATTCACTGTGTTTGGAAATTAATCAAGCTACTTTTAAATAATCCATGGATCTCCTTGTTAGTGTAGTGGGAGTAGTAAAAAATAAATAAATGATCCATGGATCAAAGAAATATTGCAGGCCGGGCGCGGTGGCTCATGCCTGTAATCCTAGCTCTCTGGGAGGCCGAGGCGGGCGGACTGTTTGAGCTCAGGAGTTCGAAACCAGCCTGAGCAAGAGCGAGACCCCGTCTCTACTATAATTAGAAGGAAATTAATTGGACA